>NC_088357.1:30432500-31032500 GCF_036884655.1 Musa acuminata AAA Group
ATCTGTGAAACAGGTGTACATGTCTCCGATGGACTCACTTGGCTTCATTAGGAAAAGTTTATAAGAGTGCACAAGGATGTTGATTTTGGACTCTTTCACTCGACTAGTGCCTTCATGAGTGACCTCAAGAGTTCTCCAAATATCAAAAGCTGAATCACAAATTGAAATATGATTAAACTCATTTTTATCTAGTGCACAAAACAAGGCATTCATAGCCTTTGCGTTTAAAGCAAAAACCTTCTTCTCCGATTCATTCCATTCGCTCATCGGAAGAGAAGATTTTTGAAATCCGTTTTCGACAATAGTCCAAAGCTCGAAATCCATGGAAATGAGGAAGATCCTCATACGGGTCTTCCAATACGTGTAATCCGACCCATTAAACATAGGTGGACGTGTGATAGAGTGTCCCTCATGCATGCCGGAGTAAGCCATCTCTCTTTGGGTATTAAACCAAATGTGAGAGTGAGCCTTGCTCCGATACCAATTGTTAGGATCGGAGCGGCACTAAGCGGGGGGGTGAATTAGTGCAACGGTGAAGTGCGATAAACTTTTCACTATTTAAACACTTTTCGGAAACTTCGTACGATAAAAGCAACGTTTTCGTTTAAAACCATTTCGATTGCGTTTTAATTTGAAGAGATAAGTAAGACGGAGACAAAGCAGTATAGCATTAAAGTGCAAATGGTTTGCAGTAATATAAATGATAATAAGTACATGCAAACCAGAGATCATGCCGATTTTATAGTGGTTCGGTCAAATGACCTACATCCACTTGTGAGGCCCCTTTTCGATGAGGCTCCCACCTTCCACTAGCAAATCTCTTGAAAGGGAAGGGTAAATACCCCTCTTACAACTTTTACAAGCGGTTCACTCTCTTATAGATTTTCAGCAAAAAAGAAGGAGGTGAACACTAGCAAATTGAAAACAAGACTAGCAAAGACTCTTCTAAGACTTTTCTCTCAATCACTTGCTGCTCAAAAAGTTGTAATCTCAGCTGAGATTTGAGGGGTATTTATAGGCCTCAAGAGGATTCAAATTTAGGCTCCAAATTTGAATTCTCGTTGGGTTCCCAATGCTGGCGGTGCCACTGCCTGTTAGTGGCGGTGCCACCGCCTGTTAGTTTCAAACACTGACAGTGCTGGGCGGTGCCACCGCCAGACCCTTCGGTTCACTTGTTAGGCTTCAAATTTAGCCCAAACCAAGTCTAATTGTGGGCCCAGTTGGCCCCTAACCAGGATATAGGATTATCTCTTAATCCTAATCCTAATTACAAGTGAACTACATAACAAAACACATCCTAAGCAAGTTTTCAACTGCGAACATTGAGTCTTGTTCCGGCGAGCTTTCCGACGAACTTCTTCCGACGAACTCCCAGAAAGCTCCCGAACTTGTGATGACTTTAACGAGTAGCCAAGCCTTCTCGGTGATCTCCGTGAACCTTCGACGATCTCTTCGGCGAACTTCCGAAAATTCCGACAGGTTCCCGATTTCTTCTCGGTTGGTTCCGACAGCATCTCCGACGATTCTTCGGACTCTTAAACGTCCATCGAACTTGACTCCGGTATTCTCGCTTTGTGTTTTCTGGTTATCGTAGTTACTCCTGCACACTTAACTCAATAATATGGATTAGATCAATTAACCCATCAATTGATTTTATCATCAAAATCTGAGATTCAATAGAGACAACAGTAATATCTTACTTGGAACTCTTCTAGCATACTACTTCTCTATTCAAGGTATACACATACCACAAATTTGACTTGCTATCATCGATATCGGACTAAAAACTCGAGTATATGTAGCCTTCAACCCTGAGGCTACTACCTCCATATACTAGTAAAAGATTCTTAATCCTTCTCAAGTACTTAAGGATACACTTTACTGCTTTCCATTGCTCCAAGCTTGGATCCGCCTAATACCTGCTGTGACACTTAGAGCAAGCACTATATCAGGCTTAGTACATAGCATGACATACATGATAGACCATATTGCTGAGGCATAAGGTATCCTATCTATGTTTGCCCTTTCTTCAGGAGTCTTTGGGGACATACTCCTAAAAAGTAATATCCCATGTCTCATCGGTTTGAGACCTCTCTTGAAATTTTTCATGCCAAACCTTTTGACAATGGTGTCATTGTACCTGGACTGAGATAAGCCAAGCATCCTCTTGGATCTATCTCTATAGATCTAAATCCCCAAGATATAGGATGCTTCCCCTAAGTCTTTCATGGAGAAATGTCTAGATAACCAAGCATTTACTATGGATAGCATTCCTACATCATTCCCAATTATCAGGATGTCATCCACATATAATACCAAGAAGGTGATAACGCTCCCACTTACCTTCTTGTACATACAAGACTCATCTTCGTTTTTAACGAAGTCATAAGATCTGATTGCTTAATCAAATCTTATTTTCTAACTTTGGGAAGCTTGCTTTAGTCCATAAATGGATCTAAGCAACTTGCACACCTTATTTGGGTAGTCCTTGGACATGAATCCTTCAGGTTGTATCATATATACCTCCTCCTCGATGTTCTCATTGAGGAATTCAGTTTTTACATCCATCTGCTAGATCTCATAATCATAGTGTGCTACAATAGCCAATAGAATTCAAATGGATTTTAGCATTGCTACGGGTGAGAATGTTTCATCATAGTCAACACATTGCCTTTGATGATATCCCTTAGCTACTAGTCTTGCTTTATATGTCTCTACCTTTCCATCTACTCTCATCTTTTTCTTAAAGATCCACTTGTAACCAATGGGTACAATAACCTCGGGTGCATCAACTAGGTTCCAAACCTTGTTGGAGTACATGGAATCCATCTTAAAATTCATGACTTTTTGTCACTTCCCAGAGTCTATACTCATAATAGCCTCATCGTAGGTCTAAGGATCAATATCCTCAACATCCTCTCCTCTAATATATCCCACATATCTCTCAGGAGGATGGGATACTCTACCGAACCTATGTAAAGTTGGAACTTGTGTATTAGATACTTGAACAGACTCGGGTTGTAGAGTAGTACTTGAGCTAGGTTCTCCAACCTCGCTCAACTCTATCATGCTCCCACTATCTCTGCCAAGAATGTGTTCCTACTCAAGGAATATCGCTCTCTTAGCTACAAAGACCTTTTGGTCCTCGAGATAATAGAAATAATATCCAAAAATTTCCTTGAGATATCATATGAACTTGCACCGCTCCGTCCTTGATTCTAACTTATCAGGGTTATATCTTTTAACGTGGGCAGAGTATCCCTAAATCTTAACAATCTTAAGATCGGGCTTCTTCCCTTTCTATATCTCATATGGTGTAGACACTACCGACTTAGTTAGTGTTGAATCTCGGATTGTGATGATGAAACTAATTGATTGTGTTTAGATGTTTAACTGCATTTTGAGTGATGCAGGTCTACTCGATCAGGATTAGACAGTTAATGCAGGAGGAATTGACGTTGTGCCGGAGGAGATCACGTTAGGATATTGGATGGCAGAAGGCTTCGGACGTCGGGCATCGGGCCAAGAGTGGAATTGTGCCAAGGATATCGGGGTTGCGGAGGTCAACCGCCGATTGGGCAACAAGCCATAAGAGAGGACGATACGCTGAAGAATCAGACGAAGCACCAACCAATGACGTGCCGGGCAACAGAATGTCAATTCGCGTTGTAATAATTGTCTAGATCGGAGTAGAGTTTTGGCTTGTGTGTGTAGGATTAACTACGATAAAAATGAAGTCATAAAGCGAAACAAAGTATCAGAGTCAAGCGTGAAGGATTTGTTGCGAGTTCGAGAGTTCGACGGAAGTCCGAAGGTTCGTCGGGAATGCTATCGGAACTAGCCGAGAATGAGTAGGGAGCTTGTTGAAGGGTTTTTCGGAAGCTTGCCGAAAGGTTTGTTGGAAGTTCGCGGAGCTCACCAGAAAGATCGGAGCTTGCCGAAGAAGCTCGTTGGAACTTGCCAAGATCAAATCGTGAAGTCTAAGAGCTTGCCGGGAGTCCGTAGAATGGTTTCCGAGAGTTTATCGGAAGACCGTTGGAAGTTCACCGAAAGCTCGCCGGAAGAAGTCTTGACTTATGGACTTTGTAATAGCTTAGGAAATGTCTTTAAATTCGTATTTAGCACGTTAATTAGGGTTAGGATTAGGTGTTAATCCTATAACCCAAGTAGGGGCCAATTGGGCCCGAGTTCGGACTGGTTTGGGCCAAGTTTGGAGCCCAACCAGTGAGCTGAAATAGTGTAGGCGGTGGCACCCCGCCTAGAACCCGAGAACTGAGCGGTGGCACCGCCCAGAACCCGAGAGGTTGGGCAGCGGCACCGCCACCGATAGGCGGTGGCACCGCCAGCTTCGGGAACCCAAGATAATTCAAAATTTGGAGCCCAAATTTGAATCCTCTTGGGGCCTATAAATACCCCTCAATTCTCAGCTGAGATTACAACCTTTGAGAAGCATTAGATTAAGACAAAAGCCTTTGTAAAGTTTTTGGCAAGCCTTATTTTCAATTGCTTGAGTGTTCACCTCCTTCCTTTTCGTTGAAGATTTGTAAGAGTGTGAACTATTTGTAAAAAGGTTGTAAGAGGGGTATTTGTCCTTCCCCTTCAAAGTGATTTGCTAGTGGAAGTTGGGAGCCTCATTGAAGAAGGCTTTGCAAATGGATGTAGGTCATATTGACCGAACCACTTTAAATTAGTGTGGTCCTTGAATGTGTGAGTATTTACCTTCCTGAAATTGTCATCTACACTACTGCTAGCTTTCGGATTTTATTTTCTCATTTTACTCAAGTTACTATCAAAACGAAATCTCCTCGTATTTATGAATTTATTTTCAAACTTACGAGTTTTAATCCGCTGCACTAATTCACCCCCCCCTCTTAGTGCCGCTCCGATCCTAACAATTGGTATCAGAGCCCGGTATTTCTCATTTCGGATTTACACCCGAGAGAAATGGCTCTTCATGGCTTTTAAGAGGTCTTATCGGTTATTCGTCCACCGTTGTTTAACGGATTGGACTACACTTATTGGAAAACTCGAATGAGAGTTTTCTTGATTTCTATAAATTTGAATTTATGGAATATTGTTGAAAACGATTTTCAACTTCCCTCTAAACCGATGAACGAATGGTCAGATTTGGAGAAGAAGTATTTTTCTTTAAACGCAAAGGCTATGAATGCCTTATTTTACGCTTTGGACAAAAATGAGTTCAATCAGATTTCTACGTGCGAAACGGCTTTTGATATTTGGCGAACACTTGAAATCACACATGAGGGAACTAGTAGAGTCAAAGACTCGAAAGTTAACATTTTATTACATGATTTTGAGCTTTTTCGAATGCAACCAAGTGAGACTATAGGCGACATGTACACCCGTTTCACGGATGTCGTCAATAATCTAAGAGTTCTTGGTAAATCTTTTTGAATTTTGATCTCATAAGCAAGATCTTAAGATCCCTTCCAAAAAGGTGGGATCCTAAAATAACCGCAATACAAGAAACAAAAGATTTAAATATTTTTCCACTTGAAGAACTAATTGGTTCGTTGATGACATATGAAATGGTGCACAATGCACATGATGAACATGATACATAAAATCACTTTCCAAAGAACAAGAAGAATTTGGAACTTCGGACAAATGAATATCACTTGAGCAATGACTCAAGTGATGAGGATAATGATGAACTTGAACTTCGAACACTAAATCTTAATAAGTTTATTAAACAAAAATCTAAAATAAACAATGAACTTGAACGGAGGAAGAGGCCAAAGAAGAGGAAGGCAACCAAGGATGAATCAAAAACTTCCAAAGGTGAAACGACGAATTGGGCTTTGATGAGCTTCGACTACAAGGTAAGTAACTCAACTCTCTTGAATTATTTTGAAATTACATAATACTTTTCATGAGTTATTTTTAATTTAGTCTAGGATTAATTTTCTTAAAAATTACATGAAAATTAAAAATTAGAAATCATGCTTATCATTCTAGTAATTTTGAAAATAATCATGAAAATTGTATGTTTATGATAAACAAAATGATTTTGATTAAAAATGCCTTATGAAATATGATACCATGCCTAATAAATTTATTTTTTGAAGCTATGCATGATGATGATAAGTTTTGGGTAATTTATAGTTTATTGATTATTGATGATTTTCATAATGATCTTTTACGATTTATGGATTATCGATTTATACCATGATGAAAGTTGCTTTCGAAAATGATGCACGGCTTTTGTATGCAAACTAAGCATGAAAAGATAGATTCACCTAAAAAGAAAAATGTATGACTACAACAAATAACAAATGATTTTGGTTGAAAATACTTTATACTCAATGAAACCATCATTGTTGAATATGCTTTATGTTTAATAGTTTCTTTGGCTTATATGCTCTATCATGATAAATATTTTGAAAATAAATGAAATCATGTTTGATTTGAAGTAATGCATAATGATCATGCTTAATGATGCATTTTTTTATTTGACATAAAAGTGGCTTTAAAAAAAAATGATGTATGTTTTGATTTGACATAAATGAAATAGGCATGCTTATATGAAATAGTGAAGTGTCATGCTTGACAATTGTATACTTAATGATACATAAAGTTGTAATAAAAATATTAATATTTTAATACTATGATTTGATGATTTTATGTATGACATTGTAAAGTTATATATAATGATGCATAATGATGAAATTATGTAATAAAAATATTAAATATTTTGAAACAATGTTTTAGTGTCATGCATATTTATCATGCTTAATAAATTTTGAAATTATGCATGATGAATCTTACGATTTATAGATTATTGATTTTTACCATAATGAAAGTACCTTTTTGATCTTTGTTGTAATAAATCTTACTCTTTCGGTTTTAAACATGATACATGTTTTTATTTGGCATAAATGAAACAAAATCATATGTTTTGAAACAATCGAAAAGAGGAAAACATTCTTGAAAATTATTTTGCTCAATCTTATTGATTTTGATGAATCCATTTGTATCATCTTTGTGAATCTCTTGGATTTTGATAATGATTTTGATGATTTAAATTTGAATAAATTTTTATCGAAATCACGATCTTGATCTCTTGAAATTTATAACATGAAATCCTTTATGAATCAATATTGTTTTCTATTTAAAAGGAGATTTGTCGAAATGTTTCATAGTCTTTTAGTATTCATGATCTTGATAATTATGTTTTGAATCTTTATGTAAACCAAGGATGTTCATCATGATTCTCTCTTTGAATATTTAAAGAGGAGAATTTTCTAGATGAATCATGATTTTGATGATTGAATATTTGATGTGCATGAATTGAGATCTTCCTCTTCTACTATTCTTTTTGCTATTCACCAAAAGGAATACTAATTCTAATAAACCATGATATGCTATATGAATTTTATTGTATTCATGAAGTAATATCTCATCACTAATTTTTGTTTATATTCCTTCATGTGATGATATGAATGTATGAAACACTTATGATATGATTTTTTATATAATTCGATGTATTCGTGAAATATTTATCTCATCACCCAATTAATTCCTCTTGATACTCCTAATGTGATGAAGTGAAATTATACATGAAATACAAATGGGGAGAAGTTTTGATCATGCATGGTATGATATAACTTGACAAATTGATACCATCATGATATGAAATATTTATGATTTGCAATGATGTATGCAATACTTGTGCTTTCTAATTATGATGTGATGTATTACATATGATGTAAATCATGATTTAAAATACTATGAGTTATGCTAAAATGATGTATTATAAATATTGATTTAATGTTTTGTATCATGAATACTCTAAATGATGAATGTTTGGTATCATGATCAAAATGTTGATAAATAGTTAAAAAATTTTAGTATCATGTATGATATCCTCATAATGTTGATCGATTTATTCAATATCGTGCATGAATGAATATAAGGTTTTTGATAATATACATATTCTAATTTGAAAATATGATGATGCACAAATAAGATTGATACTTACCTTTATCATAATTGATGTAAAGGGTCTTTCCTTCTTTTTGACAATGACAAAGGGGGAGATAGCTAACTTGCACAAGTCAAGAAGATGTAAAAACTTGATTGCTAGCTTGCCTATCTTAAGTAGCAAAGATTGCTAACTTGCTTATTTCAAGAAGCAAAAGTTGTCTTCTTAAACATCACTATCTTGCCTATCTCAAGAAGCAAAACTTGCAACCTGCACAGTACAATAGGAAGCAAAAATCGATAGCTTACACACTTCAACATGAAAGCTATCTTGTATTTGCTTTCGAAATTTTTGCTAGCTTGTATGTTGCAAAACTTGCTCACTTTTTCAAACACTTTGCTAGCTTGCACTTTGTAAAGAAAGTGAAAATAGCACTTCTCAAAAGAGAAGAAAGAACTTACTATCTTGAACATCACAAAAATTTGCTACCTTGCATTATGTAAAATTTGCTAAGATCACTATCTCAAAAGAGTTGCTATCTAAAAAAAAAAAGCAAATGTGCTATCTTGCCTATCTCAAAATACAAAACATGCTAACTTGTTACGGAAGCAAAATTGCTAGCTCAAACATTGCAAAGGAAGAAAAAATTTGCTAGCTTGCAACTTGCATATCATGAAAATTGCTAGCTTGTAGTCTAAAGAGAAGCAATTAGTTGTTATCTTAAGAAAAGCAAAAATACTAAACTTGCATATCTTTAATTGCTACATTGCATGATGATAAAACTTGATATTATATTTTTTTTATACAATGTATTGAACTTTTTACCTCTAAACACTTGATACTTGGAATATTTTAAAATGTGATCTTGATAAGAATGTTTCAAGTTGCTCTTTGTGCTATATCTTTCCAAATGAATCATGAGCCTTAATATCATATATTTCATAACATAGAAATAATAAGATTTCTTTGCCTTGTATGCCCTATGTGATGATTGTACATCAATTTGCTTTATTATGAATTATATGAATCTTGATCGTGAACTTGTTAAGAAGAATTTTAATGAACCATGAATCATATCTTTGGTATTCATGAATTGATCCTTATTGATATATTTCATGAATTCTTTGCATATTTAGCTTGTTGAATGGTTGAAATTTTTAGCCATTGAGTCCTCCCTTTCTTTTTGACTTTGATAAAGGGGGAGAAGGTTTTGCTAGCTTGTGCATTGAAAATGAAAGTAAACTTCCTAGCATGCTAAGGAAGTAAAACTTGCAAGCTTGCACTTCTCAAAAAGAGAAGAAAGATCTTGCCTATCGAAAGAAGCAAAAAGTGCAAAACTTAGAAAACTTGTAACAAAATTGCTCTTGCCATGCTTTGTATCAAAAATAAGTTGATATCCTTAAAAGCATCGTATTAAATTTTTTAGCGTATCGCAATGTATCACATGTATCGCTAATTAAAATTTTTGAGACTATTATCATATCATGTTCAACAATTGATATCTTTCATTGATATGATAAATTATCATCTCATGATGTATCACATAATGATATCATGATTTGCGATTGTATCATGTGATCCTTGATGAATTTTCACATTGATATCCTTCATGAAATGATTTCTTTGTATTATTGTCTTGTATGCATCATGTGATGATTGAAATATTGATTGATGCAAAGTTGATGTAAAAGTCTAAATTATTGGTTCCTCTCCTTCTTTTTGACATTAACAAAAGGGGGAGAAAGTTATTGCTAGCTTGCACACTTGAATGAAGAATTTGCTAGCTCGATAATTGTAATGAAGAAATTTGCTATATCAAACATCATAAATATTGTTACTTGCAAAGAAAAGCAAAGTGCAATCTTGCACAAAAATTCAAGTGTTGAATTATCATGATTGAACTTAAGAATCTTGGTATGCTTTTGTGCTTATATGTTGTGATGAAAATCTAGCTTCATGTTATAAAAACTTGAATATATTTTAAAATAGCTAGAGCTACTTCTCCTTTTTGTTGATGACATAGGGGGAGAAGTATATTGATGACTTCATGCATTGAATTGAATATTTTATATATATTTGCATGATGATTTAAATGTTTTTCATAATATGTGATGAATGTTACTTGGATTTGGGATAATCCAAGTGTTCTATCAATGGCATATTGATAGGGGGAGTTTGGTTAAACTCCGGGGAGTTAAGGTTAACTCCGTTAGTCATCAATTAGTTGTCATCATCAAAAAGGGGGAGATTGTTGAATCTCGGATTTTGATGATGAAACTAATTGATTGTGTTTAGATGTTTAACTATATTTTGAGTGATGCAGGTCTACTCGATCAGGATTAGACAGTTAATGCAGGAGGAATTGACGTTGCGTCGGAGGAGATCACGTTAGGATATTGGATGGAAGAAGGCTTCGGACGTCGGGCATCGGGCCAAGAGCAGAATTGTGCCAAGGATATCGGGGTTGCGGAGGTCAACTGCCGATTGGGCAACAAGCCGCAAGAGAGGACAATGCGCTAAAAAATCGGATGGAGCGCCAACCAATGACGTGCCGGGCAACAGAATGTCAATTCGCATTGTAATAATTGTCTAGATCGGAGTAGAGTTTTGGCTTGTGTTTGCAGGATTAACTACGATAACGATGAAGACATAAAGCGAAACAAAGTGTCGGAGTCAAGCGTGAAGGATTTGTTGCGAGTTCGAGAGTTCGACGGAAGTCCGAAGGTTCGTCGGGAATGCTACCAGAACTAGCCGAGAATGAGTAGGGAGCTTACCGAAGGGTTTTTTGGAAGCTCACCGGAAGGTTTGTTGGAAGTTCGCGGAGCTCACCGAGAAAGATCGGAGCTTGCCGAAGAAGCTCGTTGGAACTCGCCAAGATCAAATCGTGAAGTCTAGGAGCTTGCCGGGAGTCCGTAGAATGGTTTCCGAGAGTTTATCGGAAGTTCGCCTGAAGCTCGCCGGAAGAAGTCTTGACTTGTGGACTTTGTAATAGCTTAGGAAATGTCTTTAAATTCGTATTTAGCACGTTAATTAGGGTTAGGATTAGGTGTTAATCCTATAACCCAAGTAGGGATACAGTACAGGGAGAATGAGTTCACTGATTGATCCGCTTTTGGATTACTAGATGGTTGATGATGCCTTATTGTCAGATAGCAATTCCATAGTCCTAGTGGTGTATTTGGTCCTTAGACTTGAGACACCAAGGATGTCCTATATGAGTGCTCCACTCTTTGATACCAGACTTATAGATTTGGATGTCCCAGATCTAGTATAGTTGGTCATTGGGAGTGGTAGTCGACCTTACAAGGGCTATTGAGTGTCGATAGAGGATCATCCACTCTTAGCGTCATGAGAGGAATATCCCATGTATTCTTGCTCAGACAAATCCCTGGCCAGGGTCATTTGGGTTGAGAGAGAAAGAGTTCTCCAAGAGAATCCGATTAGAGCGAGACTCGAGTAGAAACCGTATGGGTCTAACAACACCATGCTCGATATACGTCTCTAGGATATTAGATGGATAAGAGACTATAAGTATATGGTAACTGAGGATAGACAGGTCCAATGGATTGGATTCTCGTGTATCGTTTGGGGACTACGGCGTAGTAGCTTAGTACGTCCGTAATCAATGAGTCGAGTGAATTATTACAAAAATAATAATTCACTAAATTAGAAGGAGTTCTGATAGGTATGACTTATAGCCAGCTCGATATTGGGCCTAGAGGGTCACACATATATGGTAGGCATTGCGATGAGTAGAGGTTCGGATATGAGATATCCGCCGGAGCCCCTGTCTTATTTGATATCTAATAAGCCCCTGAATTATTGGATCCTATGGACAAGATCCAATTAGAGCCCATGAGAGATTATTAGATAGAGATTCACTAATCTAAAATGCTTGGGTAATTAGATGTAGATCTAATACCCACTAGGGGAGGATCCATTAGGGTTTGATAAGCGACCTCTATAAATAGGAGGGATTCAATGGTTTATAGGCTAGAGCCTTTGCTTGCCTCTCTTATTCTCCTCCCTATCTCTACCTTAGAGCAAGCCTGAAGTTTTGAGGAGCGTCGTCGCAGCCCTGCTGTGTGGATCACTACTAGAGAGGAGGATGCTTGACCTCCTTCACCCTCTCCTAAAGATCTGCAAAGAAATAGGGATATACGATCTCCCTAGGTAACACAATCTACTCTATACACAATTTTAAGTTTCACGGATTTTGCGCACCAATCTTTGCACGACAATGAACATCTCTTTGGGAATAGGAGATTTTGTTTTCTTGTTCTTCCACTGCACATGTGATGTCGCCCCCAGATTTCCCAACACATTGCAGAGAGGGTGAAACAGAAGCTTAGAGAAGCTTTAGGTACATTCATGATCAATATCCAGTTATTAGATTTTTGTGATAGTGCATTGCTATTGGATATCGGTATTGCATATCATATCTATAATTTGTTGTATATTCTGGTAATATCGAGGAGATTGATGAGAGGAACATTGCATAATGGTTTATTTATGCTAAACACTACACATAAATGTAAGTATGTCCAAGAGGAAATGAGATAAGGTGAACAGTGCATACCTATGACATTGTAAGATGGGTTACATCCATGAGGGAAGGATTCAAAAGTTGTTAAAGGATGTATATCTAGATCCATTTGACCATGAGTTATATGTAGCTTGCGAGTCTTGCCTTCATGGAAAAATGACAAACTCTCCATTTAGTGGAAATAAAGAGAGAGCTGCTAAGCTGTTGGAACACATACATAGTGATGTATGTGGACCCATGTCAACTCATCCTATTGGTGGTTACTCCTACTTTATTACCTTCATTGATGATTTCTCAAGGTATGGATATGTGTACTTAATAAAGTACAAGTTCGAAGCATTTGAGAAATTCAAAGAGTATAAGAATGAAGTAGAGAACCAGACTGGAAAGAGTATCAAGACTCTTCAATCAGATCGAGGAGGTGAGTACTTAAGTACAGAGTTTACCCAATTCCTCATGGACCATATAATTTTATCCCAATGGACACCTCCTTATACACCTCAACTCAATGGTGTGTTTGAAAAGAGAAATCGTACGATGTTAGATATGGTACGGTCCATGATGAGTTTCGCTGAGCTACCTATCTCATTCTGGAGATATGCCATAGAGACCGCAGCTTACCTTCTGAATAGAGTTCTAACTATTAGGATCGGAGCGGCAATAAGAGGGGGGGTGAATTAGTACAGCGGATTAAAACTCGTAAGTTTGAAAACAAATTCGTAAATACGAGGAGATTTCGTTTTGATAGTAACTTGAGTAAAATGAGAAAATGAAATCCGAAAGCTAGCAGTAGTGTAGATGACAATTTCAGGAAGGTAAATACTCACACATTCAAGGAACGCACCAATTTAAAGTGGTTCGATCAAAATGACCTACATCCACTTGCGAAGCCTTCTTCAATAAGACTCCCAACTTCCATTAGCAAATCACTTTGAAGGGGAAGGACAAATACCCCTCTTACAACCTTTTTACAAATGGTTCACACTCTTACAAATCTTCAACGAAAAGGAAGGAGGTGAACACTCAAGCAATTGAAAACAAGGCTTGCCAAAAACTTTACAAAGGCTTTTGTCTCAATCTAATTCTTCTCAAAGGTTGTAATCTCAGTTGAGAATTGAGGGGTATTTATAGGCCCCAAGAGGATTCAAATTTGGGATCCAAATTTTGAATTCTCTTGGGTTCCCGAGGCTGGTGGTGACACCGCCCGACCTCTCGGGTTCTGGGTAGTGCCACCGCTCAGTTCTCGGGTTCTAGGCGGTGCCACTGCCTAATCTAGCGGTGCCAGCACCTACACTATTTCAGCTCACTGGTTGGGCTCCAAACTTGGCCCAAACCAGTCCGAACTCGGGCCCAATTGACTCCTACTTGGGTTATAGGATTAACACCTAATCCTAACCCTAATTAACGTGCTAAATACGAATTTAAAGATATTTCCTAAGCTATTACAAAGTCCACAAGTCAAGACTTCTTCCGGCGAGCTTCCGGCGAACTTCCGATAAACTCTCGGAAACCATTCTACGGACTCCCGGCAAGCTCCTAGACTTCACGATTTGATCTTGGCGAGTTCCAACGAGCTTCTTCGGCAAGCTCCGATCTTTCTCGGTGAGCTCCGCGAACTTCCATCATATGGACGGGTATACAGCACACCAATCTATCCGGTTATCACGATGTCCCTCTCGAGTAACCTATGACCGAGATTATTTAGGATCTGTGTTTAAAGATGAATCGGTCTCATTATTGTGATCTCATCATGATCTGATTCCCATTGCACATATCCATGGACATCACAATATATACATGCATATATGCAACTGTCAATATAATATGATAAATGCCAAAATATAATAACCAAACAAATTTCGTGTCAAGTCACACGTGTCATCACTCACATGATTGACTTGTTGGGCACCTATGACTAGCAATCTCCCACTTGACCTAAAGCCAATGTTAGGACTCTAGCTTGGAGAGTCCTAATTGAGAGGGACATTCATGTAAAATGGTTAGGACTCTAGCTAAGAGAGTCCTAATTGAGAGGGACATTCTATTAGGACTCTAGCTAGGAGAGTCCTAATTGAGAGGGGCATTCATGTAGGAGGTTTTTTCTTAGAGAAGAATTAGGAGTTGTAAGGGAATAGGAGTCTTAAGTAGGAGTCCTATTAGGAGTTAGGGTTTAGAAGCCCTATAAATAGCCATGTTTTCCTTCTCTTTTCATAAGCAATAGATGAATCTTTTCTGCAGCCTTTGAGCAGCAACTTGGAGGGAGGAACCCCTATAGAGTTCCAAGGAGGCCGATCCCCTAAAGAGATCAACCCCAAGTTTAGAATCTGCAAGGGCTCTAACACCTGGTATCAGAGCAACGTTCTGGGCATCTCGCTGCCCTTCCACAGCCATCCATCAACCCTCTACAACCATCCAAAGCAATTCCCATAATTGCTTAAAAGATCGTCACCGAATTCCGTCATCATCTCCACCACCACGGATTATCCTTTGATCTCCCCATGAATTGCAACAAGTTCTGGTTTCCTACCTTACTGCTGCTGCAATTTAGTTATCCTTATTCAAAAATCCAAAAAAAAAAAAATTGTTCCTATATTGCTGCATAAACTTTTCGTCACAAAGTTTTCATCTCTACGACGAAAGATACATTGTAGAATTCCAGCCGCATAGCACCATCTGTTTGATCTTGCTACTGTGCTTTTTCTATCCAAATTTCTACAAACTTTTTATAACATCTTTGACACTTCTTAACAGTAGATTTCTCTTTGGTTTCATCAAAAAATTCTCAATATAAACTACTGATCTTTTATGTCCAATCTGCTGCACTTGAATTGCAGAATTCAAGCCGCATAGCACCATCTGTTTGATCTTGCTACTGTGCTTTTTCTATCCAAATTTCTACGAAATTTTTATGACATCTTTGACACTTCCTAACAGTAGATTTCCCTTTGGTTTCATCAAAAAATTCTCAATATAAACTACTGATGTTTTATGTCCAATCTGCTGCACTTGAAAATCTATGCTGCAGAAAATTTCAGCTGCATATCGTTGCCTTAACCCATCTATTTGCAATCTTTTTTGAATGAAATTTCTTATACACTTCATAGATCATCTTGGCTTCCATCTAAGATTGATCTATTAAGAAATTCATTTCTAAAAATGATTTTATATTGCTGTAAATTTTCATCGTATCCCGTTGAAATTTTTCGACGATAATTCTGCAATTGCAACTTGCACCAATTTCCTTGCTGTTATACTGCCAAAATTTTCTTGATTAAATTAGATATCCTTGCTATCATATAAACTGTGATTTTGCTATCAATTCCCTCCTCAATTCTCTCAAGTTTTTGGTGGAAATTACGTCGAGAAACCGTTGTTTCTTCGACGACAATTCTACTCTTACAAGACAGCACATACTTACTGCAACTTCCACGGATTTCTGTCAAACCGTTGCTACCATCTACCACAGATCCAAAACTTTCAACCACAGCCCTAAAACTCTTCTAAACCACACCCTCAAACTGCACCCAAAACTACCACAAAACAAGCCTAAATCGTAGCCTACATCCACCAATCCACCAACCCTTTTGACCATCACTTCTCTCAACCAATACATGCCTTTAACCTAACAACAAAAGAGAGATCATAACATCATAGATTTGGAGGCATATATTATGGCATCTAAGGAGGTAATCAATGCTAAATTCGAAGCCTTGGAGGCGCGAATGGAGGATAAGATTCGGATGCTCTTTACCGAACTCAGATTGGGCCGACCACTAAGCCCGAAGAAATCACATCAAGGAGAGAGCTTTGCCCAATCACACCAACCCCAAAGATATGACTTCCAAGAGAGGGGAAGCTCTATGACCAACCCTAACTATCCATGCATGAGAGTGGGCTTCCCTAGATGGGAAGAAGGAGACCCGATTGGTTGGATCTCGCGCGCGGAGCGATATTTTCGGTACCACAAAACCGCGGATGTATCTATGGTGAAAATTGTAGCTATACATCTTGAAGGGGATGCTATACAGTGGTTTGACTAGTTTGAACATACTTATGGAGTCCTTTCATGGCGACAATTCAAAGAAGGACTGCTGATTCGCTTCAGACCAACCGATTATGAGAATATTGACGAACAACTAGCAAAGATCCAACAAACCTCCACCATTCAGGAGTACCAAATCAGGTTTGAAAGGTTATCTAATCAAACTCATGATTGGTCTCAAAAATAGCTATTGAGGACCTTCATTGAGGGCTTGAAGCCGGAGATCCGAGGAGAAGTTAAAGCGTGACAACCGTATACGCTTATGGCAGCCATCTCTTTCGCACGACATCAAGAGGAGCAATTGAACCATGAAGCTCGGAGGACTTGGGTCTCTCCTCAACCAGTAATATTGAAGCCCTTAGCCCCCCCTACTGTCGACCAAGTCCCTACACTAAAGAGGTTAACAAGAGAAGAGCTTCGGGAGCGATATGCGAAGGGGTTATGTTGGCATTGTGACAAGCCGTGGAGCCGTGAGCATCGCTGTAGTAAAGGGGGACTTCTTATGATTGAACCGATAGAAGAAGAGATCATTGAACATCCAAAAGAGAGCCTTGAACATGAACAAGAAGATGCAGAAGAAGAGCCATAACCGACCGAAGTTACGGTACATACACTAGCTAGCTACTCAAACCCGCAAACGATGAAAATTGGAGGCCTTTCAAACAACAACCGATCACTGTTCTCATCGACACGGGCAGCACTAATAACTTCCTAAACAGTAAGGTTGCTGTCCATATGAACTTACCTATTGAGAATTGCAGTAGGTTTGTCGGTAAGGTCGCCAACGGACGGATTTTGAAGTGTGATCATAGGTGCCCGCAGGTGAAACTGTTGCTGCAGGACCATAAGATAATTGCAGATTTATTCCTCTTCCCTCTTGATGATTATGAGGCCATACTCAGAATTAAATGGTTGATGACATTAGGTGATATTTCTTGGAATTTTATGCAACTATTTATAAAATTTTACAGTAAGGAGAAACAGGTGATACTGCATGGGAAACGTGAGGGCGACGTAACGATGATTTGCACACAACAAATGGAGAAGATTTTGCATAAAGCATGCAGTGGCTTTTTGGTACAACTTGAGCAGCAAACTAAGGGAGAGCCAACAAAATTTGAAGATCCAAATCTACTTCCTTTGCTTGCTGAATTTTCAGATATATTTGACGAACCATGCAACCTACCTCTTACCCATCGGCATGATCATTGTATAACGATTCTTCCAGGCAAATCTGCAGCAAATGCTCAGCCATATCAGTATCCATATCTCCAGAAGGATGAAATAGAAAGGATTATAAAAGAGCTGCTCAAAACAGGAGTTATTCGGCCATGTTGCAGCCCCTACTCTTCACCGGTGCTCCTCATACGAAAGAAGGATGGAATATGGCGATTATGTGTTGATTACCAAGCTCTCAATGGCATAACCATCAAGGACAAATACATTTTTCCAATAGCAGATGAATTGCTAGATGAAAGGGAGCACAAATCTTTACAAAGCTGGACCTTTGATCCGGGTATCATCAAATATGAGTGTGCGAAGAAGACATACCGAAAATCACCTTTTGAACACACAACAACCACTACAAATTTTTGCTTTCTGCTAGTCATAGGAGCCCAGCAAGCCAATCACGTGAGTGATGGCACGTGTGACTTGATACATAATCTTTTTTGCTTATTATATTTTGGCGTATATCACTTTATAACAATTGCATATGTGCATATATATATTGTGATGTCCTTGGATTTGTGCAATGGGAATCAGATCGTGATGAGATCACGATAATGAGATCGATTCACCTTTAAACACATATCCTAAATAATCCCGGTCATAGGTTACTCGAGAAGGACATCATGATAACCGGATAGACTAGTGTGCTGTATACCCGTCCATATGATGGATGCAGCTGGTCTCATAGCTGCTCGTGTAGGGATACTAGGGATACAGTACAGGTGCTCATTGGAGAATGAGTTCACTGATTAATCCGCTTACGGAATGCTGGATGGTTGATGATGCCTTATTGTCAGACAGCGATTCCGTAGTCCTAGTGGTGTATTTGGTCCTTAGACTTGAGACACCAAGGATGTCCTGTATGAGTGCTCCACTCTTTGATACCAGACTTATAGGTTTGGCTGTTCCCAGATCTAGTACAGCTGGTCATTGGGAGTGGTAGTCGACCTTACGAGGGTTATTGAGTGTCGACAGAGGATCATCCACTCTCGGCGTCATGAGAGGAATATCCCATGTGTTCTTGCTCAGACAAATCCCTGGCCAGGGTCATTCGGGTTGAGAGAGAAAGAGTTCTCCGGGAGAATCCGATTAGAGCGAGACTCGAGTAGAAACCGTATGGGTCTGACAACACCATGCTCGATATACGGTCTCTGGGATATTAGATGGATGAGGGACTATAGGTACATGGTAACTGAGGACAGACAGGTCCAATGGATTAGATTCCCCTGTATCGTCTTGGGACTACGGCGTAGTGGCCTAGTATGTCCGTAGTCGATGAGTCAAGTGAATTATTACAGAGATAATAATTCACTTAGTTAGAAGGAGTTCTGACAGGTATGACTCATGGCCAGCTCGATATTGGGCCTAGAGGGTCACACACATATGGTAGGCATTGCGATGAGTAGAGGTTCGGATATGAGATATCCGACGGAGCCCTTGTCTTATTGGATGCAGATCCAATACCCACTAGGGAAGGACCCATTAGGGTTTGAAACGGGATCTCTATAAATAGGAGGGATTCACAGCCTCAAAGGCTAGAGTTTTTGCTTGTCTTTCCTATTCTCCTCTCCCTCTCCACCTCAGAGCAGGCCTGGAGTTTTGAGGAGCGTCGTCGCAACCCTACTGTGTGGATCACCGCTAGAGAGGACGCTTGACCTCCTTCACCCTCTCCTAAGGATCTGCAAGGAAACAGGGATATACGATCTCCCTAGGTAACACAATCTCTATACGCAGTTTTGTGTTTTGCGGATTTTTGCGCACCAATCTTCGCACGACGACAAACATCTTTTTGGGAATCGGGGATTTTTTGTTTTCTTGTTCTTCCCCTACGCATATGATGTCGCCCCCCAATGATTTCCCAACAGTGGTATCAGAGCCAGGTTGTTCGTGCAAATGATTGGTTTTGAACTGCGTGTATTGTGTTTAGGAAGAATTTTGACGTCAAAATCGTTGACGCAAAAGCGAGGAAGGGCAGCAACAGTTGCTGCCCTCGATCTGCATGCCTGCAGCCACTTGCAGCGGCAGCCGCAGCCGCAATCAGGCAGCACAGCGCCGGCGCATGCGCAAGCGCTGTTCCTGCAGCAGCCGGCCGGCGGTCTGCTTGCAGCAGGCTTGCTGCTGGCGGGGCTGGCAGCCCACGGGCAGAGGCGCCGCAGGGCAACGGCGGCAACCCCCCCACAGGGGCGGCCACCCGGCGGGACAGCACCGCCTGCAGAGGCAGCGGCGCCCGAAAGGGGAGCCCACCTGCAGCGACAGCGCCGCCAGCGGGCGTGCCGCCTGCAGGCGAGGGCAGCGCCCTAGCCCCGCCGCACAGGCCGCCGCCAGCAGGGTGGCGGCGGCGGCAGCGGCAGCAGTAAGAGGGCATTAGGGTTTTCTGGGAAAAAGATAGTTTTGCCCCTTGGAATTTGAGAAATTCCAGTTTCTATCTTTTGTCCAAATTACGAAAATATCCTTAGGAATTGAGAAATTCCCTACATGTCCCTGATTTCAGAAAATATTAATTAATTAAAAGGTTTAGTTGATTATTATTTTTATTATTATCTAGTAGTCCTACATGATGATGATTATTTATACATGTGATGTATGATGTGTGGACGGATGATCATGGACCGTGTGATGTGTGTACTTGTGATTATTATTATTGAGGTCTGCGAACCTCCATTATATTTCTCGTTTATTGTCGGGCCTGCGTGCCTATGATTAAGTTGTAATCACACGAGGAGACGCAGCGGGAGTGTGGATGTGATAGCGAGACCCACGAGACGGACGATCGTGATGCATGGAGATGCATCAAGATGTCGACGGAACCGACGAGGACGAGATGGACGATCACAGGGCATGAAGATGCACCGTTGCACACATAGATCTTGATGTGAGTGATTAGGCCTACTGGCTCGGGCCTAATCATATTAGGTTGTGGTCCATGATCATCTGGTGTGATTGCTTATACACATACTAGATATGTATATATATTTGTATGCGATGTAGATATATATTAAATATGTATATGTGTGACATGTCATATTAGGAGACCAAATCATAGAAACATCTCTCGATAATATTAAGTCGGTAAACGTGAGGCAATTAGATTGACCCACGTGGCCTTCCATCGTTATGAGTAGGAACCGATTCCCGGTGTAGGTTGAGTTGGTCGAGTCCCTCGAGACTCGCCTATATCGCGATTCGCTATCTTGCTTACGACATAGAGATGTCACCGGTGACCTGAGGGCATGGTATGCTTGGTCGAGTCCCTCGAGGGTATATCATCAAATCAGACTCATCTTGTAACGAAGGTGTTGACTTAACCGAGCATCATGGTTGGTCGAGTCCCTCGAGGCCATGGTGATTCGGAGGCCGAACAGGACGGGAATCACAAGGAGTTGTGATCGGCAAGAGTTGCCTACCTTTTAGGCTTAGTGTGATTGGTCGAGTCCCTCGAGGTTACACTAAGATGCTGATTGGATCCTGATCCCCACTAGAAGTCTGCCGGAGACTTCCGTTTCACGTGCTGAGGGTGTCGCGTGACTCGTTAGTAAAATAGTGGGAGCATATTAAGACAGAAGTCCATATCTTGATAGTTTATTTCTTGCAAAATCTGCATGTTATACATTTCTGCTACATCTTTATTTTCAGAAAATGTCGCTTTCAAATCCCTTACGTGGCATACTTGATGTCAACCGCCTCACTGGTCCAAATTATACGGATTGGCTCCGTAACTTGAGAATTGTTCTCACAGCGGAGAAAATCGTGTACGTCCTTGATATAGTGATGCCTACGCCCGAAGAAGGGGCAAGCGAGGATGAGATCGCTCGCTACGTGAAGTACATTGATGACTCCACTCTTGCTCAGTGCTACATGTTGGGCTCTATGACTCCAGAGTTACAGAGACAACATGAAAAGATGGATGCCAGATCCATTCTCCTACATGTTCGCAAATTGTTTGAGGAATAGGGAAGGACTCAACGATATGAGATATCCAAGAGCCTTTTCCGCGCTAGGATGACTGAGGGGACACCGGTTCAGAACCATGTCCTAAAGATAAATGAGTGGATAGAGAAACTCACAGGTCTAGGAATGGTCCTAGAGGATAACTTGTGTGTGGACATTGTGCTTCAATCCCTACCAGATTCCTTTTCACAGTTCATAATGAATTTTAATATGAACAAGCTTCAGGTGACTCTCCCAGAGCTCCTCAATATGTTGAGGGAGGCAGAGAGTACTATTAAGAAAGAGAAGCCAGTTCTCTACACTGGTGAGACCAGAAAGAAAAGGAAAGCAAAAAGGTCCCTTAAGAAGGGAAAGGGTAAGGGCAAACAAGGTAAAGCAAAGGTTGCTAAGAAAGACCCAGCAAAGGACAAAGGCCAGTGCTTCCACTGTGGTAAAGATGGTCACTGGAAGAGAAACTACAAAGAGTACTTTGCAGTGAGGGCGAAATAGAAGCTTGGAGAAGCTTCAGGTACATTCATGATCAATCTCCAATTGTCAGAATTTTGTGATAGTGCATTGGTACTGGATACCAGTATTGCTTATCATATATACAATTTATTGTAAATTCTAGCAAAGCCGAGGGGAGATTGACGAGAGGAACATTGCATAAAGGTTTGTTTATGCAAGACACTACTCCACATATCATGAATGTAAGTGTCTAAGAGGAAACAAGATGAGGTGAACAATGCATACCTATGACATTGTAGGCTAGGTCACATCCATGAAAGAAGGATTCAAAAGTTGCTAAATAATGGATATCTAGATCCATTCGACTATGTGTCATATGCAACTTGCGAGCCTTGCCTTCGTGAAAAACTAACCAACTTTCCATTTAGTGGAACTGGAGAGAGAGCCACTAAGTTGTTGGAACTCATACATAGTGATGTATGTGGACCCATGTCAACTCATGCCATTGGAGGTTACTCCTACTTCATTATATTTACTGATGATTTCTCAAGGTATGGATATGTGTACTTAATGAAGTACAAGTCCGAGGCCTTTGAGAAATTCAGAGAGTATAAGAATGAGGTGGAGAACCAGACTGGAAAGAGTATCAAAACTCTTCGATCAGATCGAGGAGGTGAGTACTTAAGTATAGAGTTTACTCAGTTCCTCAAGGACCATGGGATATTATCCCAATGGACACCTCCTTATACACCTCAGCTCAATGGTGTCTCTAAAAGGAGAAATCGTACTTTATTAGATATGGTACGGTCCATGATAAGTTTCGCTGACCTACCCATCTCATTCTGGGGATATGCCCTAGAAACCGCAGCTTACCTTCTGAACAGAGTTCCAACTAAGTCGGTAGTGTCTACACCATATGAGATATGGAAAGGGAAGAAGCCTAATCTTAAGGTTGTTAAGATTTGGGGCTGCCCCACCCACGTTAAAAGACACAACCCCGATAAGTTAGAATCAAGAACAGAGCGATGCAAATTTGTGGGATACCCCAAGGAAACTTGTGGGTATTATTTCTATCATCTCGAGGACCAAAAGGTCTTTGTAGCTAAGAGAGCAGTGTTCCTTGAGAAGGAACACATTCTTGGCGGAGACAATGGGAGAATGATAGAGTTGAGCGAAGTTAGAGAACCAAGCTCAAGCACCACTCTACAGCCCGAGTCTGTTCAGGTACCTAATACACAAGTTTTAACTTTACGCAGGTCTGATAGAGTATCTCATCCTCCTAAGAGATATGTGGGACATATTAGAGGAGAGGATGCTGAGGATATTGATCCTCAGACCTACGAGGAGGCTATTATGAGTATAGACTCCTGGAAGTGGCAAGAAGCCATGAATTCTGAGATGGATTCTATGTACTCCAATAAGGTTTGGAACCTAGTTGATGCGCCCGAAGGTATTGTACCCATCGGTTGCAAGTGGATCTTTAAGAAAATAGATCGGAGTAGATGGAAAGGTAGAGACCTATAAAGCAATGCTAGTGGCTAAAGGGTATCGTTAAAGGCAAGGTGTAGACTACGACGAAACCTTCTCACCCGTAGCAATGCTAAAATCCATCAGAATTCTATTGGCTATTGTAGCACACTATGATTATGAGATCTGGCAGATGGATGTGAAAACCGCATTCCTCAATAGGAACCTCGAGGAGGAGGTGTATATGATGCAACCTGAGGGATTCGTGTCCAAGAACTGCCCAGATAAAGTGTGTAGGTTGCTTAAATCCATTTATGGACTAAAGCAAGCTTCCCGAAGTTGGAACATAAGATTTGATGAGTCAATCAGATCTTATGACTTCGTTAAGAACGAAGATGAGCCTTGTGTGTACAGGAAGGTAAGTGGGAGCGCTATCACCTTTTTGGTGTTATATGTGGATGATATCCTCATCATCGGGAATGACGTAGGAATGCTATCCACTGTAAAGACTTGGTAATCTAGACACTTCTCCATAAAGGACTTAGGGGAAGCATCCTATATCTTGGGGATAAGAATCTATAGAGATAGATCCAAGAGGATGCTTGGCTTATCCCAGTCCAGGTACATAGAAACCATTGTCAAAAGGTTTGGCATGGAAATTTCCAAAGGGCAAACATGAATATGATACCTTATGCCTCAGCAATAGGGTCTATCATGTATGTCATGCTATGTACTAGGCCTGATATAGCGCATGCTCTGAGTGTCACGAGCAGGTATCAGGCGGATCCAGGCTTGGAGCACTGGAAAGTAGTAAAGTGTATCCTTAAGTACTTGAGAAGGACTAAGGATCTTTTACTAGTATACGGAGGTAATAGCCTTAAGATTGAAGGCTTCACTGACTCAAGTTTTCAGTCTGATGTCGATGATAGCAAGTCGAATTCAGGGTATGTGTACACCTTGAATGGAGGAGCAGTGTGCTGGAAGAGTTCCAAGCAAGATACCACTGCTGACTCGACCACAGAGGCGAAGTACATTACTGCATCGGATACAGCAAAGGAGGGAGTCTGGGTGAAGAAGTTCATCACAGATTTGGGAGTCGATATAGATAGCGACAAGTCGACTTCCTTATATTGCGACAACTATGGGGTGATTAGTCAAATAAGGGAACCCGGGTCTCATCAGAAGTGTTTTGAGGAGGTTTCAACTTATAAGAGAGATCGTAACCCGAGGAGATGTAGTAGTGGAAAGAGTTCCATCCGAAGATAACATTGCAGATCCACTGACAAAGCCGTTGTCTCAGATTGTATATGAGCGTCACAGGAGTCTGATGGGGATCAGACATATAGGAGATTGGCTTTAGGTCAAGTGGGAGATTGCTAGTCATAGGTGCCCAGCAAGCCAATCACGTGAGTGATGGCACGTGTGACTTAATACATAATCTTTTTTGCTTATTATATTTTGGCGTATATCACTTTATAACAATTACATATGTGCATATATATATTGTGATGTCCTTGGATTTGTGCAATGGGAATCAGATCGTGATGAGATCACGATAATGAGATCGATTCACCTTTAAACACATATCCTAAATAATCCCGGTCATAGGTTACTCGAGAAGGACATTGTGATAACCGGATAGACTGGTGTGCTGTATACCCGTCCATATGATGGATGTAGCTGGTCTCATAGCTGCTCGTGTAGGGACACTAGGGATACAGTACAGGTGCTCATTGGAGAATGAGTTCACTAATTGATCCGCTTACAGAATGCTGGATGGTTGATGATGCCTTATTGTCAGACAGCGATTCCGTAGTCCTAGTGGTGTATCTGGTCCTTAGACTTTAGACACCAAGGATGTCCTGTATGAGTGCTCTACTCTTTGATACCAGACTTATAGGTTTGGCTGTTCCCAGATCTAGTACAGCTGGTCATTGGGAGTGGTAGTCGACCTTACGAGGGCTATTGAGTGTCGATAGAGGATCATCCACTCTCGGCGTCATGAGAGGAATATCCCATGTGTTCTTGCTCAGACAAATCCCTGGCCAGGGTCATTCGGGTTGAGAGAGAAAGAGTTCTCCGGGAGAATTCGATTAGAGCGAGACTCGAGTAGAAACCGTATGGGTCTGACAACACCATGCTCGATATACGGTCTCTGGGATATTAGATGGATGAGGGACTATAGGTACATGGTAACTGAGGACAGACAGGTCCAATGGATTGGATTCCCCTGTATCGTCTGGGGACTACGGCGTAGTGGCCTAGTGTTGAATCTCGGATTTTGATGATATAATCAATTGGTGGGTTAATTGATCTAATCCATATTATTGAGTTAAGTGTGCAGGATTAACTATGATAACCAGAAAACACAAAGCGAGAATACCGGAGTCAAGTTCGATGGACGTTTAAGAGTCCGAAGAATCGTCGGAGATGCTGCCAGAACCAACCGAGAAGAAATCGGGAACCTGTCGGAATTTTCGGAAGTTCACCGAAGAGATCGTCGGAGGTTCACGGAGATCACCGAGAAGGCTCGGCTACTCATTTAAGTCATCACAAGTTTGGGAGCTTGCTAGAAGCCCGTCGGCAGAAAGTTCGTCGGAAAGCTCACCAGAACAAGACTCGACGTTCGCGGTTGAAAATTTGCTTAGGATGTGTTTTGGTTATGTAGTCCACTTGTAATTAGGATTAGGATTAAGAGATAATCCTATATCCTGGTTAGGGGCCAACTGGGCCCAAAGTCAGAGTTGGTTTAGGCTAAAAATTAAGCTAAACCAGCGAACTAGAGAGCCAAGATTGAAGCCCAACTAGTGGCTGAAAACACTGTAGTCGGGCTGAAAACACTGTAGGCGGTGGCACCGCCTAGTTGGGCGGTGACACCTCCTTGGCTGGGCGGTTGCACCGTCCAGCACCCGAGCGCTGGGCAGTGGCACCGCCTGGCTGGGCGGTGGAACCTCCAGCACCGAGAACCCTAAGAGAACTCAAATTTTGGAGCCCAAAATTTGAATCCTCTTGAGGCCTATAAATACCCCTCAAATCTTAGCTGAGGTTACAACTTTTGAGAAGCATTTTGATTGAGAGAAAAGTCTTAGAAAGTCTTAGCAAGTCTTGTTTTCAATTTGCTAGAGAGTTCTCCTCCTTCTTTCTTATTGAAAATTTGTAAGAGGTTGAGCTGCTTGTAAAAGGTTGTAAGAGGGGTGTTTACCCTTCCATTTCAAGAGACTTGCTAGTGGAAGGTGGGAGCCTCATCGAAGAGGGGCCTCGCAAGTGGAGTAGGTTATTTGACCGAACCACTCTAAAAATCGGCGTAATCTCTGGTTTGCATTTTATTATTGTCATTTACATTACTGCAAATCTTCTTACTGCCTTAGTTCCTTATTACCCTTGCTGCGCAACTTTAAGAATACGCTTTCAAGTTAAAGTTTTCAAGTTCCGTTCTTATCGTACGAAAGATTTTGATAAAATCGAAGTTTTAATCCGCTGCACTAATTCACCCCCCCCTCTTAGTGCCGCTCCGATCCTAACAAGTGGTATCAGAGCAAGGTTATCTCTCATATTTGGTTTAATACCCAAGAGAGATGGCTTACTCCGGCATGCAAGAGGGTCATTCTATTGCACGACCACCTTTGTTTAATGGGTCGGATTACACATATTGGAAGACTCGCATGAGAATCTTCCTCATTTCTATGGACTTTGAGCTTTGGTCTATTGTCGAGAATGGATTTCAAAAATCTTCTCTTCCGATGAGCGAATGGAATGAATCGGAGAAGAAGGTTTTTGCTTTAAATGCAAAGGCTATGAATGCCTTGTTTTGTGCATTAGACAAAAATGAATTTAATCGTGTTTCAATGTGTGATTCGGCTTTTGATATTTGGAGAACTCTTGAGGTCACTCATGAAGGCACTAGCCGAGTGAAAGAGTCCAAAATCAACATCCTTGTGCACTCTTACGAACTTTTCTGAATGAAACCAAGTGAGTCCATCGGAGACATGTACACCCGGTTTACGGATGTCATCAATGGACTCAAAGCTCTTGGTAAAGATTTTACTAACTTTGAACTAGTAACTAAAATCTTAAGATCCCTCCCTAAAAGTTGGGATCCAAAAGTTACGGTCATTCAAGAGGCCAAAGACCTTAAAGCATTCCCTCTTGAAGAACTCATTGGGTCTCTAATGACCTACGAAATGACATGTCAAGCTCATGATGAGCTCGAGAACCCCCTTCCAAAGAACAGGAAGGATATTGCACTCAAATCACAAGAAGACCACTTGAAAGGAACATCAAGTGATGAGGACAGTGACAATGACATTGCACTTTTGACTCAAAAATTTAAAAAATATTTAAGAAAGAACAAACTTAAAGATAATGTAAAAAATAAATTTGAACAAAAGAAGGACCAAGTGATTTTCTATGAATGCAAAAAACCAGGACACTACAAGAACGATTGTCCTCAAGCCAAAAAGAGGACATCAAAGAAGAAGGCGTTCAAGGCAACGTGGGATGATTCAAGCGCATCCGAAGAAGAGGAGTCCAACACCGAGCAAGTTGCTCATTACGTGCTAATGGCGTTAGGAGAAGAGGTATGTGATTTATTTAATGAAGATTTATCTTTTGAAGAACTATCTATCGCTTTTCATGAATTATTTGATGAATGTAGAACTGTTAGCAAGAAGTTAAGTATCTTAAAGAAAGAGCATGCTTTGCTACAAGATAAGTTTGATAGTCTTCAAACTCCTCCATGCTCTAAGTGTGAGCACTTAGAAGTAATAAAAAATGAAAACTTGCTTCTTAAGGAAACCTTAAACAAGTTTAAGGTTGGTAGCAAAGGATTAGATATGATCCTTGCACACAAGGGTCACATCGCAAATAGAAATGAAATTGGATTTGTAAAAGGATTACATCAAAATCCTACCACTTTCATAAAAGGACCTACATTACATGTTTCCTCTTATATGAAATGCAACTTTTGTTGCAAATCCGGACATATTGCCTACAAATGCCCATTTAGGAAAATTAGTTCACAAAAATTAATATGGGTTCCTAAAGGAACTATAAAGAATTCAATAATAAATAACAAAGTTAGTGGGTCAATTTTTGAGGCACCCAAAATCAAATGGGTACCTAAAAATCATGCTCTTTTGTAGACAAACCCACAAGCTAGGAGCAAGAGATGGTATCTCGATAGTGGATGCTCAAGACATATGACTGGAGATCCATCTCATTTCTCTATGCTCACTAGTAAAGAAGAAGGGTACGTTACCTTCGGAGACAACAACAAGGGCAAAATCATTGGCAAGGGAACTATTGGTAACAAATTTAATTTTTCCATTGATGATGTCTTACTAGTTGATGGATTGAAACATAATCTCTTGAGTATTAGTCAACTATGCGATAAAGGTTACATCGTTAGATTTGAATCAAATATGTGCATTATTGAAAAACCAAATCATAACATGACTATGATTGCTTTAAAACAAAATAATGTCTATACCATCAATCTTGATGAACTAAGTAATGAAATGTGCTTCTCCGCCGTAAATGATGATGCTTGGCTTTGGCATAGGAGATTAGGCCATGCAAGCATGAAAACAATATCTAAGATCTCATCTCAAGAATTAGTATGAGGAATTCCAAATATAAAGTTTATTAAGGATAAAGTATGTGATGCATGTCAACTAGGCAAACAAATAAAAACAAGCTTCAAACCAAAAAATCAAATTAGCACTACTAGACTATTACAATTGATCCATTTGGACTTATTTGGACCAATTGATACAACAAGTCTAGGTGGAAGCAAATATGCCTTTGTGATTGTGGATGACTACTCTAGATACACTTGGACCTATTTCTTAGCTCACAAAAGTGATTGCTTCAAGTGTTTCTCTAAATTTTGTAAACTCACTCAAAACGAAAAAGGCTTCATGATTTCATCAATTCGGAGTGATCACGGTGGTGAATTCCAAAACCGTGACTTTCAAAATTTTTGCGAAAGTAATGGGTACAATCACAACTTCTCAACTCCAAGAAATCCTCAACAAAATGGAGTAGTTGAAAGGAAAAATAGAAACCTACAAGAAATGGCAAGAACTATGTTGAATGAACATAGTTTACCTAAGTACTTTTGGGCCGAAGCCGTAAATACGGCTTGCTACATCATGAATAGAGTCCTAATAAGACCATCCTTATCCAAAACTCCCTATGAATTATGGAATAACAAAAAACCAAACATCTCCTATTTTAAAGTTTTTGGTTGTAAATGCTTTATTTTAAATGAAAGGGATGCTTTAGGAAAATTTGATGCTAAATCCGATGAAGGCATCTTTCTTGGTTACTCTTCCGTTTCTAAAGCTTTTCGGGTTTTTAATAAAAGAACTTTAGTAATTGAAGAGTCTATTCATGTAGTTTTTAATAAAATTTCCGATTTAAAGAAAAATGATTTTGATGATGATCTTGGTTTTGATAATTTGAATTTAAATGAACCCTCTCCTCAAAATAGCCATTTGAATGCATCTTCTTCCGAAATTTCTTTACCAAAAGAATGGAAGTATGTAGATGCTCATCCAAAAGAGCAAATTATAGGAGATACATCAAAAGGGGTTCAAACTCGTTCTTCTTTTAAAAATTTCTGTGCTAACGCCGCTTTCCTTTCTCAAATTGAACCTAAATGCATTGACGAAGCCTTAAAAGATGATTTTTGGATCATTGCAATGCAAGAAGAATTGAACCAATTTGAGAGGAATGAGGTATGGAAGCTTGTTCCTAGACCAAGTGACCACTTAGTCATAGGTACTAAGTGGGTCTTTAGAAACAAGCAAGACGAAAATGGTATCGTGGTTAGAAACAAGGCTAGATTAGTGGCCAAAGGTTTCAACCAAGAAGAAGGTATCGATTACGAAGAAACCTTCGCTCCCGTGGCTCGATTAGAAGCCATAAGGATGCTCCTTGCCTATGCTAGTAGTAATAATTTTAAACTATTTCAAATGGATGTTAAAAGTGCCTTCTTAAATGGTTTTATTTCCGAAGAAGTATATGTCGAACAACCTCCCGGATTTAAAAATACTCTTTTTCCTAATCATGTATTCAAATTGACTAAGGCTCTCTATGGCTTGAAACAAGCTCCTAGAGCTTGGTATGAAAGGCTTAGTTCCTTTTTTATTTTAAATAATTTTACCAAAGGCAAGGTTGATACTACATTGTTTATTAAACATTTTGAAAATAATTTTCTTATTGTGCAAATTTATGTTGACGATATTATTTTTGGCTCTTCGGATGAATCACTATGTGAATCATTTGCCAAATCTATGAGTCATGAATTCGAAATGAGTTTAATGGGGGAATTAACTTTCTTTTTAGGATTACAAATCAAACAACTTAAGGATGGTATATTTATTAACCAATCTAAATACACATTAGAATTGTTAAAACGATTTAACATGGATAATTCAAAAGCAATAAACACCCCTATGAGTACTACGACTAAGTTAGATATGGATGAAAATAGTAAAAATTTCGATCAAAAAACATATAGGGGAATGATAGGTAGTCTACTCTACCTTACCGCGACTAGACCGGATATTATGTTTAGTGTAGGACTTTGTGCTAGGTTTCAATCAAATCCTAAATTATCTCATCTCAAAAGTGTTAAAAGAATATTTAGGTATCTTAAAGGAACTCAAAATTTAGGATTATGGTATCCAAAATCTGAAAAATTTGATTTAATAGCCTATGCGGATGCCGATTTTGGCGGATGCAGAATAGATAGAAAAAGTACATCCGGAACATGCCAATTTTTAGGACATGCACTTGTTTCTTGGACTTCCAAGAAACAAAATTCAATTGCACTATCTACGGCAGAAGCCGAATACATAGCTGCAAGTGCATGTTGTGCACAAGTCATTTGGATGAAAAATACATTAGAAGACTATGGAATTCACTTTAAAAATATTCCCATAAAATGTGATAATACTAGTGCCATATGTCTTACTAAAAATCCAATTCAGCATTCTAGAACTAAGCACATCGACGTTAGGCATCATTTCATACGCGATCATGTCCTTAACAATAATGTTGTTCTAGAATTCATTGACACAAAGCATCAATTAGCAGATATATTCACAAAAGCCTTGAATGAAGACCAATTTGAATTCATTAGAAGGGAATTAGGTATGTTAAATTGTCCCTAAACAATAAACTTGTTTGATTGGATTTTCCGTAAAGTTTTTCATCTTCTTTCCATCTCTCATTCTCCTTCAAATTCCATATGACATGTTGTGAAATCTCGAAATCGACTTTGATGACTTGATTATGAATTTCAAGTTAGCGATTTGATTTAAATAAGTTTTATCTAAATCATAATCTTGATCTTGCAAAATTGGAATCACAAATAATATCTTTTGGCATTCATGATACTTACAAATATGAAAGTATTGGCATTCATGACTTGAATTTGATTGAAACATTGTATGCTTAAATTAATCATTCTCCTATGTTTCAAAAATTCTTTAAATGCCTTATGTGATGATTAAAAAGTAATGTTAAGATTTTCATTAATTTGACGATTTGAATGAGTTTCTATTCGAATTATGATCTTGACTTCGTGAAATTACTACTTGAATTTTTTTTATCCCAATCTCTCTCTTATACATCTACAATTTTTGTTATTCATAGAAAGAAGAGATTAGATAATATGAATGCATGCTGAATTTTCCTCTAAAATGAACTCTGCGTAAATATTTTTGCATACTTAATTTTCAATGATAAAATCATTGTATGACAAAATATGTGCTTCAAGTCTCATTTTCCTTTTTGTTGATGACAAAGGGGGAGAAAAGTGATGACTTATATCATTCTTAATAGCATAACAAAATATGAATTGCAAAATCCTTGAGAAAAGTGATCGATCGATGATTATCTTATATGCCTTGCAAAATCCTTGAAAATATCGTAAGATTGATTGATCATATTGAATGCATGTCTAAAATGTATAATCATGCAATTCAAGTTGAAAATCTTTATCTCTTGTCATAGTAAAATTTGTCTCTTATCTTTCGACTTGAAAAAGATTTTCATCAAAGTTTCGCATTTACATTATGCTTAATGAGAATAACGATAAGTTCTACGGTTAGAGCTTATCGGTTTATACTTGAATTCAATGATGAAATTTAAGTTTTTTATCTTCTCATAATATGGCATATAGATAGGGGGAGTTATGTTTAACTCCGTCATCAATTGATTGTCATCATCAAAAAGGGGGAGATTGTTGAATCTCGGATTTTGATGATATAATCAATTGGTGGGTTAATTGATCTAATCCATATTATTGAGTTAAGTGTGTAGGATTAACTACGATAACCAGAAAACACAAAGCGAGAATACCGGAGTCAAGTTCGATGGACGTTTAAGAGTCCGAAGAATCGTCGGAGATGCTGCCAGAACCAACCGAGAAGAAATCGGGAACCTGTCGGAATTTTTGAAAGTTCGCCGAAGAGATCGTCGGAGGTTCATGGAGATCACCGAGAAGGCTCGGCTACTCATTTAAGTCATCACAAGTTCGGGAGCTTGCTAGAAGCCCGTCGGCAGAAAGTTCGTCGGAAAGCTCACCAGAACAAGACTCGACGTTCGCGGTTGAAAATTTGCTTAGGATGTGTTTTGGTTATGTAGTCCACTTGTAATTAGGATTAGGATTAAGAGATAATCCTATATCCTAGTTAGGGGCCAACTGGGCCCAAAGTCAGAGTTGGTTTAGGCTAAAAATTAAGCTAAACCAGCGAACTAGAGAGCCAAGATTGAAGCCCAACTAGTGGCTGAAAACACTGTAGTCGGGCTGAAAACACTGTAGGCGGTGGCACCGCCTAGCTGGGCGGTGACACCTCCTTGGCTGGGCGGTTGCACCGTCCAGCACCCGAGCGTTGGGCGGTGGCACCGCCTGGCTGGGCGGTGGAACCTCCAGCACCGGGAACCCTAAGAGAATTCAAACTTTGGAGCCCAAAATTTGAATCCTCTTGAGGCCTATAAATACCCCTCAAATCTCAGCTGAGGTTACAACTTTTGAGAAGCATTTTGATTGAGAGAAAAGTCTTAGAAAGTCTTAGCAAGTCTTGTTTTCAATTTGCTAGAGAGTTCTCCTCCTTCTTTCTTATTGAAAATTTGTAAGAGGTTGAGCTGCTTGTAAAAGGTTGTAAGAGGGGTGTTTACCCTTCCATTTCAAGAGACTTGCTAGTGGAAGGTGGGAGCCTCATCGAAGAGGGGCCTCGCAAGTGGAGTAGGTCATTTGACCGAACCACTCTAAAAATCTGCGTAATCTCTGGTTTGCATTTTATTATTGTCATTTACATTACTGCAAATCTTCTTACTGCTTTAGTTCCTTAGTACCCTTGCTGCGCAACTTTAAGAATACGCTTTCAAGTTAAACTTTTCAAGTTCCGTTCTTATCGTACGAAAGATTTTGATAAAATCGAAGTTTTAATCCACTGCACTAATTCACCCCCCCCTCTTAGTGCCGCTCCGATCCTAACACCTAGTACATCCGTAGTCGATGAGTCAAGTGAATTATTACAGAGATAATAATTCACTTAGTCAGAAGGAGTTCTGACAGGTATGACTCACGGCCAGCTCGATATTGGGCCTAGAGGGTCACACACATATGGTAGGCATTGCGATGAGTAGAGGTTCGGATATGAGATATCCGACGGAGCCCTTGTCTTATTGGATGCAGATCCAATACCCACTGGGGAAGGACCCATTAGGGTTTGACACGGGATCTCTATAAATAGGAGGGATTCACAGCCTCATAGGCTAGAGTCTTTGCTTGCCTTTCCTATTCTCCTCTCCCTCTCCACCTCAGAGCAGGCTTGGAGTTTTGAGGAGCGTCGTCGCAACCTTGCTGTGTGGATCACCGCTAGAGAGGAGGACGCTTGACCTCCTTCACCCTCTCCTAAGGATCTGCAAGGAAACAGGGATATATGATCTCCCTAGGTAACACAATCTCTATACGCAGTTTTGTGTTTTGCGGATTTTTACGCACCAATCTTCGCACGACGACGAACATCTTTTTGGGAATCGGGGATTTTTTGTTTTCTTGTTCTTCCGCTGCGCATATGATGTCGCCCCCCAATGATTTCCCAACACTTTCTTCAACAAAAGGTGGAATATCTTGGGCATATCATATCAGAGGAAGGTGTGATAGTGGACCCCTTCAAAATTGAAGCAAGGCAAAACTGGCCTACCCTGAGAAACATAAAATTACTACATGGCTTTCTGGGTTTAACAAGCTACTACAGTAAGTTCGTGAAAAACTATGGAAAGATCAATGCACCACTTACTTCCTTACTGGAAAAAGATGTCTTCCAATGGTTGGACAGAGCCTTCGCTGCCTTCGACAAACTTAAGGCAGCCATGACGACGACGCCGGTGCTAACACTACCAGATTTCAGCCGACTCTTCATTATTGAGGCCGACACATCTGGAGTCAGAATTGGAGCTATTCTCATGCAAGATGGTCGATCACTCGCATACACTAGCAAGGCATTATCTCCCTCCTATCAAAATAAGTCAACATATGATAAGGAGATGCTCGCCATTGTGCGCACAGCAACGAGGTGGAGATTGTACTTGATCAGGCGATACTTTCAAATCAAGATCGACCATAAAAGCCTAAAATATCTCTTGGGGCAAAAGATATCTTCCCCCGAGCAGCAAAAATGGGTAACAAAACTTCTTGGATTTGATTATGAAATAACTTACAAAATGTGGAAAGAGAATGTTGTTGCATATGCGCTTTCGCAACTACCTGAGCAAGCTGAATTTTTGGTCATTTTACGTCCAACTAGCGACTTCCTTGAGGATATTAAGATGGAATGGCAGGAAGATTCAGAGACTAGTAAGAAAAAAAAAAAATTGGAGGAAGCACCAAGCTCCGTGGCTCATTACAATCGGGACTCAAAAGAATTATGCTATAAGGGACGCATTGTGCTTGTGACAATTTCTACTTGTATCTTCAAGAACAGATTTTGGACAAAGTTATTCCATATGTAGGGGACTAAATTGAAAAGGAGTACGACATATCACCCACAAACCAATAGCCAGACAGAAGTTTTAAATAGGTGCTTGGAGATAGCCCAAAGCCATCCACCAAATATGACTACCCAAAGAGAACTCCAGACCCAGCCAAGTGCTATTATTGATCGACGGATCGTGACTCGATGACGACGACCTACTAACAAAGTGCTAATATAGTGGGCGAACCTACCAATAGAAGATGCCACTTGGGAGAACTATGACGACATGAAGATCAAATTTCCAGAATTCATGAATCATCAGCCTCGAGGACAAGGCTGATTTGAAGAGGGCGGGTCTATTAGGACTCTAGCTTGGAGAGTCCTAATTGAGAGGGACATTCATGTAAAACGGTTAGGACTCTAGCTAGGAGAGTCCTAATTGAGAGGGACATTCTATTAGGACTCTAGCTAGGAGAGTCCTAATTGAGAGGGGCATTCATGTAGGAGGTTTTTTCTTAGAGAAGAATTAGGAGTTGTAAGGGAATAGGAGTCTTAAGTAGGAGTCATATTAGGAGTTAGGGTTTAGAAGCCCTATAAATAGCCATGTTTTCCTTCTCTTTTCATAAGCAATAGATGAATCTTTTCTACAGCCTTTGAGCAGCAACTTGGAGGGAGGAACCCCTATAGAGTTCCAAGGAGGCCGATCCCCTAAAGAGATCAACCCCAAGTTTAGAATCTGCAAGGGTTCTAACAGCCAATCACCCAATGTCTGATCCCCATCATATAAGAGGAAACATGTAATCTTCCACCAAAAACTTGAGAGAATTGAGGAGGGAATTAATATCAAAATCACAGTTTATATGACAGTAAGGATGTCTAATTTAATCAAGAAAATTTTGGCAGTATAACAGTAAGGAAATTGGTGCAAGTTGCGATTGCAGAATTCTCATCGAAAAATTTCAATGGCTTATGACGAAAATTTGCAGCAACACAAAATCATTTTTAGAGATGAATTCCTAGATAGATCAATCTTAGATAGAAGCCAAGATGATCTATGAACTGTAGAAGAAATTTTATTCAAAAAAGATTGCAAAAAGATGGGTTAAGGTAACAATATGCGGCTGAAACTTTCTACAGCACAGATTTTTAAGTATAGCAGATTGGATGTAAAAGATCAGTAGTTTATATTGAGAATTTTTTGATGAAACCAAAGGAGAATCCACTATTGGAAGTGTCAAAGCTATCATAAAAATTTCATAGAGATTTAGATAGAAACAACGTAGTATCAAGATCAAACAAATAGTGCTATGCGGCTGAAATCTTACAGTGCATATTTTCAAGTATAGCAGATTAGATGTAAAATATCAATGGTTTATATTGGGAATTTTTTGACAAAACCAAAGAAAATCTGCTGTTAGGAAATGTCAAAGATGTCATAAAAATTTCGTAGAGATTTGGACAGAAAAAACATAGTAGCAAGATCAAACAGACGGTGCTATACGGTTGGAATTTTGCAATGTATCTTTCGTCGTAGAGATGAAAACTTTATGACGAAAAGTTTATGCAGCAATATAGGAATAATTTTTTTGAGATTTTCAAATAAGGATAACTAAATTGCAGCAGCAGTAAGGTAGAAAACCAGAACCTGTTGCAATTCACGGGGAGATCAAAGGATGATCCGTGGTGGTGGAGATGACGGCGGAATTTGACGACGATCTTTTAAGCAATTGTGGGAATTGGTTTGGGCAGTTATGGAGGGTTGATGGATGGATGTAGAAGGGCAGCGAGACGCCAAGAACGCTGCTCTGATACTAGGTGTTAAAACCCTTACAGATTCTAAACTTGGGATTGATCTCTTTAGGGGATCGGCCTCCTTGGAACTCTATAGGGGTTCCTCCCTCCAAGTTGTTGCTCAAAGGCTGTAGAAAAGATTTATCTATTGCTTATGAAAAGAGGTGGAATACATGACTATTTATAGGGCTTCTAAACCCTAACTTAATTGGACTCTTACTTAAGACTCCTACTTCTAACTAACTCCTAATAGGACTCCAACTCAAGATTCCTACTTCTAACCAACTCCTAATAGAACTCCTACTCAAGACTCCTATTCCTTTACAACTCCTTATTCTTCTCTAAGAAATAACCTCCTAACCCTAGCCGGCCACTTCACCTCTCAATTAGGACTCTCCTAGCTAGAGTCCTAACAGATTTATTTCAACAAAGATCAATAAGGTACTTTCATTATGGTAAAAATCAATCATTCATAAATCATAAGATTCATCATGCATAATTTCGAAATTTATTAAGCATAATCAATATGCATGACACTAAAATATGGTTTCAAAATGTTTAGTATGTTTATTACACAATTTCATCATTATGCATCATTATATATAACTTTACAATATCATGCATAAAATCGTCAAATCATAGTATTAAAATATTAATATTTTCATTACAACTTTATTCATCATTAAGTATACAATTGTAAAGCATGACACTTCACTATTTCATATAAGCATGCCTATGAAATTTATGTCAAATCAAAACATACATCATTTTTTAAAGCCACTTTTATGTCAAATCAAAAAATGCATCATTAAGCATGATCATTATGCATTACTTCAAATCAAACATGATTTCATTTATTTTCAAAATATTTATCATGATAGAGCATATAAGCCAAAGAAACTATTAAACATAAAACATATTCATCAATGATGGTTTTATTGAGTATAAAGTAATTTCAACCAAAATCATTTGTTATTTGTTGTAGTCATACATTTTTCTTTTTAGGTGAATCTATCTTTTCATGCTTAGTTTGCATACAAAAGCCGTGCATCATTTTCTAAAGCAACTTTCATCATGGTATAAATCGATAATCCATAAATCGTAAAATATCATTATGGAAATTATCAATAATCAATAAACTATAAATTACTCAAAACTCATTATCATCATGCATAGCTTCAAAAAATAAATTTATTAGGCATTTTTAATCAAAATCATTTTGTTTATCATAAACATACAATTTTCATGATTATCTTCAAAATTACTAGAATGATAAGCATGATTTCTAATTTTTTTTTTCATGTAATTTTTAAGAAAATTAATCCTAAACTAAATTAAAAATAACTCATGAAAAGTATTATGTAATTTCAAAATAATTCAAGAGAGTTGAGTTACTTACCTTGTAGTCGAAGCTCGTCAAAGACTAATTCGCCGTTTCATATTTGGAAGTTTTTGATTCATCCTTGGTTGCCTTCCTCTTCTTTGGCCTCTTCCTCCGTTCAAGTTCATTGTTTATTTTAGATTTTTGTTTAATGAACTTATTAAGATTTAGTGTCCGAAGTTCAAGTTCATCATTGTCCTCATCACTTGAGTCATTGCTCAAGTGGTATTCATTTGTCCGGAGTTCCAAATCCTTCCTATTCTTTGGAAGGTGGTTCAAGTGTTGATTGTGTTCATCATGTGCATTACACACCATTTCATATGTCATCAATGAGCCGATAAGTTCTTCAAGTGGAAAAATATTTAAATCTTTTGTTTCTTGTATTGCCGTTACTTTTGATTCCCAAGCTTTAGAAAGTGATCGTAAAACTTTACTAACAAGTTCAAAATTCGAGAAACATTTTCCAAGAGCTTGAAACCATTGACGACATCCGTAAAATGGGTGTACATGTCAACAATGGTTTCGCTCGGCTTAATTCGAAAAAGCTCGAAATCATGCATTAAAATATTAACTTTCGAGTCTTTGACTCTACTAGTTCCCTCGTGCGTGATTTCAAGTGTTCGCCAGATATCAAAAGCCGTTTCGCACGTTGAAATCCGATTGAACTCATTTTTGTCCAAAACACAAAATAAGGCATTCATAGCCTTTGCGTTTAAAGAAAAATACTTCTTCTCCAAATCCGACCATTCGTTCATCAGTTTAGAGCGAAGTTGAAAATCATTTTCAATGATATTCCATAAATCCAAATTCATAGAAATCAAGAAAACTCTCATTCGAGTTTTCCAATAAGTGTAGTCCAATCCGTTAAACAACGGTGGACGAAAAATCGATAAGCCCTCTTGAAAGCCATGAAGAGCCATTTCTCTCGGGTGTAAATCCGAAATGAGAAATACCGGGCTCTGATACCAATTGTTAGGATCGGAGCGGCACTAAGAGGGGGGGGTGAATTAGTGCAATGGATTAAAACGTCGGTTTTGAAAAATCTTTCGTACGATAAAAATCGAACTCGGAAGTGCTTAACTTGAACGCGTGTTCGTAAAGATATGCAGCAAAGGTAATGAGGAAATAAAGTATGTAAGAAGGTTTACAGTAATGTAAATAACAATAATGAAATGCAAACCAAAGATCACGACGATTTTAAAGTGGTTCGGTCAAATGACCTACATCCACTTGCGAGGCCCCTCTTCGATGAGGCTCCCACCTTCCACTAGTAAATCTCTTGAAGGGGAAGGGTAAATACCCCTCTTACAACTTTTTACAAGCGGTTCACTCTCTTACAGATTTTCAGCAAGAAAGAAGGAGGTGAACACTAGCAAATTGAAAACAAGACTTGCTAAGACTTTTCTAAGACCTTTCTCTCTATCAATTGCTTCTCAAAAAGTTGTAATCTCAGTTGAGATTTGAGGAGTATTTATAGGCCTCAAGAGGATTCAAATTTGGGCTCCAAAATTTGAATTCTCTTTGGTTCCCGATGCTGGCGGTGCCACCGCCTGTTAGTGTCTGACACTGATAGTGGACTGGCGGTGCCACTGCCCAGCCAAGCGGTTGTTAGGATCGAGAGCACTAAGAGGGGGGGGGGGGTGAATTAGTGCAGTGGAAATTTTTCAGCGATTAAAACGAAAGCTGCATTCGTTCGATAAAAAACGATTTACGTCTAAGTGCAGATTTAGAAAGTTCTGAACTTAGAAACTTGTTCGTAAGATCGCAGAAGGCAATAAGCAGTTATGATTGAAATCAAAACGTAAACGTAAACTGAAATATGATGATCGTACGAGAAAAGCCAATTTACGTCTAAACGCAGATTCAGAAAATTCTGAACTTAGAAACTTATTCGTAAGATCACAGAAGGCAGTAAACAGTTATGATTGAAATCAAAACGTAAACGTAAACTGAAATATGATGATTGTACGAGGAAAGTCGATTTATGTCTAAACGTAGTTTTACGTTTAAATGCAGATTTACGTCTAAACCTTGAAACTCGTTCGTAAAATCGTAGAGGGCAGTAAGCTATTGAGAAGTTTGCAGTGAAGGTAAAATACTCAAAGGAAATGCAAACCGAGATTTAGAGTGGTTCGGTCAATCTTGACCTACTCCACTTTTGGCTTCCTCCACCGACGAGGTCACCGACGTCAACTAGAGGCCCTCCTTCAATAGGCAAAGGCCAACCACCCTCTTATAGATTCACTCCTTTTGACGGGCTTAGGAGACAACCCTTACAGAAGTTTTCTCTCCTCTCTTTACAACTCAAACTTGAAGAATAGAAAGAGGAGAACTAGCAGTTTTGAGCTCTAAGAAACACAGAAAGACAGCAAGATTTCGAGTGTGTGTTCTATGCTTTCAGTACTGAATGGGTGGGGTATTTATAGGCCCCAACCCAGTTCAAATTTGGAGCTCAAATCTGTCAATTCCCTGAATTCCGAGATCAGGCGGTTGCACCTCCTGACTGGGGCGGTTGCACCGCCTGGCAGAGCTCGAAGACTGAGCCTCTGGGCGGTGCCACCTCTGTGAGGAGCGGTTGCACCTCTCTGCCAGAGCTCGAAGACCGAGCTCAGGTGGTTGCACCGCCTGACTGGAGAGGTTGCACCGCCTGGCAGAGCTCGAAACTTGAGCTCTAGCGGTGCTACCCCTTGACAGAAGAGGTTGCACCGCCCAGTCTCGCTCGGAGACTGAGCCCGGGGCGGTGCCACCTCTTGGCTGGAGCGGTTGCACCTCCCAGTCTCGCTGGGAGACATAGCCTGGGCGGTGCTACCTCCCTGCCTGGGCGGTTGCACCTCCCACAGCAACCTGGGTCCGAATGGGTTGATCCATTCGGCCCAATTTGAGTTCTTCAGGGGCCAAATTGCCCCAAGATTAAGCTAATGGGATCACCTCCCATTTCTAACTTAATCAATGTGCTAACTACGATTATTTCCTAAGACAAATTCTGCAGCTTGCTCCGGTGCGTCAATCGCTTCTTCCGGCGAGTTTCCGGCGAACTTCCGTCGATCATCCGACGAACCCTCGGTGATGCTCCTGCGGACTTCCGGCAAACTCCTGGACTTGCGACGATCCACTTGGCAAGTTCTGATGAGCTTCTTTGGCAAGCTTCTGGACTTCTCGGATTTGTTCCCGCAGAACCTCCGACGAGTGTCCGAACTTCCGTTGAGCTCTTGAACTCCCAACGTGATCATTGTCATGACTCCGGCGCAACTCCTGCTGCATGTCTTACTTTCATCGTAGTTAATCCTGCACATGTAAACAAAACTTCGATCGAGACAATTAATCCTAAGCAATTAACCAAGTTGTCCGACATGTTATTGGTCCCTCGACGCTTCGTCCGATTCTTCGGCGCATCGTCCTTTCCTGCAGCCTATTGCCCAATCGGCCAGTTGACTCTGCAACTCCGATATCCTTGGCACAATACCCGCTCTTCTTGGCCCGATGCCCGAGTCCACGGCCCGAAGCCTTCTGTCGATACGTCGACCGATCCATCGGCCCGACGTCCAATATTCTGACATGTTCCTCCGGCACAACATGATTTTCCTGCTTTAATTGTCTCATCCTGATCGAAGCATCCTGCGTCACTCAAAATGTAGATTAAATCATAAACATATATCAAGTAGTTTCATCATCAAAATACGAGATTCAACAACCTACCTATATTGTTCTCCTAGAATCACATCTACCATGCTTTTTGTTGATGACAAAGGGGGAGAAATATATGAATTGATATGCTGAAATATATGGTTGATGCTGATATGTTTGCTATCACTAATGATGATATGGTTGCTATCACTGATGCTGATATGTTTGCTATCACTAATGATGATATGGTTGCTAGTACTGATGCTGATATGTTTGCTATCACTAATGATGATATGGGTGCTATCACTGATTGCTATCACTGATGCTATGATTAGGCTATACTGGGCGGTGCTATCACTGATTGCTGTCTCCCAGCGAGACTGGGCGGTGCAACCGCCCCAGCCAAGAGGTGGCACCGCCCCGGGCTTAGTCTCTGAGCGAGACTGGGCGGTGCAACCTCTTCTGTCAAGAGGTAGCACCGCTAGAGCTCAAGTTTCGAGCTCTGCCAGGCGGTGCAACCTCTCCAGTCAGGCGGTGCAACCACCTGAGCTCGGTCTTCGAGCTCTGGCAGAGAGGTGCAACCGCCCCTCACAGAGGTGGCACCGCCCAGAGGCTCAGTCTTCGAGCTCTGCTAGGCGGTGCAACCGCCCCAGTCAGGAGGTGCAACCACCTGATCCCGGAATTCAGGGAATTGACAGATTTGAGCTCCGAATTTGAACTGGGTTGGGGCCTATAAATACCCCACCCATTCAGCACTGAAAGCACAGAACACACACTCGAAATCTTGCTGTCTTTCTGTGTTTCTTAGAGCTCAAAACTGCTAGTTCTCCTCTTTCTATTCTTCAAGTTTGAGTTGTAAAGAGAGGAGAAAATTTTTCTGTAAGGGTTGTCTCTTAAGCCCGTAAAAAGGAGTGAATCTGTAAGAGGGTGGTTGGCCTTCGCCTATTGAAGGAAGGTCTCTAGTTGACGTCGGTGACCTCGTCGGTGGAGGAAGCCAAAAGTGGAGTAGGTCAAGATTGACCGAACCACTCTAAATCTCGGTTTGCATTTCCCTTGAGCATTTTACCTTTACTGCAAACTTTTCAATAGCTTACTGCCCTCTACGATTTTACGAACGAGTTTCAACGTTCAGACGTAAATCTGCGTTTAGACGTAAATCTGCTTTTAGACGTAAATCTGCGTTTAGACGTAAATCTGCTTTTTCGCATGATGATCTTATTGCAGATTGCATTTACATTTTGAGCTGTACAATAGCAGCACACTACCTTTATACTTCTGCTTAAACTGCGTCTTATCTAATCAAGTGATTTACGAATCGACACTTAGACGTAAATCTGTTTCTTCGTACGAACGTCGGATTTCAGTTTGCGCCGATATTTTGGTTTTTATCATAACTGCAAACTGCCTGCATAGATTGACTGTAACTTTGCTTAGTATCAACTTTCATACAGAGTTGTCTTTATCGTTCAAACGCAGCTTTCGGTTTTAATCGCAGAAAGTTTTCCGCTGCACTAATTCACCCCCCCCTCTTAGTGCTCTCGATCATAACAATTGGTATCAGAGCCCGGTTTTTCTCATTTCTGATTTACACCCGAGAAAAATGGCTCTTCATGGCTTTCAAGAGAGCTTTTCGATTTTTCGTCCACCATTGTTTAACGGATTGGACTACACTTATTGGAAAACTCGAATGAGAGTTTTCTTGATTTCTATGAATTTGGATTTATGGAATATCGTTGAAAACGGCTTTCATCTTCACTCTAAACCGATAAACGAATGGTCAGATTTAGAGAAGAAGCATTTTTCTTTAAACGCAAAGGCTATGAATGCCTTATTTTGCGCTTTGGACAAAAAATGAGTTCAATCGGGTTTCTTTGTGCGAAACGGCTTTCGATATTTGGCGCACTCTTGAAATCACGCACGAGGGAACTAGTAGAGGCAAAGACTCGAAAGTTAATATTTTATTGCATGATTTCGAGCTTTTTCGAATGCAACCAAGCGAGACTGTAGGCGACATGTACACTCGTTTCACGGATGTCGTCAATAGTTTAAGAGCTCTTGGAAAATGTTTTTCGGATTTTGAACTCGTAAACATGATTTTGCGCTCACTTTCTAAACCTTAGGATTCAAAAGTAACTGCTAGTCAAGAATTGAAAAACTTAAACCAGTTTCCACTTGAAGAACTAATTGGTTCTTTGATCACATATGAAATGACGTGCAATGCACGTGAAGAACTTGAGAACCACCTTCCAAAAAACAGGAAGGATTTGGGACATAGAACATTTGAAGTCCACTCGAGCATAAGCTCAAGTGATGGTGAACTTAAACTACAAATGAAACAAAAATTAAAAAGTAAAAAGAACGGAACTACTTGCTTTGAACGCAAGAAGAAGAACTAGGATGAATCGAGCTCCTCTAAAGACGAGGAGAAAATCAACAAAGGCGAGGTGGCAAACTACGCCTTTACGCCTTTCGACGCTGAGGTAATCAAAATGCCTTTAATTTACTTCGAAATTACATGATGTTTTTCATGATGCATTTTTCTTTTTCTTTAAATTTTCTTGAAAATTATATTTTTAACAATTTAATAATACAAAAATATGATCATGCTTGTAATTTTGAAAATGAAAATGAAAATTGCATGTCTTATGTTAATGCAAGATAGAAATCTAATGATTGTACACCTAGTGAGATTAAATCTTATTTATGTGCATGAGAAGCAAGAATGTATATTTTGATGATTTTCATATTGCTTTTCAGTGACGATACATGGCTTTTGTCTGGAAGGCTTGATATTTTTCATTGTCCTTGTTTGTTAAATATGATGTATGATTTTGACATAAGAATAAAGATTTGAGCATGCTATTATAAAGTCAATCATATAAATTAAAACTAAAGAAGTTTTAGGCATTTATAAGAATCATTCAAAATTATGTTCAATGAAACCTTGCTTAATGTTGCAATGAAAATATTAAAGTTTTGATACTATGATTTGACGATTTTATGCATGAGATTTTAAAAGTTATACATGATGATTTTTGTGATTGATGGTTTTATGATGAAATTCATTTTACGATCCTAAACGTTGATGCATGTTTTCATTTGACATAAATGAAAAGGCATGCTAACATGAAATCGATCACTTAAGATGAAACACTAAAAAAAGGGGAGAAATATATGAATTGATGCTATAAACACTATGCTATGATTATCCCATGCTTGCATCACCAAGAAATATATGATTGCTATCATTGCTATATGCCCTGTATCAAGATATCAAACAAAAATTTGCATCATACGAGCTGATATCTTGCCATGTGATGCAATGCTACACTTGCTAAAATATTTGAAATGTGTACATCATGCCCTGTATCAAGATATCAAACAAAATCTTGCTTCACAGTTTTACGCATTGATATCTTACCATATGATGAAATGCTACAATTGATGAACACTTGAAATGTAATCCTCTATCTTATTGATTTTTTAATAAATCTATGCTTGTCATACATGAATTCATTGAATGTAATTTTGAGGATGATTTCAGATTTGACAAATGCTTGATTCGTATTTATGACATAAGATACACTTTAAATATGAATCATGCTTCAATCATGTTAAATGCTTCAATCATTTTCTATCTCTAGAGTTCTCGATTTTGTTGAAATACAAGTGATAAATTCATTTATGATATCTTGTAAATCACTTGAATTATGAATGAGTTTTTTATGATGTGTTAAAAGAATCACTTAAAAAGAAAATGCTTTTCCCATCTTATTGAGATTAATGATTTCATGATATTGTGTGAATCTCGAAATTGATTTTGATGAAATAGTAATAACGTTATTCATGTTGTGAATCTTAAAAATGATAATATGCTTCATGTGATAATATGAATACATGAAACACTTATGATATTCCGTGTATTCATAAAATATTTATCTCATCATCCAATAACTCTTCTTGATATTGCTTATGAGATGAAATGAAATAATGCATGAAATACAAATGAGGAGTTAATGATCATGCATAATAGGATGTAATGAATTCTGACATTTAGATACCATCGTTTGAATATCTATGATCATGTTGCCAAAATGATATATCATGAATGCTTGAATATCATGTTTGATATGCTCATGATGATGATTGATTTTTCGGTATCATGCATAAAAAAATGAAATGTAATGTTAATGAATTTGTGCATTGAAACTATAATGATGCACAAATAAGAATGATTACTTACCTTTGTCATGATTTAGAAATTGATGTAAAGGGTTTTTCCCTTCTTTTTGACAATGACAAAGGGGGAGATAGATTGCTAGCACAATTCAAGAAAAAGGCAAAAATTACAAAAGAGAAGAAATTGCTATCTTGAACATCACCGATAATTGCTAGCTTGAAATGTCAAGAAAATGCAAAAACTTGTTTATTTTCTTGCACATCTAAAGAGAAGATGCAAATGTAACACTTGTCAAATTGTTTGCTTGCCTCATGAAAAATATTATCTCTTGCTAGTTTGGCATTTTGCTCGCTTGCACTTTGCAAAGAAAGCAAAAATGACACTTCTCAAAAGAGAAGAAAGAGCTTGTTATCTTGAACATCACAAGCTTGCCAAACAAAAATTGCAAAAGTGCTATCTTGCCTATTTCAAGAAGCAAGAGTTGCCTTCTTGAACATCTCTAAATTGCTAGCTTGCAAGTTCTAAAATATTGCAACATTGCTAGCTTAAATGTTATAAAAGTGCTATCTTGTATGCTGTAAAACTTGCATATCTAAAACTTGATAGCTTGAATGTTCTAAGCGTGATGTACCATTTGCTAAATTTTCTGGCTTCAAAACTGCATGATGATAAAACTTGATATTATGTTTTTCATGCAATGAGTTGAACCAATATCACAAACGCTTGATTGTGGTACTTCTCCTTCTTCTCCTTTTTGTTGATGACAAAGGGGGAGAAGTATGATGTTATGCATAAGTTTATGCATAAGTTCATGATGAAGTGTTGCAAGTATTCATGATGAATATTGCAATGACTTGAATTCAGTTTGAATTCAAGATTATATCAATATGGCATATTGATAGGGGGAGTTTGTTTAAACTCTGGGAGTTAAGTTTAACTCCGTCATCAAGTGGTTGTCATCATCAAAAAGGGGGAGATTGTTGAATCTCGTATTTTGATGATGAAACTACTTGATATATGTTTATGATTTAATCTACGTTTTGAGTGACACAGGATGCTTCGATCAGGATGAGACAATTAAAGCAGGAAAATCATGTTGTGCCGGAGGAACATGTCAGAATATTGGCCGTCGGGCCGATGGATCGGTCGACGTATCGACAGAAGGCTTCGGGCCGTGGACTCAGGCATCGGGCCAAGAAGAGCGGGTATTGTGCCAAGGATATCAGAGTTGCAGAGTCAACTGGCCGACTGGGCAATAGGCTGCAGGAAAGGACGATGCGCCGAAGAATCGGACGAAGCATCGAGGGACCAATAACATGTCAGACAACTTGGTTAATTGCATAGGATTAATTATCTCGATCGAAGTTTTGTTTACATGTGCAGGATTAACTATGACGAAAGTAAGACATTCAGCAGGAGTTGCGCCGGATTCATGACAATGATCACGTTGGGAGTTCAAGAGCTCAACGGAAGTTCGGACAATCATCGGAGGTTCTGCAGGAACAAATCCGAGAAGTCCAGAAGCTTGCCAAATGAGCTCAACGGAACTTGCCAAGTGGATCGTCGCAAGTCTAGGAGTTTGCCGGAAGTCCGCAGGAGCATCACCGAGGGTTCGTCGGATGATCGACGGAAGTTCACCGGAAACTCGCCGGAAGAGGCGATTGACGCACCGGAGCAAGCTGCAGAATTTGTCTTAGGAAATAATCATAGTTAGCACATTGATTAAGTTAGAAATGGGAGGTGATCCCATTAGCTTAATCTTAGGCCAATTGGGCCCCTGAAGAACTCAAATTGGGCCGAATGGATCAACCCATTCGGACCCAGGTTGCTGTGGGAGGTGCAACCGCCCAAGCAGGGAGGTAGCACCGCCCAGGCTATGTCTCCCAGCGAGACTGGGAGGTGCAACCGCTCCAGCCAAGAGGTGGCACCGCCCCGGGCTCAGTCTCCGAGCGAGACTGGGCGGTGCAACCTCTTCTGTCAAGAGGTAGCACCGCCAGAGCTCAAGTTTCGAGCTCTACCAGGCGGTGCAACCTCTCCAGTCAAGCGGTGCAACAGCCTGAGCTTGGTCTTCGAGCTCTGGCAGAGAGGTGCAACTGCCCCTGACAGAGGTGGCACCACCCAGAGGCTCAGTCTTCGAGCTCTGCCAAGCGGTGCAACCGCCCCAGTCAGGAGGTGCAACCGCCTGATCCCGGAATTCAGGGAATTGACAGATTTGAGCTCCAAATTTGAACTGGGTTGGGGCCTATAAATACCCCACCCATTCAGCACTGAAAGCACAGAACACACACTCGAAATCTTGCTGTCTTTCTGTGTTTCTTAGAGCTCAAAACTGCTAGTTCTCCTCTTTCTATTCTTCAAGTTTGAGTTGTAAAGAGAGGAGAAAAAACTTCTGTAAGGGTTGTCTCCTAAGCCCGTAAAAAGGAGTGAATATGTAAGAGGGTGGTTGGCCTTCGCCTATTGAAGGAAGGTCTCTAGTTGACGTCGGTGACCTCGTTGGTGGAGGAAGCCAAAAGTAGAGTAGGTCAAGATTGACCGAACCACTCTAAATCTCGGTTTGTATTTCCCTTGATCATTTTACCTTTATTGCAAACTTTTCAATAGCTTACTGCCCTCTACGATTTTATGAACGAGTTTCAACGTTCAGACGTAAATCTGCGTTTAGACGTAAATCTGCGTTTAGACGTAAATCTGCTTTTTCGCATGATGATCTTATTGCAGATTGCATTTACATTTTGAGCTATACAATAGCAGCACACTACCTTTATACTTCTGCTTAAACTGCGTCTTAGCTAATCAAGTGATTTACGAATCGGCACTTAGACGTAAATCTGTTTCTTCGTACGAACGTCGGATTTCAGTTTGCGCCGATATTCTGGTTTTCATCATAACTGCAAACTGCCTGCATAGATTGACTGTAACCTTGCTTAGTATCAACTTTCATACAGAGTTGTCTTTATCGTTCAAACGCAGCTTTCGGTTTTAATCGCAGAAAGTTTTCCACTGCACTAATTCACCCCCCCCTCTTAGTGCTCTCGATCCTAACACAGGTTATCAAGCACATAAAGGAAGGCATGACACATATAATACTTTGAATACCTCTTCTCCTAGTATGTTATAATTCTTTGTGTATAAAGGAGGAAACTCATTTTTCAAAAAAATTTTTCATAAGAGTGTACGGGAAAATCCGATTTTTTGCATTCAAATTGTTAAGCAAATCCGAAAATAACCTCTTTCATGCATTCGGATATGAGTAAACTATTGATTTTTAAAAACATTTTTATATTTGACACATAATTTCCAACATGTTATTTGATCAAGTGATACCAAGGCATTTAATACTAATCAAGTGTTTTGATCATTAAATAAAGGCCGAAAAGTAATTTTAACTAGTATAAGTATTCGGACACATCAACATTCCTAATTCTCTTCTTATAAAATCAAATTGTTCTTCACTTAGAGGTTTTGTAAAGATATCAACTAGTTGATGTTTCGTATCAATGAACTCTATGATTACATCATGATTCGTAACATGATCTCGTATAAAGTGATGTCTGATATCAATATGTTTTGTTCTTGAGTGTTGTATAGGGTTCTTTGTTAAACATATTGCACTTGTGTTATCACATTTAATGGAAATATTTTTAAGATGAACTTTATAATCTTCTAAGGTGTTTTTCATCCAAACAACTTGTGCACAGCATGCACTTGCTACAATATATTCAGCTTCAGTTGTTGATAGTGCAACCGAGTTTTGTTTTTTAGATGACCAGGAAACAAGGGCATGTCCTAAGAATTGACATGTTCCTGATGTGCTTTTTCTATCTTGTCTACAGCCAACGAAGTCTGCATCAGCATAAGCAATTAACTCAAGATTCTCTGATTTTGGGTACCATAATCCAAGATTTGTGGTACCATTAATATATCTGAGTATTCTTTTAACTGCTTTGAGATGAGATATCTTAGGGTTTGATTGAAATCTAGCACAAAGTCCTACACTGAACATGATATCTGGTCTAGTTGCAGTGAGATAAAGTAAACTTCCTATCATACCCCTATAAGTTTTTTGATCGAAGTTTTCTCCACTTTCATTAATTTCTAACTTAGTGGAGGTGCTCATAGGAGTGTTAATAGCTTTTGAGTTATTCATATTAAACTTTTTTAGTAAACTCATAGCATATTTAGTTTGACTAATAAAGATGTCATTGCTTAGTTGTTTAATTTGTAGACCTAAGAAGAATGTTAACTCTCCCATTAGACTCATTTCGAATTCAAGACTCATAGTTTTAGCAAAAGATTCACAAAGAGATTCATTCGTAGAACCAAAGATAATATCATCAACATAAATTTGAACAATGAGAAAATTATTTTCAAAGTTCTTGATGAATAATGTAGTATCAACCTTGCCTTTTATGAAATTATTTTCAATAAGAAAAGAACTAAGTCTCTCATACCAAGCCCTTGGAGCTTGTTTTAAACCATAGAGAGCTTTAGTTAATCTTAAACACATGATTAGGGAGACTAGTATTTTCAAATCTAGGAGGTTGTTCAACATAGACTTCTTCGGAAATAAAGCCATTAAGAAAAGCGCTTTTAACATCTATTTGAAATAACTTAAAATTATTACTACTAGCGTAGGCAAGGAGCATCCTTATGGCTTCTAATCGAGCCACAGGAGTGAAGGTTTCTTCGTAATCGATACCTTCTTCTTAGTTGAAACCTTTGGCCACTAATCTAGCCTTGTTTCTAACCACGATACCATTTTCATCTTGCTTGTTTCTAAAGACCCATTTAGTACCAATAACTAAATGGTCATTTGGCTTAGGAACAAGCGTCCACACCTCATTTCTCTCAAATTGATTTAATTTATCTTGCATTGCGATAATCCATGAATCATCTTTCATGGCTTCGTCAACACACTTGGGTTCAATTTGGGAGAGAAAAGCGGCGTTGGCACAAAAATTTTTAAGAGAAGATCGTGTTTGAACCCCCTTTGATGTGTCTCCTAAGATTAGCTCCTTAGGATGAGCATCTACATACTTCCAATCCTTGGGTAAGGAAATCTGGGAAGTGGATGCATCCAAGTTGCTAGTTGGAGATGGGGTTTCGTTTAAATTTAAAGAATCAAAATTAACATCATCATCAAGATCATTTTCCCTAATTTCGGAAATCTCATTGAAAACAACATGGATGGATTCTTCAATAATTAAAGTTCTTTTATTGAAAATACGAAAAGCTTTAGAAACTGAAGAATAACCAAGAAAGATTCCTTCATCAGACTTAGCATCGAATTTTCCTAAGTTATCCTTTTTATTCAAGATAAAACACTTACTCCCAAAGACTTTAAAATATGAGACATTGGGTTTTTTGTTATTCCATAACTCATAAGGAGTTTTGGTGAGTAAGGGTCTTACTAGAACTCTATTCAAAATATAGCATGCAGTGTTTACGGCTTTGGCCCAAAAATATTTGGGTAGGCTATGTTCATTCAACATGGTTCTTGCCATTTCTTGTAGATTTCGATTTTTTCTTTCTACTACCCCATTTTGTTGAGGATTTCTTGGAGTAGAGAAATTATGGTTGTATCCATTAAGTTCACAGAATTCTTGAAAATCATGGTTTTGAAATTCTCCACTATGATCACTTCTAATTGACGAAATCATAGAACCCTTCTCATTTTGAACAAGTTTACAAAACTTGGTAAAATATCTAAAGCATTCATTTTTCTGTTTTAAGAAGTAGGTCCATGTATATCTGCTATAGTCATCAACAATGACAAAGGCGTATTTGCTACCTCCTAGACTCGATGTAGAGATTGGTCCGAATAAGTCCATATGGATCAATTGTAAGGGCCTAGAGGTGCTTATTTGATTTTTACCTTTGAAACTACCCTTAATTTGTTTACCTAATTGGCAAGCATCACATACATTATCTTTGATGAACTTGATATGAGGAATTCCTCTTACAAGTTCTCTAGATGATATTTGAGTGATTAGTTTCATGCTAGCATGACCTAATCTTCTATGCCATAGCCAAGCATCCTCATTCATAACCGCAAAACACATTTCATTACACAAATCATTGATGTCAATAGTGTATACGTTATTTTGTTTTAATGCAATCATAGACATGTTCTTATGTGGTTTTTCAATGATGCAAGCATTAGATTCGAATTTGATAGTGTATCCTTTATCACATAATTGACTAATGCTCAAGAGGTTATGTTTTAAACCATCAACTAACAAAACATCTTCAATAAAGAAGTTGGATTTGTTACCTATGGTTCCTTTGCCAACGATTTTACCCTTGTTGTCTCCGAAGGTGACATAGCCTTCGTCTATGCTAGTGAGCTTAGAGAATTGAGATGGATCTCCAGTCATATGCCTTGAGCATCCACTATCAAGGTACCATCTCTTGCTCCTAGCTTGCGATGGTTTGGGTTTCTACAAGAAAGGATGATTTTTAGGTACCCATTTGCTTTTGGGTGCCTCACAGATAGATCAACATTGTTTATCATGTTGCATAGAGTTTATCATGGTTCCTTTAGGAACCCAAATCAATTTGTTTGGACTAATTTTCTTGAATGAACAATAATGCGTCTTGTGTCCAAATTTGCAACAAAAGTTGCATTTGGTTTGGTGTTGAACATGTAAGATGGGGCCTTTTATAAAGGTGGTTGGATTTAGGTGAGGACTTCTCACAAATCCAATTCCACTCCTTTTTGGAATGTGACCCTTGTTTGCAAGGATCATGTTCAATGACTTGCTACCAACCTCGAATTTCTTCAAGGTGTCCTTAAGTAGCAGGTTTTCTTTTTGAAGAGTTTCTAGATCATGGCATTTGATACATGAATTTAAACTATCATGATATTTAGTTTTTAACTTATCAAAATCACAAGTAAGACTATCATGCTCCTTTTTTTGCAATTTATATTTTCTATTGATAATCTTGCATTCATCAAATAAGTCATGGAAGGCATTTAATAATTCATCGAAAGATAAATCTGCATCTAATAAATTTGTTACCTCCTCTCCGATGGCCATTAAGGCGTAATGAGCAACTTGCTCGGTGTTGGACTCCTCTTCTTCGGACGTGCTCGAATCATCCCATGTTGCTTTGAGCGCCTTCTTCTTTGTTGTTCTCTTTTTGGCTTGAGGACAATCACTCTTGTAGTGTCCTGGCTTTTTGCACTCATAGCAAATAACTTGGTCCTTCTTGGGTTCAAGTTTATTTTTAGTGTCATTCTTAAACTTGTTTCTTTTAATGAATTTTTTAAAATTTCTTGTTAGAAGTGCCAAGTCATCGTTACAGTCCTCATCACTTGAGTTTTCTTTCAAGTGGTCTTTCAAAGTTCTAAGTGTCATATCCTTCCTGTTCTTTGGAAGGATGTCTTCTTGCTCTTCATGAGATTTGCAAGTCATCTCGTAGGTCATTAATGACCCAATTAGTTCTTCAAGAGGGAAGTTGTTTAGATCTTTTGCCTCTTGAATAGCAGTGACTTTAGGATCCCAACTCTTAGGAAGGGATCTTAGAATCTTATTTACGAGCTCAAAATCCGAAAAACTTTTTCCGAGTCCTTTTAGACCGTTGACGACATCCGTGAAATGGGTAAACATGTCGCCAATAGTCTCACTCGGTTTCATCCGAAAAAGTTTGAAAGAGTGTAACAAAAGATTGATTTTTGACTCTTTCACTCTACTTGTGCCTTCATGAGTCACTTCGAGTGTGTGCCAAATATCAAATGCAGTTTCACAAATCGAAACACGATTAAACTCGTTTTTATCAAGTGCGCAAAATAAGGCATTCATAGCCTTTGCATTAAGAGCGAAAGCCTTCTTCTCCAAATCATTCCAATCGATCATTGGAAGAGAAGACTTTGAAAAACCATTCTCGACAAGATTCCAAAGTTCAACGTCCATAGAAATAAGAAAAATCCTCATTCGGGTTTCTAATAGGTGTAGTCTATCCTATTAAACATGGGTGGACGTGTAATAGAATGGCCCTCTTGGTTTCCGGCGTAAGCCATCTCTCTTGGGTTTTAATCCGTTTGAGAGTGAACCGGGCTCTGATACCAATTGTTAGGATCGAGAGCACTAAGAGGGGGGGGTGAATTAGTGCAGCGGAAATTTTTCAGCGATTAAAATGAAAGCTGTGTTCGTTCGATAAAAAACAATTTACGTCTAAGTGTAGATTTAGAAAGTTCTGAACTTAGAAACTTGTTCGTAAGATCGCAGAAGGCAGTAAGCAGTTATGATTGAAATCAAAACGTAAACGTAAACTGAAATATGATGATCGTACGAGAAAAGCCGATTTACGTCTAAACGCAGATTCGAAAAATTCTGAACTTAGAAACTTATTCGTAAGATCGCAGAAGACAGTAAACAGTTATGATTGAAATCAAAACGTAAACGTAAACTGAAATATGATGATTGTACGAGGAAAGCCGATTTACGTCTAAACGTAATTTTCGTCTAAATGCAGATTTACGTCTAAACCTTGAAACTCGTTCGTAAAATCATAGAGGGCAGTAAGCTATTGAGAAGTTTGCAGTGAAGGTAAAATACTCAAAGGAAATGCAAACCGAGATTTAGAGTAGTTTGGTCAATCTTGACCTACTCCACTTTTGGCTTCCTCCACCGACAAGGTCACCGACGTCAACTAGAGGCCTTCCTTCAATAGGCGAAGGCCAACTACCCTCTTACAGATTCACTCCTTTTGACGGGCTTAGGAGACAACCCTTACAGAAGTTTTCTCTCCTCTCTTTACAACTCAAACTTGAAGAATAGAAAGAGGAGAACTAGCAGTTTTGAGCTCTAAGAAACACAGAAAGACAGCAAGATTTCGAGTGTGTGTTCTGTGCTTTCAGTGCTGAATGGGTGGGGTATTTATAGGCCCCAACCCAGTTCAAATTTGGAGCTCAAATCTGTCAATTCCTTGAATTCCGGGATCAGGCGGTTGCACCTCCTAACTGGGGCGGTTGCACCGCCTGGCAGAGCTCGAAGACTGAGCCTCTGGGCGGTGCCACCTCTGTCAGGGGCGGTTGCACCTCTCTGCCAGAGCTCGAAGACCGAGCTCAGGCGGTTGCACTGCCTGACTGGAGAGGTTGCACCGCCTGGCAGAGCTCGAAACTTGAGCTCTAGCGGTGCTACCTCTTGACAGAAGAGGTTGCACCGCCCAGTCTCGCTCGGAGACTGAGCCCGGGGTGGTGCCACCTCTTGGCTGGGGCGGTTGCACCGCCCAGTCTCGCTGGGAGACAGCCTGGGCATTGCTTCCTCCCTGCCTGGGCGGTTGCACCTCCCGTAGCAACCTGGGTCCGAATGGGTTGATCCATTCGGCCCAATTTGAGTTCTTCAGGGGCCCAATTGCCCCAAGATTAAGCTAATGGGATTACCTCCCATTTCTAACTTAATCAATGTGCTAACTACGATTATTTCCTAAGACAAATTCTGCAGCTTGCTCCGGTGCGTCAATCGCTTCTTCCGGTGAGTTTCCGGCGAACTTCCGTCGATCATCCGACGAACCCTCGGTGATGCTCCTGCAGACTTCCGGCAAACTCCTGGACTTGCGACGATCCACTTGGCAAGTTCCGATGAGCTCCTTTGGCAAGCTTCTGGACTTCTCGGATTTGTTCCCGCAGAACCTCCGACGACTGTCCGAACTTCCGTCGAGCTCTCGAACTCCCAACGTGATCATTGTCATGACTCCGGCGCAACTCCTGCTGCATGTCTTACTTTCATCGTAGTCAATCCTGCACACTTATCTCAACACATACATTAGACAACAAATGACAATTGACTTCATCATCAAAATCCGAGATTCAACAGCGGTGCCACCGCCAGACCCTTTGGTTCACTGGTTGAGCTTCAAATTTAGCCCAAACCAAGTCTAATTTTGGGCCCAGTTGGCCCCTAACCAGTATATAAGATTATCACTTAATCCTAATCCTAATTAATATACTAACTACGAATTTAAAGACATTTCCTAAGCTATTACAAAGTTCGCAAGTCAAGACTTCTTCCGGCGAGCTTACGGCGAACTTCTGGTGGTCTTCCGACGAACTCTCGGAAACCATTTTGCGGACTCCCGGTAAGCTCCTAGACTTCACGATTTGATCTTAGCGAGTTCCAATGAGCTTCTTTGGCAAGCTCCGATCTTTCTCGGCAAGCTCCGCGAACTTCCAACGAACCTTTCGGTGAGCTTCCGAAAAACCCTTCGGCAAGCTCCCTACTCATTCTCGGCTAGTTCCGGCAACATTCCTGACAAACCTTCGGACTTCCGTCGAACTCTCGAACTCGCATCAAATCCTTCGCGCTTGACTCCGACACTTTGTTTCGCTTTATGTCTTCATCGTTATCGTAGTTAATCCTGCACACACAAGCCAAACCTCTACTCCGATCTAAACAATTATTACAACGCGAATTGACATTCTGTTGCCAGGCACGTCATTGGTTGGGCCGATGCCCGACGTTCGAAGCCTTCTGCCATCTAACGTGATCTCCTCCGGCGCAACGTCAATTCCTCCTGCATTAACTGTCTAATCCTGATCGAGTAGACCTGTATCACTCAAAACATAGATTAAATCATAAACACATATCAAGTGGTTTCATCATCAAAATATGAGATTCAACATCATATCCATGTTCGCCCTTTCTTTTAGAGTCTTTGGGGACATACTTCTAGAAAACGATATCCCATGTCTTATCGGTATGAGACCTCTCTTAGAGTTTTCCATGCCAAACCTTTTGACAATGGTTTCTATGTAACTAGACTAGGACAAGCTAACCATCCTCTTGGATTTGTCTCTATAGATCTGAATCTCCAAGATATATGATGCTTTCGCTAAGTCCTTAATAAAGAAGTGTCTAGATAACCAAGCCTTTACTGTGGATAGCATTCTTACGTCATTCCCAATGATCAGGATGTCGTCCACATATAACACCAAAAAGGTGATAGTGCGCCCACTTACCTTCCTATACACACAAGGCTCATCTTCGTTCTTAACGAAATCATAAGATCTGATTGCCTCATCAAATCTTATATTCTAACTTCGGGAAGCTTGCTTTAGTCCATAAATGTATCTAAACAACCTGCACACTTTATCTGGGAAGTTCTTGGACACGAATCCCTCGGGTCGTATCATATACACCTCCTCTTCGAGGTTCCCATTGAGGAATGTAGTTTTCATATCCATCTGTCAGATCTCATAATCATAGTGTGCTGCCATAGCCAATAGAATTCGGATCGATTTTAGCATTGCTACGGGTGAGAAGGTTTCGTCATAGTCAACACCTTGCCTTTGACGATACCCCTTAGCCACTAGCCTTGCTTTATAGGTCTCTACCTTTCTATCTACTCTGATTTTTTTCTTAAAGATCCACTTACAACCGATGGGTACAATACCTTCGGGTGCATCAACTAGGTTCCAAACCTTATTGGAGTACATAGAATCCATCTCAGAATTCATGGCTTCTTTCCACTTCCCGAAGTCTATACTCATAATAGCCTCCTCGTAGGTCTGAGGATCAATATCCTCAACATCTTCTCCTCTAATATGTCCCACATATCTCTCAAGAGGATGGGATATTCTGTCGAACCTACGTAAAGTTGGAACGTATGTGTTAGGTACCTGAACAGACTCGGGCTATAGAGTGGTGCTTGAGCTAGGTTCTCCAACCTCGCTCAACTCTATCATGCTCCCACTATCTCCGCCAAGAATGTGTTCCTTCTCAAGGAACACTGCTCTCTTAGCTGCAAAGACCTTTTGGTCCTCGAGATGATAGAAATAATACCCATAAGTTTCCTTGTGGTATCCCACGAACTTGCACCGCTCTGTCCTCGATTCCAACTTATCGGGGTTGTGTCTTTTAACGTGGGCAAGGCAGCTCCAAATCTTAACAATCTTAAGATCGGGCTTCTTTCCTTTCCATATCTTATATGGTGTAGACACTACCGACTTAGTTGTAACTCTGTTTAGAAGGTAAGCTACGGTCTATAGGGCATATCCCCAGAATGAGATGGGGTAGGTCAGCGAAACTCATTATGGACCGTACCATGTCTAATAGTATACGATTTCTCCTTTCAGACACACTATTAAGCTGAGGTATATAAGGGGGTGTCCATTAGGATAATATCCCATGGTCCTTGAGGAATTGAGTAAACTATGTACTTAAGTACTCACCTCCTCTATCTGATCGAAGTCTTGATACTCTTTCCAGTTTGGTTCTCTACTTCATTCTTATACTCTCTGAATTTCTCAAAGGCCTCAGACTTATACTTCATTAAGTACACATATCCATATCTTGAGAAATCATCAATAAAGGTAATGAAGTAGGAGTAACCACCAATGACATTAGTTGACATGGGTTCACATACATCACTATGTATGAGTTCCAATAGCTTAGTGGCTCTCTCTCCAGTTCCACTAAATGGAGAGTTGGTGTAATATCCCTCACTTTTAAAAATTATTAATAAAGATTTATTTATAAATCGGAGGATCTATATGTAAATATAGGAATTTGAAGGACTAAACTGTTAAGTTGCAAAAAGAAAAAGATAAAGGAAAACCGAAAATTCGGTTTTATCCCACCGCCTCCCACGCTCTCTGTTTCTCGAACAGAGAGAGAAGCGGTGGGGCGTGGGTCTGTTTCTCGAACAGAGAGAGGAGCGGTGGAGCGTGGGGAGAAGAAGAGAGGAAGAAGAGGGAGAAGGGAAAAAGAAGAAGAAGAAGAAGAAGAAGAAGAAGAGAGGAGAATAGCTGCGGCAAGGCTGCAGCGAGGAGGTGTGTAGCGTTGGGGAGGAAGAGGGAAAAGAGAGGGAAGAGGGAGAGGAGCGAGAGGTGGCAGCAGCTAGGGCTGCAGCACCTCTGTTTCCTGCAGATGGAAACAGAGGAGAGGTGAGGGGCGTTCGAAGAGGAGAAGAAGAAGAAGAGGAAGAGAAGAGGAAGAGGAAGCAGGAGAAGAGGTTGTGATACCTTTGTTTCCTGCAGAGGAAACAGAGGAGAGGGTGGGTGTGACGTCGGGGAGAAGAAGGGAGGAAGGAGAAGAAGAGAAGAAGAAGAAAGGAAGGAGAAGGAAGAAGAGAAGGGAAAGGAGGAGCTGCGGCGGTGGCAGCTGCAGCTGGAAGAGATGGAGAGGAAGAGATGGTGAGGAAGAAGAGAAGAAGTGGAAGCGGGTGAAGAGGCGGCACCTCTGTTTCCTGCAGGAGGAAACAGAGGAAAGGAGGTGCTGTTCGTCGGGGAGAAGAAGGGGAGGAAGGAGAAGAAGAGAAGAAGAAGAAAGGAAGGAGAAGGAAGAGGAGAAGGGAAAGAAGTAGCTGCGGCTGCGGTTGTGGCAGCTGCAGCTGTGGCAGGGAAAGAGGAAGAGGAAGGAAGAAGGGAAGGAGAGGAAGATGAGAAGGGGAAGGAGGGGCTGCAGCTGCGGCGATGGCAGCTGCAGCTGGAAGAGAAGGGGAAGAGAAAGGAAGAAGGGAAGGAGAGGAAGAAGAGAGGAAGAGGAGAAGGGAATGAAGTAGCTGCGGCTGCGGCTGTGGCAGCTGCAGCTGTGGCAGGAAAAGAGGAAGAGGAAGGAAGAAGGGAAGGGGAGGAAGAAGAGAAGGGGCTGCGGCTGCTGCGATGGCAGCTGCAGTTGGAAGAGAAGAAGGAGAGGAAGATGAGCAGGGGAGGAAGTAGAGGCTGTGGCCGTGGCTGAGGCTGCGACTGCAGTAGTGCAGCTGGGAAAGAAGAGAAGGAAAGGAAGAAGAAGAGAAAGGAAAAGGGAAGAAGAGAGGAAGAAGAGAAGGAGAGGCAGCTGTGGCAGTGGCAACTGCAGCTGGAATTGAAGGAATGAGAGTAAGAGAGAGTAGGTGACTGTGCCTCGATGTTCGACACGTGGTGTAGTTGCGAAGAAAGGAAGAAAACGGGAGCACAAAACGAAACAGAGAGAGGACACGGAGAAAAAGTAGAAGGATTTGGGCTGGCACCTTCTTTGGATCTTCGGATCGAAATCATTGAAAGGCAAGTTTCCCGCTTGTTTCAATCCTTTCTATTGCAAATTCCCTGTTCGTTTCTCCTATAATTGCTCTGATATGTCTTATTGCAAGTATCCTGATCTTTCCTCACTGCCATCTTTATCTCTACATTTGCTTTGATTATGAGGAACTTTGAATTGTTCTAGCCTTACATTTGTTATATCTCCTGTTTACATGTAACGATTCGAATCTGTGTAACTTTTGAGATTCTGATCTTTTGATACCGAACTGCCTATAAGACTTTGTGGAAACTTTGATTTATTCAAAGCTTATTTCATTGGAAACTAGACTTATATATCTTTCTTTTGATATATGGATTGAAAGATCTGAAATCCAAACACCTGCCCAGTTATCTGTTGAATCTGACATTATGAATTCTGCCAACAGAGATTTTGTTCTATGACACTTGCTTACCAAATTATTTGTAACTCTCTCTGTTGGACAGTTCAATTCATATGAAGCCTGTCTTATCTGAAAGTATTATCCAATGATTATTTCTGAGTAAATTGGAGCACGATTGATAGTTTGAATCATTTGTTCAATGTGCCTTCTGTATTCTGCCAGAAATCGAGCTTTGGTCGATTTCTCGTATTCTGGTTTCATTCCTTTGGAAATTGATATCCTTTAGCCTTCTTATTCAATTGAGCCTTATATTACTACTTGAATTCTTGTATGCTCTTGTCCTTAAAATTATTGCATTCTTGAAAACTGTTGTGTAACATTTATACTATATCGTATTGATTCATATAGGCACATGTATATCCTATTGTTCCGCATTTGCTTTCGATATGTGCCTATTCCAGTTTCATTCCTTTGGACATTGAATTCATCAAATCTTCTTATTGAATTGAGTTATTTGTGATTGCTTGGATTCCATATGTGCCCTTGCTTTCAATTCCCTTCAAATCTGAATATACTTGTGAAAGATTATTGCTTACTTCGGATTGACTCGTAAAGGCACATGTAAGCTTCGTTGTTCCGCGTGTGCTTCCGATATATGCTACTTATTGTTGAAACTGCCCTTTTGTACTCTGGTGTGTGGGATTATCTGGACCTTTGCCAGAAATGGTAAAGGGTATGCGCTGATTTGCCCGCTTTGTGGGGTCCCGCTTTGTGGGATATTCTGGTATGCGCTTATTTGCCCGCTTTGTGGGGTCCCGCTTTGTGGGATATTGCTTAGAGCCTGCGATGCTCTGCCGGCCCCTTTGACTTCACCCAGACGTGGGTGGATGGAGCTCCCAGACGTGGGAGACTTTTGTCAGGTGGTCATTCAGAAATGGATGAATCACATTCTGACTGAGATCCCACTACACCTTCTGTATGTTTGATATGATATCTAGAGCTTTGGTTATGTGTTTCTGTACATGCTTTGGATAAGATTGATATGTTTGCAACGTCAAAAACGACGTTTGAGCTTCTGTACGATATTTGTTTTCGATATGCTCTGAAATGCTTCGTTCACTGATGATTTTGCTTCGAAATGTTCCATATGCCATTGATATGCTTCGGAACATTTTATATGCCATTGATAAGCTCCGATATGTTTCCTTGTTTCTGATATGCTCCAATTACTCTGTGCTCCATTTGCTATGAACTGATATGTTCTGAAATGTCCTATCTGCCATTGATATGTTCCAATTACTCTGTGCCCCATTTGTTATGAACAGATATGTTCTGAAATATCCTATCTGCCATTGATATGCTCCAATTACTCTATGCCCCATTCGTTATGGATCAAATATGTTTTTGAATGACATGATACGTATGATTTGGTATCTACTGAGATGGTATCCTTGAGAATTCTGGTATTCTGCCTTGCATTATGATACCTTACTTGTTTCAAACTGTTCCTTTTGTTCTGAATATGCTTTGTCACTTGCTGAGCCGTTTTTGGCTCACTCCGTTGTTTTATAAACCTTTCAGGTCAGCTTGTCACTCTTCGAGATGTTTGATTTGGGCTGAGGCAATGGATAGCTATTCAGAATTATGGGCAAGTCTTGTTGGTTGTTATGCCATTGTTGTATAAGTATGTTTTGTATGTAATGAAATGTCGTCGATGAACCGAAATGGATATACTGTGTCAAAGTGTTAGGAGATCTCTCTTATTTGGAAATTTCTGAATGTTAAGCCTAATTTATAATGATATGAACTTGTGGTGAATAGTTGGAGTTCTGATTGTATAAATTATTTAGCTTGTGGATTTATAAATGTTGTTCATGTTTGTCAAGTTGGCTTGGGTTGCCATAAAGGTGAATTATCGAGTGATGTGATATATGATTATAAACTGCACAGGTTTATGGATGTGAATATGAATAGAATGTTTTCAGTGTCCTCAAATGTTAGTTTGGATCCTGGATTGGTCTGTAACGAAAATTTTAAAAATCATGGATATTTTGAGGGGCGTGACAATTGGTCAGTTTTCCATGAAGGCAAGGCTCGCAAGTTGCATATGATGACTCATAGTCGAATGGATCTAGATATCCATCATTTAGCAACTTTTGAATCCTTTCTTCATGGATGTAACCTAGCCTACAATGCCACAGGTATGGACTGTTCATCTCATCTCGTTTCCTCTTGGATATACTTACATTCATGATATGTAGAGTAGTGTCTTGCATAAATAAACCATTATGCAATGTTCCTTTCGTGATGATCTCATCATCTAATAATATTAAACAACCATTATTCTCAAAAACTAATTTATATCTACTAACTGTCAAACATGAAATGGAGATAATGTTTTTGATAATAAAAGGAACAAAATAGCATGCTTCTAATGTAATAAAAGCTCCACCAAGCAGATGTAGGGTGACCTCGCCAACAGCTACTACAACAACTTTTGTTCTATTGCCCATCCTAAGGTCCATCTCGCCTCTCTCTAGTCTCCTAGGCCTTTCCAGAACTTGCAACGAATTGCATATATAATAAGCACTACTAGTATCCAATACCCATGTGTTATCATAAAAGTCTAACAAATGGAGACTGATCATGAATATACCTGAAGCTTCTCCAAGCTTCTGTTTCGCCCTCTCTGCAAGGTACTCTTTGCAGTTCCTCTTCTAGTGCCCATCTTTGCCATAGTGGAAGCACTGACTTTTGTCCTTTACTGGGTCTTTCTTAGTAACATTTACTTTACCTGATCTACCCTTGCCCTTTCCCTTCTTAAGGGACTTTTCTGCTTTCCTTTTCTTTCTGGTCTTATTGGTGTAGAGAACTGGCTTCTCTTTCTTAATAGTACTCTCTACCTCCCTCAACAAATCGAGGAGCTCTAGGAGAGTCACCTCAAGCTTGTTCATATTAAAATTCATTATGAACTGTGAAAAGAAATCTAGTAGGGACTAAAGCACAATATCCACACATAAGTTATTCTTTGGGACCATTCCTGGACCTATGAGTTTCTCTATCCACTCAATCATCTTTAGGACATGGTTCTGAACCGGTGTCCTCTCAGTCATCCTAGCGCGAAAGAGACTCTTGGATATCTCATATCGCTGAGTCCTTCCCTTTTCCTCAAACAAATTACGGATATATAGGAGAATGGATCTGACATCCATCTTTTCATGTTGTCTTTGTAATTCAGGAGTCATAGAGCCCAACATATAGCACTGAGCAAGAGTAGAGTCATCAATGTACTTCACATAGCGGGCGATCTCATTTTTGCTTGCTCCTTCCTCGGGTGTAGACATCACTGTATCAAGGACGCACGCGATTTTCTCCATCGTAAGAATAATTCTTAAGTTACGGAGCCAATCCATATAATTTGGACCAGTGAGGCAGTTGACATCAAGTATGCCATGTAAGGGATTTAAAAGCGATATTTTCTCAAAATAAAGATATAGTAGAAATGAATAACATGCAGATTTTGTAAGAAATAAACTATCAAGATATGAACTTCTATCTTAATATGCTCCCACTATTTTATTAGCGAGTCACGCGACACCCTCGGCACGTGAAACAGAAGTCTCTAGCAGACTTCTAGTAGGGATCAGGATCCAATCAGCGTCTTAGTGTAACCTCGAGAGACTCAACCAATCACACTAAGCCCAAAAGGTAGGCAACTCTTGCCGATCACAACTCCTTGTGATTCCCGTCCTGTTTGGCTTCTGAATCACCATGGTCTCGAGGGACTCGACCAACCATGATGTTCGGTTAAGTCAACACCTTCGTTACAAGATGAGTCTGATTTGATGATATACCCTCGAGGGACTCGACTAAGCATACCATGTCCTCAGGTCACCGGTGACATCTCTATGTTGTAAGCAATATAGCGAGTCATGATATAGGTGAGCCTCGAGAGACTCGACCAACTCAACCTCTACTGGGAATCGGTTCCTACCTATAACGATGGAAGGCCACGTGGGTCAATCTAATTACCTCACGTTTACCGACTTAATATTATAAAGAGAGAGGTTTGTATGATTTGGTCTCCTAATATGATATGTCACACATATGCATATTTAATATATATCTACATCGCATGCAAATATATATACATATTTAGTATGTGTATAAGCAATCACACCAGATGATCATGGACCACAACCTAATGTGATCAGACCTGAGCTAGTAGGCCTAATCACTCACATCAAGATCTATATGCGCAATGATGCATCTTTATGCCCTGTGATCGTCCATCTCATCCTCGTCAGTTCCGTCGACATCTCAATGCATCTCCATGCATCGCAATCGTCCGTCTCGTGGGTCCTGTTATCTCATCTAAGCTCCCGCTATGCCTTCTCATATGATTACAACTTAATCATAGGCAAGCAGGCCCAACAATAAAAGAGCAATTTAATGGAGGCTCGCAGGCCCCAATAATAATAATCACATGTACATACATCATACGGTCCATGATCATCCGTCCACACATCATACATCACACGTATAAATTATTATCATGCAGGACTACTAGATAATAATAAAAATAATAATCAACTAAACTTTTTAATTAATTAATATTTTTTTAAATCAGGGACATGTAGGGAATTTATGAATTCCTAGGGGTATTTTCATAATTTAGGCAAAGGGATAAAACTGGAATATCTAAAAATTTATAGGGGCAAAACTATCCTTTTGCCTAAAACCCTAAGCCTCTCTTCCTCTCCCCTACTACTGCCGCCGCCGCCACCGCCGCCACATGTGCGGCGGGGGGCGGGGCGCTGCCCTCGCTTGCAGGCGGCACGCTAGCTGGCGGCGCTGCCCTTGCAGGTGGGCGCCCCCCCGGGTGCCACCGCTTACGGGGATGATTTTTCTTGTGGGGCAGCACCCGCAGTCGCCGCTGCCTCACCGGGCGGCCACCCTTGCAGAGTGGTTTTGCCCGCGGGTCCAACACCCGCAAGCACAACCCTTGCGGGCTGCCTGCGGGCAAGCGTCACTACGGGCGCTGTGCTCGCAGGCAGCGACCATGGGTGCCGACGCCTCCCCTCGCGCGCGGGCGCAGTGCCCGCGCAGGTGGCCATCGTGCCTGCGGCCCTGCTTGCGGGCACCGCTACAGGGGGCTTGGTTGCACACGGGAGGCCTTGCGGTTGCCATTGCAGGCTGCCTGCCTGCACGCAGATGGCAGCGCTGCCATATGCAACAGTAGTAAGGGAAGCAATAGTTGTTGCCCTTTTTTGCTTTTGCGTCAACAATTTTGACATCAAAATTCTTCCTAAACACAACACATGCAGTTCAAAACCAATCATTCGCATAAACAACCTGGCTCTGATACCACTGTTGGGAAATCTAGGGGCGATATCACATGTGCAGCGGAAGAACAAGGAAACAAAATCCCCTATTCCAAAGAGATGATCGTTGTCATACAAAGATTGGTGCGCAAAATCCGTGAAACTTAAAACTGCGTATAGAGTAGATTGCGTTACCTAGGGAGATTGTATATCCCTATTTCCTTCTAGATCTTTTGGAGAGGGTGAAAGAGGTCAAGCGTCCTCTCTAGCGATGATCCACACAACAGGGCTATGACGACGCTCCTCAAAACTCCAGGCCTGCTCTAAGGTGGAGAGGGGGAGGAGAATAGGAGAGGCAAGCAAAGGCTCTAGCCTATGAACCATTGAATCCCTCCTATTTATAGAGGTCCCTTGTCAAACCCTAATGGTTCCTCCCCTAGTGGGTATTGGATCTGCATCCAATTACCCAAGCATTTTAGATTACTGGATCTCTATCCAATAATCTTTCATGGGTTCTTATTGGATCCTATCCATAGGATCCAATAATTCAGGGGCTTATTGGATATCCAATAAGATTGGAGCTCCGGCGAATATCTCATATCCGAACCTCTACTCATCGTAATACCTACCATAAATGTGTGACCCTCTAGGCCCAATATCAATCTGGACATGAGTCATACCTGTCAGAACTCCTTCTAACTTAGTGAATTATTATCTCTGTAATAATTCACTCGACACATCGACTACAGACGTACTAGGCCACTACACCGTAGTCCCCAAACGATACCAGGGAATACAATCCATTGGATCTGTCTGTCCTCAATTACCGTGTACTTATAGTCCCTCATCCATCTAATATCCCAGAGACCATATATCGAGCATGGTACTATTAGACCCAAACGGTTTCTACTCGAGTCTCGCTCTAATCGGATTCTCTCGGAGAACCCTTTCTCTCTCAACCCAAATGACCCTAGCTAGGGATTTGTCTAAGCAAGAACACATGGGATATTCCTCTCATGACGCCGAGAGTGGATGATCCTCTATTGACACTCAATAGCCCTCGTAAGGTCGACTACCACTCCTAATGACCAATTGAACTAGATTTGGGACATCCAAACTAAGTCTGGTATCAAAGAGTGGAGCACTCATACAGGACATCCTTGGTGTCTCAAGTCTAAGGACCAAATTGTTAGGACTCTAGCTAGGAGAGTCCTAATTGAGAGGGACATTCATATAAAACCTACCTAAGCCGACTCCTATTAAAGAGGTAAAGAGGCCGGCTAGGGTTAGGAGGTTGTTTCTTAGAGAAGAATTAGGAGTTATAAAGGAATAGGAGTCTTAAGAATTAGGAGTTGTAAAGGAATAGGAGTCTTAAGTAGGAGTCCTATTAGGAGTTGGTTAGTAGTAGGAGTCTTGAGTAGGAGTCCTATTAGGAGTTAGGGTTTAGAAGCCCTATAAATAGTCATGTATTCCTTCTCTTTTCATAAGCAATAGATGAATCTTTTCTGCAGCCTTTGAGCAGCAACTTGGAGGGAGGAACCCCTATAGAGTTCCAAGGAGGCCGATCCCCTAAAGAGATCAACCCCAAGTTTAGAATCCGTAAGGGTTCTAACACCTGGTATCAGAGCAGCGTTCTTGGCATCTCTCTGCCCTTTCACAGCCATCCATCAACCCTCCACAACCATCCAAAGCAATTCCCACAATTGCTTAAAAGATCGTCACCGAATTCCGCCATCATCTCCACCACCACGGATCATCCTTTGATCTCCCCGTAAATTGTAACAGGTTCTGGTTTCCTACCTTACTGCTGCTGCAATTTAGTTATCCTTATTCGAAAATCCAAAAAAAAAAAAAAATGTTCCTATATTGCTGCATAAACTTTTCATCACAAAGTTTTCATCTCTACGACGAAAGATACATTGCAGAATTCCAGCCGCATAGCACCATCTGTTTGATCTTGCTACTATGCTTTTTCTATCCAAATTTCTACGAAATTTTTATGACATCTTTGACACTTCCTAACAGTGGATTTTCCTTTGGTTTTATCAAAAAATTCTTAATATAAACTACTGATCTTTTATGTCCAATCTGCTGCACTTGAATTGCAGAATTCAAGCCGCATAGCACCATCTGTTTGATCTTGCTACTGTGCTTTTTCTATCCAAATTTCTACGAAATTTTTATGACATCTTTGACACTTTCTAACAGTAGATTTTCCTTTAGTTTCATCGAAAAATTCTCAATATAAACTACTGATCTTTTATGTCTAATCTGCTGCACTTGAAAATCTATGCTGCAAAAAATTTCAACTGCATATTGTTGCCTTAACCCATCTATTTGCAATCTTTTTTGAATGAAATTTCTTATACACTTCATAGATCATCTTGGCTTCCATCTAAGATTGATCTATTAAGAAATTCATCTCTAAAAACAATTTTATGTTGCTGTAAATTTTCATCGTAACCCGCTGAAATTTCTCGACGAGAATTCTGCAATCGCAACTTGCACCAATTTCCTTGCTATTATACTGCCAAAATTTTCTTGATTAAATTAGATATCCTTGCTATCATATAAACTGTGATTTTGCTATCAATTCCCTCCTTAATTCTCTCAAGTTTTTGGTGGAAATTACGTCGAGAAATCGTTGTTTCTTCGACGACAATTCTACTCTTACAAGACAGCACATACTTGCTGCAACTTCCACGGATTTCTGTCAAACCTTTGCTACCATCTATCACAGATCCAAAACTTTCATCCACAGCCCTAAAACTCTACCAAACCACACCCTCAAACTGCACCCAAAATAGCCACAAAACAAGCCTGAACCGCAGCCTACATCCACCAATCCACCAACCCTTTCGACCATCACTTCTCTCAACCTATACATGCCTTTAACCCAATAGCAAAAGAGAGATCTTAACATCATAGATTTGGGGCCATATACTATGACATCTAAGGAGGCAATCAATGCTAAATTCGAAGCCTTGGAGGCGCGAATGGAGGATAAGATTCGGACGCTCTTTACCGAACTCAAATTGGGCCGACCACTAAGCCCGAAGAAATCATATCAAGGAGAGAGCTTTGCCCAATCACACCAAGCCCGAAGAGATGACTTCCAAGGGAGGGGAGGCTCTATGACCAACCCCAACTATCCATGCATGAGAGTGGACTTCCCTATATGGGAAGAAGGAGACCCGATTGGTTGGATCTCGCGTGCAGAGCGATATTTTCGGTACCACAAAATCGCGGATGCATCTATGGTGAAAATTACAGCTATACATCTTGAAGGGGATGCTATACTGTGGTTTGACTGGTTTAAACATACTTATGGAGTTCTTTCATGGCGACAATTCAAAGAAGGACTGCTGATCCGCTTCAAACCAACCGATTACGAGAATATTGACGGACAACTAGCAAAGATCCGACAAACCTGTACCATTCAGGAGTACCAAACCAGGTTTGAAAGGTTATCTAATCAAACTCATGATTGGTCTCAAAAATAGCTATTGAGGACCTTCATTGAGGGCTTGAAGCCGGAGATCCGAGGAGAAGTTAAAGCGCGACAACCGTATATGCTTATGGCAGCCATCTCTTTCGCATGACATCAAGAGGAGCAATTGAATCATGAAGCTCGGAGGACTAGGGTCGCTCCTCAACCAGTAATATTGAAGCCCTCAGCCCCCCCTACTGTCGACCAAGTCCCTACCCCAAAGAGGTTTGTTGAATCTCGGATTTTGATGATGAAATCAATTGGTGGGTTAATTGATCTAATCCATATTATTGAGTTAAGTGTGCATGATTAACTACGAGAACCAGAAAACACAAAGCAAGAATACCAGAGTCAAGATCGATGGACGTTTAAGAGTCCGAAGAATCGTCAGAGATGCTGCCAGAACCAACCGAGAAGAAATCGGGAACCTATCGGAATTTTCGGAAGTTCGCCGAAGAGATCGTCGGAGGTTCACGGAGATCACCGAGAAGGCTCGGCTACTCGTTAAAGTCATCACAAGATCGGGAGCTTGATGGGAGTCCGTCGAAAGAAGTTCGCCGGAAAGCTCACCGAAACAAGACTCGACGTTCGCGGTTGAAAGCTTGCTTAGGATGTGTTTTTGTTATGTAGTTCACTTGTAATTAGGATTAGGATTAAGAGATAATCCTATATCCTGGTTAGGGGCCAACTGGGCCCAAAGTCGGATATGGTTTGGGCTAAAATTAAGCCAAACTAGAGAAATCGGAGAGCCAGGCGGTGGCACCGCCTGGCTGGGCGGTAGCACCGCCCAGCACCCGAGAGCTGGGCGGTGACACCTCCTGGGCTGGGCGGTTGCACCTCCCAGCACTCGAACGCTGGACGGTGGCACCGCTTGGCTGGGCGGTGGCACCGCCAACATCGGGAACCCAAAGAGAATTCAAATTTTGGAGCCCAAAATTTGAATCCTTTTGAGGCCTATAAATACCCCTCAAATCTCAGCTGAGATTACAACTTTTGAGAAGCATTTTGATTGAGAGAAAAGTCTTAGAAAGTCTTAGCAAGTCTTGTTTTCAATTTGCTAGAGAGTTCTCCTCCTTCTTTCTTATTGAAAACTTGTAAGAGGTTGAGCTGTTTGTAAAAGGTTGTAAGAGGGGTATTTACCCTTCCATTTCAAGAGATTTGCTAGTGGAAGGTGGGAGCCTCATCGAAGAGGGGCCTCGCAAGTGGATGTAGGTCATTTGATCGAACCACTCTAAAATCGGCGTAATCTCTGGTTTGCATTTCATTATTGCTGTTTACTTTACTACAAACCTTCTTATATGCTTTAGTTCCTTATTACCTTTGCTGCGCAACTTCAAGAATACGCTTTCAAGTTAAGTCTTTCAAGTTCCGTTCTTATCATACGAAAGATTTTTCTAAAACCGAAGTTTTAATCCGCTGCACTAATTCACCCCCCCCTCTTAGTGCCGCTCCGATCATAACAAGGTTAACAAGAGAAGAGCTTCGGAAGCGATATGCGAAGGGGTTATGTTGGCATTGTGACGAGCCGTAGAGCCGTGAGCATCGCTGTAGTAAAGGGAGACTTCTTATAATTGAACTAATAGAAGAAAAGGTCATTGAACATCCAGAAAAGAGCCTTGAATATGAAGAAGATGCAGAAGAAGAGCCACAACCGACCAAAGTTATGGTACATACACTAGCCGGCTACTCAAACCCGCAAATGATGAAAGTTGGAGGCCTTCTCAAACAACAACCGATCACTGTTCTCATCGACACGGGCAGCACTAATAACTTCCTAAATAGTAAGGTTGCTGTTCATATGAACTTACCTATTGAGAATTGCAGCAGGTTTGTCGTTAAGGTCACCAACGGACAGATTTTGAAGTGTGATCAAAGGCGCCCGTAGGTGAAACTGTTGCTGTAGGACCAAGAGATAATTACAGATTTCTTCCTCCCTCTTGATGATCATGAGGCCATACTCAGAATTAAATGGTTGATGACATTAGGTGATATTTCTTGGAATTTTATGCAACTATTTATAAAATTTTACAATAAGGAGAAACAGGTGATACTGCATGAGAAACGTGAGGGCGACGTTACGATGATTTGCACACAACAAATGGAGAAGGTTTTGCATAAAGCATGCAGGGGCTTTTTGGTACAACTTAAGAAGCAAATTAAAGGAGAGCCAATAGAATTTGAAGATCCAAACCTATTTCCTTTGCTTGCTGAATTTTTAGATATATTTGACGAGCCGCATAACTTACCTCTTACTCGTCGGCATGATCATTGTATAATGATTTTTTCAGTCAAATCTCCAGCAAATACTCAGCCATATTGGTATCCACATCTCCAGAATGATGAAATAGAAAGGATTTTAAAAGAGATGCTTGAAACAGGAGTTATTCGGCCAAGTTGCAACCTCTACTTTTCACCGGTGCTACTTGTACACAAGGACGGAACATGGCGAATATGCGTTGATTACCGAGCTCTCAATGGCATAACCATCAAGGAAAAATACTTTATTCCAATAGTAGATGAATTGCTAGATGAAAGGGAGCACAAATCTTCACAAAGCTGGACCTTTGATCCGGGTATCATCAAATACGAGTGTGCGAAGAAGACATACCGAAAACCACCTTTTGAACACACAACAACCACTATGAATTTTTGCTTTCTTCAACAGAAGGTGGAATATCTTGGGCATATCATATCAGAGGAAGGTGTGGCAGTGGACCCCTTCAAAATTGGAGTAATGCAAAACTAGCCGACCCCGAGAAACATAAAATTGCTACATGGCTTTCTGGGTTTAACAGGCTACTTCCGTAAGTTCATGAAAAACTATGGAAAGATCAGTGCACCACTTACTTCCTTACTGGAAAAAGATGTCTTCCAATGGTTGGACAGAACCTCCTCTGGCTTCGATAAACTTAAGGCAGCCATGATGACGACGTCGGTGCTAACACTACCAAATTTCAACCGACCCTTCATTATTGAGGCCGACACATCTGGAGTCAGAATTGGAGTCATTCTCATGCAAGATGGTCGACCACTCGCATACACTAGCAAGGCATTATCTTCCTCCTATCAAAATAAGTCAACATATGATAAGGAGATGCTCGCCATTGTGCGCGCAGCAACGCGGTGGAGACCCTACTTGATTGGTCGACGATTTCAAACCGACCAAAAAAGCCTTAAGTACTTTTTGGAGTGAAAGATATTATCCCCTGGGCAGCAAAAATGGGTAACAAAACTTCTTAGATTTGATTATGAAATAATTTACAAAAAGGGGAAAGAGAATGTTCTTGCAGATGTGCTTTCGTAGCTACCCTAGCAAGTTGAAGTTTCGGTCGTTTCACTTCTGACCAGCAACTTCCTTGAGGATATTAAGATAGAATGGCAGGAAGATTCAGAGACTAGTAAGATTATAAAAAAATTGGAGGAAGCACCAAGCTCCGTGGCTCATTACAATTGGGACTCAAAAGAATTACACTATAAGGGATGCATTATGCTTGTGACAAATTCTACTTGCATATTCACAAGTAGATTTTGGATAGAGTTATTCCATATACAGGGTATTAAATTTAAAAGGAGTATGACATATCACTCATAAATCGATGGCCAGACGAAAGTTATAAATAGGTGCTTGGAGATAGCCCAAAGTCATCCACCAAATATGACTACGTAAGGAGAACTCCAGACCCAACCAAGTGCTATTATTGATCGACGGATTGTGACTCAACGATGATGACCCACTACTGAAGTGCTAATACAGTGGGCGAACCTATTATCAGAAGATGCCACTTGGGAGAACTATTACGACTTGAAGATCAAATTCCCAGAATTCATGAATCGTCAGCCTCGAGGACAAGGCTGATTTGAAGAGGGCGGGTCTGTTAGGACATTAGCTAGGAGAGTCCTAATTGAGAGAGACATTCATGTAAAACCTACCTAAGCCGACCCCTATTAAAGAGGTAAAGAGGTCGGCTAGGGTTAGGAGGTTGTTTCTTAGAGAAGAATTAGGAGTTGTAAAGGAATAGGAGTCTTAAGAATTAGGAGTTGTAAAGGAATAGGAGTCTTAAGTAGGAGTCCTATTAGGAGTTGGTTAGTAGTAGGAGTCTTGAGTAGGAGTCCTATTAGGAGTTAGGGTTTAGAAGCCCTATAAATAGTCATGTATTCCTTCTCTTTTCATAAGCAATAGATGAATCTTTTCTGCAGCCTTTGAACAACAACTTGCAGGGAGGAACCCCTATAGAGTTCCAAGGAGGTCGATCCCCTAAAGAGATCAACCCCAAGTTTAGAATCTGCAAGGGTTCTAACACAAATATACTACTAGGACTATGGAATCACTGTCTGACAATAAGGCATCATCAACCATCCAGCATTCCAAAAGTGGATCAATTAGTGAACTCATTCTCCAATGAGCACCTATATTGTATCCCTAGTTTCCCCACATGAGCAGCTATGAGACTAGCTGCATCCATCATATGGACGGGTATACAGCACACCAATCTGTCCGGTTATCACAATGTCCCTCTTGAGTAACCTATAATTGAGAATATTTAGGATCTGTGTTTAAAGGTGAATCGGTCTCATTATTGTGATCTCATCACGACCCGATTTTCATTGCAGGGATCCAAGAACATTACAATATATACATGCATATATATAATAATCAATATAAAGTGGTAAATACCAAAATATAATAAGCAAAAAGATTCCATGTCAAGTCATACGTGCTATTACTCACGTGATTGGCTTGCTGGGCACCTATGACTAGCACAATGTACTCTTTATAGTTCCTCTTTTAGTGCCCATCTTTGCCACAGTGGAAGCACTGACTTTTGTGCTTTGTTGGGTCTTTCTTAGTAACCTTTACATTAGTGTCCCCTTCGTCATCCTAGCGCAGAAGAGGCTCTTGGATATCTCATATCGTTGAGTCCTTCCCTATTCCTCAAACAGTTTTTGGACATGTAGGAGAATGGATCTGGCATCCATCTTTTCATATTGACTCTGTAACTTAGGAGTCACAGAGCCCAACATGTAACACTGAGCAAGAATGGAGTCATCAATGTCCTTCATGTAGCGAGCGATTTCATCCTTGCTTGCTCCTTCCTTGGGCGTATGCATCATTGTATCAAGGACATAAGTAATTTTCTTCGCGTGAGAACAATTCTCAAGTTGCGGGGCCAATCCGTATAATTTGGACTAGTAAGACGGTTGACATCAAGTATGTCATATAAAGAATTTGAAATCGACATTTTCTAAGAATAAAGATATAGCAGAAATAAATAACATACAGATTTTACAGAAATAAATAATCAAAATATGAACTTCTATCTTAATATACTCCCACCATTTTACTGGCAAGTCACACGACACTCTCAGCATGTGAAATGAAAGTCTCTAGTAGACTTCTAGTGGGGATTAGGATCCAATCATCATCTTAGTGTAACCTCGAGGGACTCGACCAATCACGCTAAGCCAAAAAGATAGGCAACTCTTGTCAATCACAACTCCTTGTGATTCCCATCCTATTCGGCCTTCGAATTACCATGGTCTTGAGTGACTCGACCAATCATGATGTTCGGTTAAGTCAACACCTTCGTTACAAGATGAGTCTGATTCGATGATATACTATCGAGGGACTCGACCAAGCATATCATATCCTCAGGTCACCGGTGGCATCTCTATGTCGTAGGCAAGATAGTAAATCGCGATACAAGTGTGCCTATAATGGTGGAAGGCCATGTGGGTCAATTCAATTGTCTCACGTTTACCAACTTAATATTATCGAGAGTGGGGTTTCTATGATTTGGTCTCCTAATATGACATGTCACACATCTATATATTTAATATATATCTATATTGCATGTAAATATATATACATATCTTGTAGGTGTATAAGCAATCACACCAGATGATCATGGACCACAGCCTAATGTGATTAGGCCTAAGCCAATGGGCCTAATCACTCATATCAAAATCTATATATATAGCAGTGCATCACCATGCCCTGTGATCATCTATCTCGTCCTCGTCGGTTCCGTTGACATCTCGATGCATCTTCATACATCACGATCATCTGTCTCATGCATCCAACTATCGCTTCCACGCTCCCCTACACCTTCTTGTGTTATTATTGCTTAATCATAGGCATGCAGGACAGATAATAAATGAGAAATAAAAATGGAGGCTCATAGACCCCAATAATAATAATCACAAGTACACACATCACACGGTCCATGATCATCCGTCCATATATCATACATCACAAGTCCAATGTTGAATCTATGATTTTGATGATGAAACCAATCGATATGTGTTTATGTTTTAATTTGAGTTTTGAGTGAAGTAGGATGCTTTGATGAGGATGAGATAATTAAAGTAGGAAAAATCATGTTGTGTCGAAGGAAAACATGTCAGAAGATTGGACGTCGAGCCGGAGGAACGGTCGATGTATCGACAGAAGGCTTCGGGCTATGGATTCAGGCATTAGGCCAAGAAGAGCGGATATTATGCTAAGGATATCGAAGTTTCGGAGTCAACTGGCTGATTGGACAATAGGCCGCAAAAGAGGACGATACACTGAAGAATCGGACGAATCGTCGAGAGACCAATGACATGCTGGACAACTTGATTAATGCTTAGTATTAATTGTCTAGATTAAAGTATGTTTTACATGTGCAGGATTAACTATGATAGCAAAGCATAAAGCAAAATGAAGTCTCAGAGTCAACAACGCGATTACGTTGGGAGTTCGAGAGTTCGTCGGAAGTTCGGATGTTCGTCGGAAGTTCTGGAGGAACCAGCCGAGAAGTCTCGGAGCTTGCCAGAGAAGCTCGTCAGAACTCACCAAGAAGATCATCATGAAATCTAGGAGCTTGCCGGGAGTCCGCCGAAATATTGCCGAGAGATCATCGGAAGGTCGCCGGAAGATCACCGGAAACTCGCCGGAAGAATAGACATAAGGACTTGTTTAGCTTAACAAATGTCTTAGGATTTCGTAGTTAGCACGTAATTGGGCTTGGATTTGGGCCAACCCAATTAGGGGCCAGCTAGGCCCATGTAAGAACTATGTTAGGCCCAATAAGAGGCCCAAACAGTGCCCCAAGAAATCTCACCGTCATGGCATAGTCTTTGAGACTATGTCAAGCGGTGGTACCGCTAGTCTGGCCAGTTGTACCACCCCTGACAGGGTGCCAGACGGTGGTACTGCCAGTCTGGGTGGTGGTACCACCCAGCATTGCCCCCCAAGTAATGGTACTGCCCAAGGCAGTGTTAGTCAGACTAACAATAGGCGGTGGTACCGCCCAGCGCAGGTGGTGGTACCGCCCATGCCCGGGGAACCCAGGATGGAAAGTTTTAGGCTCCAAGTTTAAATCAACTTGAAGCCTATAAATACCCCTCTCATCCCTAGTTAAAGCACACAAGCACAAAGAGATTAAAAGAGAGAAAACGCTACTGCGATCATAAGTGTATTCCCTCCTCTAGCTTAAACTTATATTTCTGTTTAGAGAGGAGAGTGAGTGCTTGTAAGGGTTATCTCCTAAACCTGATAAAAAGAGAAGATGGATGTATAAGGTGATTGGCCTTCGCCTATTGAAGGAAGGCCTCTAGTGGACGCCGGTGATCTCGTCGGAGGACTTCGCCGAAAGTGGATGTAGGTCACGTTAACCGAACCACTCTAAAACTATTGTGTTCTCTGGTTTGCATTTTATTCTTGTCATTTACATACTACAAACTACTTAGTCACTATGCTTTCATACGCTTCCAAGTTATTAAGCTTCCGAAATCAGTTTATGTCGAAATTAGTTTTTGTCGTGCGAAAGTTTTTAAACCGACGATATTTTACTACTACACTAATTCATACCTCTTAGTACCGACCCCTGATCCTAACATCTAAAGCATCATCATATAGGACTACTAGATAATAATAAAAATAATAATCCATTAAATCTTTTAATTAATTAATAATTTCTGAATTCAGAAATATAGAGGGAATTTCTTGAATTCTTAGGGGTATTTTCATAATTTAGATAAAAGATAGAATTGGAATTTCTAAAATTTTGAGGGAGCAAAATAGTCTTTTGCTCGAAATGCCCTAAGCCCCTTTCTCCCCAGCTTGTTGTGGCAGTCGCCACCCTCGTCGGCGGTAGCCTGTGCGGCGGAGGGCGCGGGCGGCATTGCCCCTACAGGTGGGCGCCCCCGTGAGCGGGCACCCTTGCGGGTGGGCGCCCTCGCGGGCGGTTCTGCCCCTACAGGCGGTGTTGCCCAGCTGAGCGACGCCCCGGGCGCTTCTGCCCGCGGGTGCAGTGTTGGGAAATCATGGGGGGCGACATCATATGCGCAGCGGAAGAACAAGAAAACAAAAATCCCCGATTCCCAAAAAGATGTTCGTCGTCGTGCGAAGATTGGTGCGCAAAATCCGCAAAACACAAAACTGCGTATAGAGATTGTGTTACCTAGGGAGATCGTATATCCCTGTTTCCTTACAGATCCTCAGGAGAGGGTGAAGGAGGTCAAGCGTCCTCCTCTCTAGCGGTGATCCACATAGCAGGGTTGCGACGACGCTCCTCAAAACTCTAGGCCTACTCTGAGGTGGAGAGGGAGAGGAGAATAGGAAGGGCAAGCAAAGACTCTAGCCTATGAGGCTGTGAATCCCTCCTATTTATAGAGATCCCGTGTCAAAACCCTAATGGGTCCTTTCCCTAGTGGGTATTGGATCTGCATCCAATAAGACAAGGGCTCCGTCGGATATCTCATATCCGAACCTCTACTCATCGCAATGCCTACCATATGTGTGTGACCCTCTAGGCCCAATATCGAGCTGGCCGTGAGTCATACCTGTCAGAACTCCTTCTAACTAAGTGAATTATTATCTCTGTAATAATTCACTCGACTCATCGACTACGGAAGTACTAGGCCACTACGCCGTAGTCCCCAGACGATACAGGGGAATCCAATCCATTGGACCTGTCTGTCCTCAGTTACCATGTACCTATAGTCCCTCATCCATCTAATATCCCAGAGACCGTATATCGAGCATGGTGCTGTCAGACCCATACGGTTTCTACTTGAGTCTCGCTCTAATCGGATTCTCCCGGAGAACTCTTTCTCTCTCAACCCGAATGACCCTGGCCAGGGATTTGTTTGAGCAAGAACACATGGGATATTCCTCTCATGATACCGAGAGTGGATGATCCTCTATCGACACTCAATAGCCCTCGTAAGGTCGACTACCACTCCCAATGACCAGCTGTACTAGATCTGGGAACAGCCAAACCTATAAGTCTGGTATCAAAGAGTGGAGCACTCATACAGGACATCCTTGGTGTCTCAAGTCTAAGAACCAGATACACCACTAGGACTACGGAATCGTTGTCTGACAATAAGGCATCATCAACCATCCAGCATTCCGTAAGCGGATCAATCAGTGAACTCATTCTCCAATGAGCACCTGTACTGTATCCCTAGTGTCCCTACACGAGCAGCTATGAGACCAACTGCATCCATCATATGGACGGGTATACAGCACACCAGTCTATCCGGTTATCACGATGTCCCTCTCGAGTAACCTATGACCAGGATTATTTAGGATATGTGTTTAAAGGTGAATCGATCTCATTATCGTGATCTCATCACGATCCGATTCCCATTGCACAAATCCAAGGACATCACAATACATATGCATTTATGCAATAGTTATAAAGTGATATACGCCAAAAAATATAATAAGCAAAAAGATTCTGTATCAAGTCACATGTGCCATCACTCACGTGATTGGCTTGCTGGGCACTTATGACTAGCAATCTCCCACTTGACCTAAAGCCAATCACCTATGTGTCTGATCCCCATCAGACCCCTGTGACGCTCAAAGACAATCTGAGACAATGGCTTTGTTAGTGGATCTGCAATGTTATCTTCGGATGGAACTCTTTCCACTGCTACATCTCCTCGGGTCACGATCTCTCTGATAAGGTGGAACCTCCTCAGAACATGCTTAGATTTCTGATGAGACCTAGGTTCCTTCGCTTGAGCAATTGCCCCGTTGTTGTCGCAATATAGGGAAATCGGCTCCTCACTATCCGGCACGACTCCCAAATCTGTGATGAACTTCTTCAACCAGACTCCCTCCTTTGCTGCATCCGATACAGCAATGTACTCCGCCTCTGTGGTCGAGTCAGCAGTGGTATCTTGCTTGGAACTCTTCCAGCACACTGCTCCTCCATTCAAGGTGTACACATACCCTGAATTCGACTTGCTATCATCGACATCAGACTGAAAACTTGAGTCAGTGTAGCCTTCAACCTTAAGGCTATTACCTCCATATACTAGTAAAAGATCCTTAGTCCTTCTCAAGTACTTAAGGATACACTTTACTGCTTTCCAGTGCTCCAAGCCTGGATCCGCCTGATACCTGCTCGTGACACTCAGAGCATGCGCTATATCAGGCCTAGTACATAGCATGACATACATGATAGACCCTATTGCTGAGGCATAAGGTATCATATCCATGTTCGCCCTTTCTTCTGGAGTCTTTGGGGACATACTCGTAGAAAGCGATATCCCATGTCTCATCGGTATGAGACCTCTTTTGGAATTTTCCATGCCAAACCTTTTGACAATAGTTTCTATGTACCTGGACTGGGACAAGCCAAGCATCCTTTTGGATCTATCTCTATAGATTCTAATCCCCAAGATATAAGATGCTTCTCCTAAGTCCTTCATGGAGAAGTGTCTAGATAACCAAGCCTTTATTGTGGATAGCATTCCTATGTCATTCCCAATGATGAGGATGTCATCCACATATAACACCAAAAAGCTAATAGCGCTCCCACTTACCTTTCTGTATACACAAGGCTCATCTTCGTTCTTAACGAAGTCATAAGATCTGATTGCCTCATCAAATCTTATGTTCCAACTTCGGGAAGCTTGCTTTAGTCCATAAATGGATCTAAGCAACCTACACACCTTATCTGGGCAGTTCTTGGACACGAATCCCTCAGGTTGCATCATATACACCTCCTCCTCCAGGTTCCCATTGAGGAATGCGGTTTTCACATCCATCTGCCAGATCTCATAATCATAGTGTGCTGCAATAGCCAATAGAATTCTGATGGATTTTAGCATTGCTACGGGTGAGAAAGTTTCATCGTAGTCAACACCTTGCCTTTGACGATACCCCTTAGCCACTAGCCTTGCTTTATAGGTCTCTACCTTTCCATCTACTCCGATCTTTTTCTTAAAGATCCACTTGCAACCGATGGGTACAATACCTTCGGGTGCATCAACTAGGTTCCAAACCTTATTGGAGTACATAGAATCCATCTCAGAATTCATGGCTTCTTTCCACTTCCCGGAGTCTATACTCATAATAGCCTCCTCGTAGGTCTGAGGATCAATATCCTCTACATCCTCTGCTCTAATATGTCCCACATATCTCTCAGGAGGATGGGATACTCTATCAGACCTGCGTAAAGTTGAAACTTGTGTATTAGATACCTGAACAGACTCGGGCTGTAGAGTGGTGCTTGAGCTTGGTTCTCCAACCTCGCTCAATTCTATCATTCTCCCACTGTCTCCGTCAAGAATGTGTTCTTTCTCAAGGAACACTGCTCTCTTAGCTACAAAGACCTTTTGGTCCTCGAGATGATAGAAGTAATACCCACAAGTTTCCTTGGGGTATCCCACAAATTTACATCGCCCTGTCCTTGATTCTAACTTATCGGGGTTGTGTCTTTTAACATGGGCAGAGCAGCCCCAAATCTTAACTACTTTAAGATCAGGCTTCTTCCCTTTCCATATCTCATATGGTGTATACACCACCGACTTAGTTGGAACTCTGTTCAGAAGGTAAGCTGCGGTTTCTAGGGCATATCCCCAGAATGAGATGGGTAGGTCAGCGAAACTCATCATGGACCGTACCATATCTAATAATGTACGATTTCTCCTTTCAGAGACACCATTGAGCTGAGGTGTATAAGGAGGTGTCCATTGGGATAATATCCCATGGTCCTTGAGGAAATGAGTAAACTCTGTACTTAAGTACTCACCTCCTCGATCTGATCGAAGAGTTTTGATACTCTTTCCAGTCTGGTTCTCCACCTCATTCTTATACTCTCTGAATTTCTCAAAGGCCTCAGACTTGTACTTCATTAAGTACACATATCCATACCTTGAGAAATCATCAGTAAATGTAATGAAGTAGGAGTAACCTCCAATGGCATGAGTTGACATGGGTCCACATACATCACTATGTATGAGTTCCAACAACTCAGTGGCTCTCTCTCCAGTTCCACTAAATGGAGAGTTGGTCAGTTTTCCACGAATGCAAGGCTCACAAGTTGCATATGACACATAGTCGAATGGATCTAGATATCCATCATTTAGCAACTTTTGAATCCTTCTTTCATGGATGTGACCTAGCCTACAATGCCACAGGTATGCACTGTTCAACTCATCTCGTTTCCTTTTGGACATATTTATATTCATGATATGTGGAGTGGTGTCTAACATAAATAAACCATTATGCAATGTTCCTTTCGTGATGATCTTATCATCTAATAATATCGAACAACCATTGTTCTCAAAAACAAATTTATATCCACTAACTGTTAAACATGAAATGGAGATAATGTTTTTGATAATAGAAGGAACAAAATAACATGCATCTAATGCAATAAAAGCTCCACTAGGCAGATGTAGGGCGACCTCGCCAACAGCTAAAACAGCAACTTTTGCTCCATTACCCATCTTGAGGTCCATCTCGCCTCTCTCTAGTCTCCTAGGCCTTGCCAGAACCTGCAACGAATTACATATATGATAAGCACTACCGGTATCTAATACCCATGTGTTATCATAAGAGTCTGACAAATGGAGACCGATCATGAATGTACCTGAAGCTTCATCAAGCTTTTGTTTCGCCCTTTCTGCAAGGTACTCTTTGCAGTTTCTCTTCCAGTGCCCATCTTTACCACAGTGGAAGCACTGGCCTTTGTCCTTTGTTGGGTCTTTCTTAGCAACCTTTGCTTTACCTTGTTTGCCCTTGCCCTTTCCCTTCTTAAGGGACCTTTCTGCTTTCCTTTTCTTTCTGGTCTCACCAGTGTAGAGAACTGGCTTCTCTTTCTTAATAGTACTCTCTGCCTCCCTCAACATATTGAGGAGCTCTGGGAGAGTCACCTCAAGCTTGTTCATATTAAAGTTCATTATGAACTGTGAAAAGGAATCTGGTAGGGACTGAAGCACAATGTCCACACACAAGTTATCCTCTAGGACCATTCCTAGACCTGTGAGTTTCTCTATCCACTCAATCATCTTTAGGACATGGTTCTGAACCGGTGTCCCCTCAGTCATCCTAGCGCGGAAAAGGCTCTTGGATATCTCATATCGTTGAGTCCTTCCCTGTTCCTCAAACAATTTACGGACATGTAGAAGAATGGATCTGGCATCCATCTTTTCATGTTGTCTCTGTAACTCTGGAGTCATAGAGCCCAACATATAGCACTGAGCAAGAGTGGAGTCATCAATGTACTTCACGTAGCGAGCGATCTCATCCTCGCTTGCCCCTTCTTCGGGCGTAGGCATCACTGTATCAAGGACGTACACGATTTTCTCCGCTGTGAGAACAATTCTCAAGTTACGGAGCCAATCCGTATAATTTGGACCAGTGAGGCGGTTGACATCAAGTATGCCACGTACGGGATTTGAAAGCGACATTTTCTGAAAATAAAGATGTAGCAAAAATGAATAACATGCAGATTTTGCAAGAAATAAACTATCAAGATATGGACTTCTATCTTAATATGCTCCCACTATTTTACTAACGAGTCACGCGACACCCTCAGCACGTGAAACGGAAGTCTCCGGCAGACTTCTAGTGGGGATCAGGATCCAATCAGCGTCTTAGTGTAACCTCGAGGGACTCGACCAATCACACTAAGCCTAAAAGGTAGACAACTCTTGCCGATCACAACTCCTTGTGATTCCCGTCCTGTTCGGCCTCCGAATCACCATGGCCTCGAGGGACTCGACCAACCATGATGCTCGGTTAAGTCAACACCTTCGTTACAAGATGAGTCTGATTTGATGATATACCCTCGAGGGACTCGACCAAGCATATCATGCCCTCAGGTCACCGGTGACATCTCTATGTCGTAAGCAAGATAGCGAATCGCGATATAGGTGAGTCTCGAGGGACTCGACCAACTCAACCTACACCGGGATTCGGTTCCTACTCATAACGATGGAAGGCCACGTGGGTCAATCTAATTGCCTCACGTTTACCGACTTAATATTATCGAGAGATGTTTCTATGATTTGGTCTCCTATTATGACATGTCACACATGTACATATTTAATATATATCTACATCGCATGCAAATATATATACATATCTAGTATGTGTATAAGCAATCACACCAGATGATCATGGACCACAACCTAATATGATTAGGCCCGAGCCAGTAGGCCTAATCACTCACATCAAGATCTATGTGTGCAACGGTGCATCTCCATGCCTTGTGATCGTCCATCTCGTCCTCGTTGGTTCCGTCGACATCTTGATGCATCTTCATGCATCATGATCGTCCGTCTCGTGGGTCCCGCTATGGCTTCCACGCTCCCGCTGCGCCTCCTCATGTGATTACAACTTAATCATAGGCACGCAGGCCCGACAATAAACGAGAAATATAATGGAGGTTCGCAGACCTCAATAATAATAATCACAAGTACACACATCACACGGTCCATGATCATCCGTCCACTCATCATACATCACATGTATAAATAATCGTCATTATGTAGAACTACTAGATAATAAAAATAATAATCAACTAAACCTTTTAATTAATTAATATTTTCTGAAATCAGGGATATATAGGGAATTTCTCAATTCCTAAGGGTATTTTCGTAATTTGGACAAAAGACAGAAACTGGAATTTCTCAAATTCCGAGGGGCAAAACTGTCTTTTGCGCAGAAAACCCTAATACCCTTTCCCCTTTTCGCTGCTGCGCCGCCGCCGCCGCCACCCTGCTAGCGGCGGCCTGTGCGGCGAGGGCGAGGGCACTGCCCTCGCCTGCAGGTGGCACGCCCGCTGGGGTCGCTACCGCTGCAGGTGGGCGCCCCCGCGGGCGCCGCCGCCTTCGCGGGCGGTTCTGCCCGCGAGTCAGCGCCCGCAGGTGGTGCTGTCTCGCTGGCGGCCGCCCCTGTGGGGTTTTTGCCCGTGGGAGCAGCGGCCACAAGCGCCGCTGCCCTGCGGTGCCTCAGCCCGCGGGCTCAGTGGCCGCAGGCGCTTCTACCGAGCGGGCTCCCAGCCCCGCCGGCCGCAAGCCTGCTGCAAGCAGATCGCCGGCCGGCTACTGCAGGCACAGCGCTTGCGCATGCGCCGGCGCTGTGCTGCCTGGCTGCGGCTGCGGCTGGCTGCAGGCATGCAGATCGAGGGCAGCAACTGTTGCTGCCCTTCCTTGCTTTTGCGTCAACGATTTTGACATCAATATTCTTCCTAAACACAACACGCGCAGTTCAAAAACCAATCATTCGCACGAACAACCTGGCTCTGATACCACTGTTGGGAAATCATGGGGGGCGACATCATATGCGCAGCGGAAGAACAAGAAAACAAAAATCCCCGATTCCCAAAAAGATGTTCGTCGTCGTGCGAAGATTGGTGCGCAAAATCCGCAAAACACAAAACTGCGTATAGAGATTGTGTTACCTAGGGAGATCGTATATCCCTGTTTCCTTGCAGATCCTCAGGAGAGGGTGAAGGAGGTCAAGCGTCCTCCTCTCTAGCGGTGATCCACACAGCAGGGTTGCGACGACGCTTCTCAAAACTCCAGGCCTACTCTAAGGTGGAGAGGGAGAGGAGAATAGGAAGGGCAAGCAAAGACTCTAGCCTATGAGGCTGTGAATCCCTCCTATTTATAGAGATCCCATGTCAAAACCCTAATGGGTCCTTTCCCTAGTGGGTATTGGATCTGCATCCAATAAGACAAGGGCTCCGTCGGATATCTCATATCCGAACCTCTACTCATCGCAATGCCTACCATATGTGTGTGACCCTCTAGGCCCAATATCGAGCTGGCCGTGAGTCATACCTGTCAGAACTCCTTCTAACTAAGTGAATTATTATCTATGTAATAATTCACTCGACTCATCGACTACGGAAGTACTAGGCCACTACGCCGTAGTCCCCAGACGATACAGGGGAATCCAATCCATTGGACCTGTCTGTCCTCAGTTACCATGTACCTATAGTCCCTCATCCATCTAATATCCCAGAGACCGTATATCGAGCATGGTGCTGTCAGACCCATACGGTTTCTACTTGAGTCTCGCTCTAATCGGATTCTCCCGGAGAACTCTTTCTCTCTCAACCCGAATGACCCTGGCCAGGGATTTGTCTGAGCAAGAACACATGGGATATTCCTCTCATGATACCGAGAGTGGATGATCCTCTATCGACACTCAATAGCCCTCGTAAGGTCGACTACCACTCCCAATGACCAGCTGTACTAGATCTGGGAACAGCCAAACCTATAAGTCTGGTATCAAAGAGTGGAGCACTCATACAGGACATCCTTGGTGTCTCAAGTCTAAGAACCAGATACACCACTAGGACTACGGAATCGTTGTCTGACAATAAGGCATCATCAACCATCCAGCATTCCGTAAGCGGATCAATCAGTGAACTCATTCTCCAATGAGCACCTGTACTGTATCCCTAGCTACACGAGCAGCTATGAGACCAGCTGCATCCATCATATGGACTGGTATACAGCACACCAGTCTATCCGGTTATCACGATGTCCCTCTCGAGTAACCTATGACCAGGATTATTTAGGATATGTGTTTAAAGGTGAATCGATCTCATTATCGTGATCTCACCACGATCCGATTCCCATTGCACAAATCCAAGGACATCACAATACATATGCATTTTTGCAATAGTTATAAAGTGATATACGCCAAAAAATATAATAAGCAAAAAGATTCTGTATCAAGTCACATGTGCCATCACTCACGTGATTGGCTTGCTGGGCACTTATGACTAGCATGCAGCACCCGCAAGTGCTGCCCATTACCGTGGCAGTGTCCACAGGCGCCGCCCCTTGCGGTGTAGTGCCCGCCCACGAGGGCACCAATGCTCGCGGCCTGCTGTAGGCAGGCCGCCGGCCGTTGCCAGCTAACCGCCTGCATGTAGATGGCTGCAATCAGCCTTTAGCCACTTTTGCGTGGGCAGCAAGGGCAGCAAAAGTTGCTGACCTTTCTTGTCTTTCTCGTCAATGATTTTGATGATAAAATTCGAAGACGACATCACATACGCAGCGGAATAACATAAAACAAAATCCCCAAATTCTCAAAGTTGTGTTCGTCGTCGTGCGAATATTGATGCGTAAAAATTCATGAAACTTAAAACTGCGGATAAGATAAATTATGTTACCTAGGGAGATCGTATATGCTTGAATCCTTACAGATCTCTAGGAGAGGGTGAAGGAGGTCAAGCACCCTCCTCTCTAGTGGTGATCCACACAGCAGGGTTGTGACGACGCTTCTCAAAACTCCAGGTCTGCTTTGAGGTGGAGAGGGGGAGGATAATAGGCAAGCAAAAGCTATAGCTTATGAACCACTAAATCCCTCTTATTTATAAAGGTCTCATGTCAACTTAACCCTAATGGATCCTCCACTGGAGTGCATCTGCAACTACCCAAGCCTCTTGGATTAGTGGATCTCTATCTAATAATCTCTCAAGGGCTTTTATTGGATCTTATCCATGGGATCCAATAATTCAGGGACTTATTGAATATCCAATAAGATAGGGGCTCTAGCGGATATCTCATATTTGAATCTCTACTCATCGCAACGATTACCATATGTATGTGACTCTCTAGGCCCAATATCGAGCTGATCATGAGTCATACCTATTAGAACTCATTCTGGCTTAGGGAATTATTATATCTATAATAATTCACTCGACTCATCGACTATGGACGTACTAGGCTACTACACCACAGTCCTCAGACGATATAGGAGAATCCAATCCATTGGACTTATTTGTCCTTAGTTACCATGTACCTATAGTTCCTCATCCATCTAATATCCTAGAGACCGTATACTGGGCATGGTGCTATCAGACTCGTATGGTTTTTACTCGAGTCTTGCTCTAATCGGATTCTCCTGGAGAACTTTTTCTCTCTCAATCCGAATGACCCTGGCCAGGGATTTGTCTGAGTAAGAATACATGAGACATTCCTCTTATAACACAAAGAGTGGATGATCCTCTATCGATACTCAATAGCCTTCGTAAGGTTGACTATCACTCTCGATAACCGGTTGTACTAGATCTGGGACATACAAACCTATAAGTCTAGTATCAAAGAATGGAGCACTCATACAGGACATCCTTGGTGTCTCAAGTCTAAGGACCAGAGACACCACTAGGACTACAAAATCGCTGTCTGATAATAAGGTATCATCAACCATCTAGCATTCTGTAAGCAGATCAATCAGTGAACTCATTCTCCAACGAGCACCTATACTATATCCCTAGTGTCCCCACACGAGCAGCTATGAGACCAGTTGCATCCATCATATGGACGAGTATATAGTACACTAGTCTATTCGGTTATCTCGATGTCCCTCTCGAGTAACCTATGATTGGGATTATTAAGGATTTATGTTTAAAGGTGAATCGGTCTCATTATCGTGATCTCATCACGATCTGATTCCCATTGCACAGATCTAAGGACATCACAATATATATATGCATATATGCAATAATCAATATAAAGTGATTAATGTCAAAATATAATAAGCAAAAAGATTGCGTGTCAAGTCACACGTGCCATCACTCATGTGATTGGCTTGCAGGACACATATGACTAGTAGGGGGGTGAATTAGTGCAGTAGATAAAAATGTCATCGGTTCAAAAAAATCTTCATTTCGGAAAGATATTAAACTTGAAAGTATTCGAAGGAGTGTAAAGCAAGTAAATAAGTTTGTAGTAAGGTAAATTGTACAAATAGAAATGCAAACCAGATTTTTATAGTGGTTCCGTCGATTGCTCTTTCGTCGAGGCCACCGGTATCCATTGATGATCTTCCTTCAATGGGCAAAGATCCACAACCCTTTTACACTCTTTCTCCTTTTCACTTTTACACTCTTTCTCCTTTAAGGGTTTAGGAGACAATCCTTGCAACCTTTCTTTCTTAGACCCCACTTCTCCCTTTAGAAAAACTTTTTAGATACGAGGAAGAAGAGACTCTAAATCCTAGGAGAGTTTCCAATTTTTCTTTCCCCCTTCTTCAACTCAATTTCATGCTCAATTCTTACTACTTCATGCAAGAATAGTTGAGGTATTTATAGAATCCAAATGACTTCAAAATTAGAGCCAAAAAAGGTCTCATACTAGGTTTCTCGGGTTTTGGTGGTACCACCGCCTGTGTTGGGCGATACCACTGCCTAGGAGACTGTGCCCAGGTAGTACCACTGCCCAGGCTGGCGGTACCACCACTTGACAATCTTGGAGATTGAGTCTGGGTAGTACCACCACCTAGATTAGTGGTACCATCACCTGACATAGTCTCGAAGATTGTGCCACAATGGTTCCACATGTTGGGTCACTATTTATGCCTTTCACTTAGCCCAACATAGCCCAAACTTGGGTCCAGTTGGCCCATAATTGAATTAGTCTAATTACATTTTATATCTTCTCAATTAGACTCTAAACTAACTCGAACTAGACATAATCGATTACAAGTGAATCCTACGTTGTCTGGCATGTCATGTGTTCTTCCGGTGCTTCGTCCGATCTTTTAGCGCATCATCCTCTCCTTCAGCGTATTGCCCAATCAACATATTGTCTTCTCGCAACATCCGATTTCCTTAGCACAATGTCCGATCTTCTTGGCCTGATGCCCCAATTCACGGACCGAAGCCTTTTGTCGACATGTTGACCGATCCTCTAGCTCGACATCCAATCTTTTGACATGTTTTCTCTGGCCCACGGTCGATTCCTCCTACTTTAATCAATTTGTCTTTTCTGATTGAAGCGAGTCCTACATCACTTAAACACACATTAGGTGAGAAACACATCAATTGATTTCATCATCAAAATTGAAGATTCACTAATACGTTTGGAAGGGTGTGTAGCAAAAGTAATTAGGTAAGGCAATTTGTAGTAAAGATAAATTGCAAGAATGAAAATGCAAACCGAGTTTTATAGTGGTTTGATCATCGTGACCTACATCCACTTCGTCGATTCATCTTCCATCGAGGCTGCCAACATCTACTAACAATCTTCCTTTAATGGGCGAAGATCAACTACCTGTTAGGATCCTTTTATTTTTCCTTTTATTTTCTGTGCTTTCCTTTTATTTTTTGTGTATTTATTAAGTCTATTTAGTTTAGCTAAAGTCGGAACTCTATAAATAGAGATGTAACTGCTTCTTTTCGATCATATATGACAAATACTATTTTGTCTTTTGACAAACCCTAGGAGGCCGATCCCCTCGAAGTGATCATCCCTTTCTCTTCTTCTTTTTTACGATAAGACTTTAGGGTCTTATCAATTGGTATCAGAGCGGCGATCCTTGGCGCGTTCCTGCTGCAACGTAACTAAAAAAAAAAAAAAAGGAAAGGAAGAGAGAAAGCAGAGAGAGAAGAAGAAGAAGCCGCAGCCACGCATCCCTGCTTCCTATGCTTGCGGCCAGCCCACCGCCGCCCCTGCTCTCCAGCAGGCCGCGCCCTCCCTTGCTGCCTCCTTGATTGCCCTTATTCCCAATCGCGTCACCACCACTTGTCCCAGCTGCATCGCCGTCGCTCGATCACCCAGCCAGCGACCTCTTCTCCTCGTGTCCCCATCTCGCTCGAGCGAGAAGGACCGCCGGCACCGCAGCCGCAGCCGCCGGTTAACGCAGCCCCTCCTTGCAGCGGTTGTAGAAATAGAGCTTCCTTTGTCGCCGCAGCCCCTCGTCGATCGCAGCCACGCCTCGAGCGCCGTCGCCTTCCAGCCAACCCACCACCACTACCAGCCACCGTGCGGAGACCGCTGCTCGCCTCCCAGCCGTCGCTCCCCCTAGCTTGGGTAGGAACGACCGCCGCCACTCCCCCTTGCTCTGCCCCCTTGTGACCGAAACAGGGCAATCCTCTTGCTGCTGCGAATGCTAGTTGCCACCATCGTCGCCGTTGCTGCCCAGCCAGCGACGACGCCGCTCGCCGCCCAACCTGCCACCGTCGATTCCTATTTTCCACTGCAGCCTCAACCTTGGCAATGCCACCGTAGTTACCCTCCAATAGCACACGCAGCAAGCTCTTGTGCGGCCGCTTCAACCTCGGCAACGCACGCACCGACTCCTCTTCTCAACTTCGGCCGCTTCAATGGCACCGTCGTGTCCTCAACCGCACACAATCCCTTGGCGTCACCAACATCTCCTTCCGTAGTGCAATAGAGACAGAGCTACTCTTCCTCCAACACAGTGACCGTAGCACTGCCCTTGGCATCCACCTCCTCGGCAACTTCACATCGACAGTGTTGATGCCCTTGACCGACACCAAGCATTGGAAATCAGAATTGAGAACTAATTGCAAGAAACACTTAATGATTTCAAAAAGAGCCTATTGGAGAGCCTCAGCAAATTTCAACAAAATGGAGGCTCAAGTTCTACGTTGCACAGATCTGAAAATATAAGAAAAAGGCCCTAAGATTATGACACAAACTACTTACACATGAAGGTGGAATTTTCGAGATGGAAAGATAAAGATCTGACCAGTTGGATCTCTAGGGCAGAAAATTTTTTCCATTTTCACATAACTCCAGAAGAATCCAAGGTGGAAATAGCCTCAATCCAGCTCGATGGAGATGCACTCCAGTGGTAAGACTAGTATGAAACTATTTATGGAGTTCCTTCGTGGGAGAAGTTCAAAAGAGGGCTTCTTGTTCGATTTGGCCCATCCGAATATGAGAATGTTGATGGCCAGCTCACCAAAATTTTTTAAACTTCTATAGTGTTGGAATATCAGAGTAGGTTTGAAAGATTGTCAAATCAAGCTAGAGACTGGTCGGAACGATAGCTTCTGGATACATTTATTGAAGGGCTTAATCCGGAGATCCAGTGTGAAGTTAAGGCTAGTCAACCCCGCACTATGATAGCTGCGATCTCATTTGCATATCTACATGAGAAAAAAATTAGCAAGGAAAGATCAGCAAGGGGTTTGTACTATGATGAAAAATGGAGTATGGAGCACCGATGTAAACAAGGGCAACTTCTAATGATTGAGCCAATTAGAGAGGAACTGGTAGTAAAAGAGTTGGACTCCGATCATAAAGGTATGAAAACTAATGAAGATATTGAAGCCATCACACATACAGTGCATGCATTAGCTGGCTACACTAACCCATAAACTATGAAAATCGGAGGAACTTTGGAGCATCAACCTGTCACTATTTTGATTGATACAGATAACACTAATAATTTTATGGACAGGAAAGTTGCAGCCCAATTAGCCCACCACATTGAAGGCTGTGATATATTCGAAGCTGATGGACAGATAAAATTGATTATACAGGGCCAGAAGTTTCATGCAATGATTACTACACTGAAAGATCGACCTGTTGCTTACACTATCAAAAAGTGGAGACTATACTTACTTGATCAACGGGTTGTGATGCGTTGCAGATAGTCTATGGCTAAAGTGCTGAAAAGAAGTAGTTACATCCCTATTTATAGAGTTCCACCCAAAGTCAATCAGGACTTGAACTCTAATAATAAATAAATATTAAATAAACCTCTACTTGACTCTAACTGAACCAAACCAACTCAATAAACAACTGGACTAAATAGACTCAATAAACATTATTCAAAAGCTCAGAAAAAGGTTCCTAACAATTCCTCCCTCTTCAAATCAGCCTTGTCCTCAAGGTTGAGCAGCATCAATCTCTCGATCCGTGGGTTCCCTTGCTGCTGCCGACTATCGCCACCGTCGCTGCTACTACCCAGCTACTGTGTAGATGCCCTTGACTAGACATCAGAAATAAGAACTGGGGATTACTGACTTGCAATCGTATGCAATGGCTACCGATAACTCAGTGAAGGCACAAATGGAAGCGTTGGAAACCAGAATTGAAAATTGGCTACAAGAAACTCTTCATGATTTCAAAAAGAGCTTGTTAGAGCACTTTAGCGGGTTTCAACAAGATAGAAGCTCAAGTTCTATGCTAAACAGATCGAGAGATACAGGAAAAGGGCCCTAGGATGGTGACACACACTACCCACGTATCAGGATAAAATTTTCACGATGGGAAGATGGGGATCCGACTAGTTGGATCTCTAGGTCGGAAAATTTTTTTCGTTTTCACAGAACTCTAGAAGAATCCAAAGTAGAAGTGACATCAATCCAGCTCGATGGAGATGCAATCTAGTGGTATGATTGGTATGAAACTTGCCATGGAATTCTTTCGTGGGAGCAGTTTAAAAGAGGACTTCTTATTCGCTTTGGCCCATCCGAATATGAGAATGTTGATGGCCAACTCGCCAAAATTCGTCAGACTTCTACAGTGTTGGAATATCAGAGTAGATTTGAAATATTGTCCAACCAAGCTAGAGATTGGTCAGAACGACAACTTCTGGGTACATTTATTGAAGGGCTTATTCCCAAGATCCGGTGTGAGGTTAAGGCTCGTCAACCTCGCACTATGATGGCTGCGATTTCATTTGCACGCCTACATGAAGAAAAAATCAGTGTGGAATATCGTCAAAACAGAGGTGCCAATAAACAGGTGATTAGCAGGCAACCTACCTCATCTACTCCAAGTCGAAACTATAACACTAGCAAACGAACCCGAGAAGAACTCAAAGAAAGGTTAGCGAAGGGTTTGTGTTGGCATTGCGATGAAAAGTATAGTAAGGAGCATCGATGCAAACAAGGAAGACTTTTGATGATTGAACCGGTCGAGGAGGAACCGAAAGTAGAAGTATCAGATTCCGATCATGAAGAAATGGAAATTAATGATGATGTTGAAGCCGTCACACATACAGTGCATGCATTGGCTGGCTACTCTAATCCACAAACTATAAAAATTGGGGGAACTCTGAAACACTAGTCTGTCACTGTTTTGATTGATACGGGTAGAACTAATAATTTTATGGATAGAAAAATTGCAGCCCGATTAGCTTACCACATCGAATGTTGTGACAAATTTAAAGTCAAGGTCGCCGATGGACGGATTTTAACCAGTGACAGCAAGTGCTCAAAGATAAAACTAATTTTGCAAGGTCAAGAATTATTTATGGATTTCTTTTTATTACCCTTGGAAGACTATGAAGTGTTGCTCGGAATTGAATGGCTATCAACCCTAGGTGATGTCTCCTGGAATTTTTCTAAACTGATTATGAAGTTCTTTATTAATGGAAGACAGGTGACTCTCAAAGGAAGACGTGGAGGTAAGGTTACAACTAGCACGAGCCATCGGATGGAGCGGGTCCTTCGGAAGACACACACCGAATTTTTGGTGCAATTGCATAACATTGAAAAGGAAATGACAATGAACATTCCGGCTGGAAATATTGAATCATTGCTAACAGAGTTTGCGGATATATTTGCAGAGCCACACGGACTTCCACCTCTTAGACGTCATGATCATCGGATCCCACTATTACCCGAGAAGGCACCACCCAATGTTCGACCGTATAGATATCCACATTTCCAAAAGGCAGAGATAGAGAGGATTGTCACAGAGATGCTCAAAATAGGAGTTATACGAGCTAGTGTTAGCCCATATTCTTCCCAAATCTTACTAGTCATAAAGAAGGATGGCTCATGGCGGATGTGTGTCGACTATCGAGCACTTAACAATATTACAGTGAAAGATAAATATCCTATTCCAGTAGTGGATGAACTATTGGACGAATTAGGAGGAGCTCAGGTCTTCACTAAATTGGACCTACGATCGGGCTAACATCAAATCAGAGTACATGAAAGGGATGTTCAGAAAACTACCTTCAGGACACATAATGGCCATTATGAGTTTCTAGTAATGCCTTTTGGGTTAACCAATGCGCCCTCTACCTTCCAGATTTTAATGAATGATATATTTCGGGCTCATCTCCGTAAGTTTGTTTTGGTTTTCTTTGATGTTATTTTAATATACAGTCATTCCTTAGAAAGTCATTTTTTATATTTACGAACTGTCTTTAATATTCTTTGTGGGCATGGTCTTTTTGTCAAGAAATCCAAGTGCAGTTTTAGGCAACCTGAGGTTGAGTACCTCAGCCATATCATATCTCAAAAGGGTGTTGCAGTTGATCCTTCAAAAATCCAAGTGATGACAGACTGGCCAATTCCAAAGTCAATCAAAGCTTTAAGGGGGTTCTTGGGATTAACCGGTTATTATCGAAAGTTTGTGAAGAATTATGGCAAAATTATGCCCCCTTGACGTCACTTCTAAAGAAAAATACATTCAGATGGTCAGAAGAGGCAACTCAAGCATTTCAATTCTTGAAAACTGCAATGTCTACTACACCCGTGCTGGCTTTACCTGACTTAACAAGATGTTTGTGATTGAATCTGATGCTTCTGGAGCTGGAATAGGGGCTCTATTAATGCAGGAAGGTCGGCCTATCGCTTATGCTAGTAAGGCTCTTTCCCCTTCCCATTTGAGTTTATCTATTTATGACAAGGAGATGCTAGCCATAATACATGCAGTCACAAAGTGGAGACCCTACCTAATTGGTCGACGGTTTCAAATACGCACTGATCACAAAAGCCTCAAATATTTTCTAGAGCAAAAGATTTCTTCTCCAGAGTAACAGAAATGGGTCACAAAGCTACTGGGATTCGATTATGAGATCATTTATAAAAAGGGGAGTGAGAATTTAGTAGCAGATGCCCTCTCATGCCTTCCAAAACAAGCTGAATTAGTAGCTATTTCTATTCCTATTTGCGAGACTTTGGAAGTTATCAGAAAGAAATGGTCAAATAATCCTGAGATCCAAAACATCATTAAAAAATTAGAAGAAGCCCCAGGTTCTGTCTCAAATTATAGTTGGGATTCGGTGGACTTGTGCTATAAAGGCCGAATAGTGGTTGCCCCACATTCTTCTTACTAAGCAATAATTCTGAAGGAGTTCCATTCATCACCAATTGCTGCTCACTCGGGATTTCTCCGCACTTATAAGCGAGTTCGACAACTTTTCTACTAGAAAGGTATGAAAAATTTTATCAAGAAATTTGTTACTGAATGTGATGTTTGCCAACGTCACAAAAATGAGACAGTAGCCACCCCAGGCTTACTACAGCCCCTCCCTATTCCTGATGCTACTTGGACCGACATATCTATGGATTTCATTTATAGTCTCCCATCATCTCAAGGAAAGAGTACTATACTTGTAGTCATAGATAGACTTACAAAGTATGCTCATTTCTGTATTTTACGACATCCTTATACTACTGCAAGTGTTGCTCGTATTTTTGTGGAAAACATAGCTAAATTGCATGGGAGTCCCCGTTCCATTGTTAGTGATAGAGATAAGATTTTTACTAGCTCCTTCTGGACAGAACTTTATCGTTTACAAGGTACTCAGCTGAATATGAGCACTGCTTATCATCCACAAACAGATGGGCAAACTGAAGTGGTAAACAGGTGCCTAGAAAATTACCTCTGATGTTTTACTAGCGACAAGCCGAAGGAATGGGTTAAATGGCTTCCCTGGGCAGAGTGGTGGTATAATACCTTTTACCATTCTTCTATTAAAATGACTCCATTTGAAGTAGTTTATGGCCAACCCCCACCTACAATTACAAAGTATATACCCGGTTCTTCTAAAGTTGATCAAGTGGACAAGGAATTGATGGATAGAAATAAGATTATTCAGCTTTTATAAAGGATAACCTCACAGCCGCACAAGCAAGAATGAAACAACAAGCTGATAAACACCGAAGTGAACGAGAATTTATTGTAGGTGATTGGGTTTTCCTTCGTCTTCAACCCTACAAGCAAACTTCCACAAAGGTTCGATCTTCCATGAAGCTATCTCCTCGGTTTTTTGGGCCTTATAAGGTATTAGAACGCATTGGACCAGTGGCCTACCGCTTGGATTTGCCTGCTAGCTCTAAACTACATCCAGTCTTTCATGTTGCATGCCTTAAAAGGAAATTGGGTGAAGATGCAATAGTGCAGTGCCACTTGCCAGACACTTCTACTACTAGGGAAGTTCAAGCACAACCACAAGTCATACTTGATCGACGAGTTGTAATGTACCGCAGACATCCTGTAACTAAAGTGCTGGTGCAATGGGCCAACTTACCAAAGGAAGATGCCACTTGGGAGTCCTACAACATGCTAAAGGAGAAGTTTCCAGAATTTGATGCTGCTCAGCCTTGAGGATAAGGCTGAATTGAAGGAGGCGGGATTGTTAGGATCCTTTTATTTTACCTTTTATTTTTTGTGCTTTCCTTTTATTTTTTACGTATTTATTAAGTCTGTTTAGTTTATCTAAAGTCGGAACTCTATAAATAGAGATGTAACTACTTTTTTTCGATCATCTATGACAAATACTATTTTGTCTTTTGACAAACCCTAGGAGGCCGATCCCCTCGAAGCGATCAAGGAGGGCCGATCCCCTCGAAGCGATCAAGGAGGCCGATCCCCTCGAAGTGATAATCCCTTTCTCTTTTTCTTTTTTACGATAAGACTTTAGGGTCTTATCACTACCCTTACAACTCGATTCTCCTTTTGACAAGTTCAGGAGAGAACCTTTACAACCCCCTTCACTCCTCTCTTAAACAAGACTTAACACTTAAGTTTTAAGAGGAGTTCACATGCAATTACAATAGCGTTTTCTTTTCTTTTTTGCTCTTAGTTGTATGTATGTTAATCAGGGATGAGAGGGGTATTTATAGGCCTCAAGTGGATTCAAATTTAGAGCCTAAAAGAGTCTCATCTTGGGCTTCCCGAGTGTTAGCGGTACCACTGCCTGTGTTGGGCGGTACCATCGCTTACAGCACTGACATTGGGTGGTACCACCGTCTAAAAAACTATGCCACAATGGTGTCACCTGTTGGGTCACTATTTAGGCCTTGCACTTGGCCTAACACAACCCAAACTTGGGCCCAATTGACCCTTAATTGAGTTGGCCTAATTCCAACCCAATTATGTGCTAACTACAAATTCCAAGAAATTCACTAAGCTAAATAAGTCTGTAAGTCTACGTTTCTTCCGGTGAGCTTCCGATGATCTTCTAACGAACTTCTGATGATCTCTTAGTAATGTTCTAGCGGACTCTCGGTAAGCTCCTAGACTTCATGATAATCTTCTTGGCGAGTTCCGACGAGCTTCTTTGGCAAGCTCCTAGACTTCTCGGTCAATTCTGGCAGAACTTCCGACAAACTATCATGACTTTAGTTGGAATTGTCTAAGGTATGAGGTACTCTTGAGGCCGAAATGCGAACTTAGCTTGCGTTGCCTAAGTCGCGGAGCACCCTTGCGGCAAAGACGCGAACTTAGCTTGCGTTGCCTAAGTCACACTTTGCCCTTGCGATTTGCATCCACAAAGATCAGCCCACTTGTAACCTCTCGCAGGTCTCGAAGGATCTGTAAAAGAGAAAGTTGATTAGTTCGAAAGAACGAGCGACGGACAAGTCACGAAGTCTCGCGAAAAGGGGAAGCTTTACAAGCAAATCAGCGAGCACCTTGCATGCACAAAAGAAAAGAGGGAGAGGGGGAAAACAAGGGCTTTAGAAGGTTGAACAAATAGCTGCAAGCCCACAAACAGCTGCTCATCGAGTCTCGGGCGCGACAACAAGTCCCCGTCAAGGTAACGTGCGAACTTGCGAAGGAGTGTTCAACGCCCGGTACTATACCGAAGCCCCATCCAGTCCTTTGCCACCTAGGGGGTTCCCAGGGGCTGAGATGGCTGACGTTTTGGTGAGCGGAGGCGGATTCCAGAAATCAGCCCACGGTACACGAAAACGGAGCTGTTTTGGGCTGTTTTGGGGCTGTTTTGCTTGGTTCGATGAGCGGTCGCTTTGTAACGCTGCAGCTTGTTCAAACTTCATTTTTACAAGCAAAATGACTCAAAACCAAGGAAAAATAGGTTGCTAAGTAGTTGTACATGTAGATGAGAGCGACGAACGATTCATTGAACGGAGTTGTTGCGGGTGCACGACGACCGTTCGTGACATTCTCCCCCACTTAAACTATTGACGCCCTTGTCGACGCTTGTTTGTAGTTGTTGATGATTGCTTCTTCATGTCATAGGGCATCTTCAGGCTCCCAACTGGCTTTAGTTTGGGGAAGCTTTCGCCACTTCACCAAGTATTCGGTCTGCTCAGATCCATTGGGTAGCTTTATCTTGCGGTCCGCCAGGATGGTTTCAACTCACTTCCAGTAGGAGGCTATGATGGGAGGTAGCCGAGTTGAAATACTTCGGGAAGCATCTTGCGAATCCGAGTGGTAGGCTTTTAGGTTGCTAGTGTGAAGAACGTTGTGAATTTTGAACCACGCCAGCAGTTGTAACTTGTAAGAGACGTTGCCTACCCTGCTGATAATTGGGAAGGGCCCTTCATACTTGCGCACCAATCCTTTGTGAACTTTGTTCCTAAAGAATTGGAGTGATGCTAGTTGGAGCTTTACCAACACCAAATCGCCAACTTTGAACTCTTGCGATCGCCTTCCCAAGTTTGCCCACTTCTTCATCCTTTTTGCTGCCTTCTCCAAGTAAGCCCACGTAATATCTGCATTTCAGTGCCACTCCTTTACGAAGTGGTAGGCTGACGGACTACTCCTAGTATACCCAATTGCCATGGTGTGCGGAGTCGACGGTTGTTGTCCTGTAATGATCTCGAAGGGGCTCTTATTGGATGCAAAGCTCCGCTGCAAGTTGTAGGAGAATTGGGCAATGTCCAACAGCTTCACCTAATCTCGTTGGTTGTCACTCACGTAGTGCCGAAGATATTGTTCCAGGAGCGAGTTTATCCTTTTAGTCTGGCCATCCATCTACGGGTGGAGGCTTGTGGAGAAGTATAACTTTGACCCCAACAATTTGAATAGCTCGGTCCAGAATAGTCTCAGGAACCGAGCGTCTCGATCACAAATGATATTGTGCGGGACTCCCCAATACTTTACCACATCCTTCATCATCAGCTTGGCCGCCTCTTCTGATTAATAATGTAGGGGAGCAACAATGAAAGTTGCTGTTAGGACTCTAGCTAGGAGAGTCCTAATTGAGAGGGACATTCTATTAGGACTCTAGCTAGGGGAGTCCTAATTGAGAGGGACATTCTGTTAGGACTCTAGCTAGGAGAGTCCTAATTGAGAGGGACACTCTGTTAGGACTAACTAGGAGAGTCCTAATTAAAAGGGACATTCTGTTAGGAGGTTTTTTCTTAGAGAAGAATTAGGAGTTGTAAGGGAATAGGAGTCTTGAGTATGAGTCATATTAGGAGTTGGTTAGAAATAAGAGTCTTAAGTAGGAGTCCTATTAGGAGTTAGGGTTTAGAAGCCCTATAAATAGCCATGTATTCCTTCTCTTTTGATAAGCAATAGATGAATCATTTCTGCAGCCTTTGAGCAGCAACTTGGAGGGAGGAACCCCTATAGAGTTCCAAGGAGGCCGATCCCCTAAAGAGATCAACCCCAAGTTTAGAATCTGTAAGGGTTCTAACACCTGGTATCAGAGCAGCGTTCTTGGCATCTCGCTGCCCTTCCATTGCCATCCATCAACCCTCCACAACCATCCAAAGCAATTCCCACAATTGCTTAAAAGATCGTCTCCGAATTCCACCATCATCTCCACCACCGCAGATCAACCTTTGATCTCCCCGTGAATTGCAACAGCAAAATTTCACTGATTTCTATCAAACCTATACATGCCTTTAACTCATCAACAAAAGAGAGATCTTAACATCACAGATTTGGAGTCATATACTATGGCATCTGAGGAGGCAATCAATGCGAAATTTGAAGCCTTTGAGGCATGAATGGAGGATAAGATTCGGACTCTCCTTACCGAATTCAGTTTGGGCCGACCACCAAGCCCGAAAAAATCACATCAAGGAGAGAGCTCTAACCAATCACATCATGCCCAAAGAGATGACTTCCAAGAGAGGGGAGGCTCTATTACCGACCCCAACTATTCGCGCATGAGAGTGGACTTCCCTAGATGGGAAGAAGGAGACCCAATTGGTTGGATCTCGTGCGCTGAGCGATATTTTTGGTACCATAAAACTGCGGATGCATCCATGGTGGAAATTGCAGCTATACATCTTGAAGGGGATGCCATAAAATGGTTTGACTGGTTTGAACACACTTATGGAGCCCTTTCATGGCGACAATTCAAAGAAGAACTACTGATCCGCTTCGGACCAACTTATTACGAGAACATTGACGGACAACTAGCAAAGATCCGACAAACCTCCACCATTCAGGAGTACCAAACTAGGTTTGAAAGGTTATCTAATCGAACTCATGATTGGTCTGAAAAACAGTTATTGGGGACTTTTATTGAGGGCTTAAAGCCGGAGATCCGGGGAGAAGTTAAGGCGCGACAACCATACACGCTTATGGCAGCCATCTCCTTCGCACGACTTCAAGAGGAGCGATTGAACCATGAAGCCCGGAGGACAAGGATCACTCCACGACCTACAATACTAAAGCCCTCAGCCCCCCCTACTATTAACTGAGTCCCTGCACCGAAAAGGTTAACAAGAGAAGAACTTCGGGAGCGATCTGCGAAGGGGTTATGTTGGCATTGCGACGAGCCATGGAGCCGCGAGCATCGCTGTAAAAAAGGTAGACTTCTTATGATTGAACCAGTAGAAGAAGAGGTCATTGAACATCTAGAAGAGAGCCTTGAACATGAAGAAGAAGATATGAAAGAAGAGCCACAGCCGACCGACATTACGGTACACGCACTAGCCGGCTATTCAAATCCGCAAACGATGAAAGTTGGAGGCCTTCTCAAACAACAGCCGATCACTGTTCTCATCGACACGGGTAGCACTAATAACTTCCTGAATAGTAAGGTTGCTGCTCGAATGACACTACATATTGAAGGTTGCAGCAAGTTCGATGTAAAGGTTGCCGACGGTAGAATCCTAAAGTGCGACCAAAGATGCCCGCAGGTGAAACTATTACTGCAAGACCAAGAAATTATCACCGATTTCTTCCTCCTACCAATCGATGACTATGAGGCAGTGCTTGGTATAGAATGGCTGACTACACTAGGTGATGTCTCTTGGAACTTTTCTAAATTAATTATGAAATTCTACTGTAAGGGCAAACAGATCATCCTACGCGGGAAGCGCGGAAGCAACGTTACCACTGTTTCGACCCAACGAATGGAGAAAGTTTTATACAAGGTAAATGGTGCCTTTTTGATGCACCTACAGCAGCAACTAGAGGGGAAGAAAATAGAATTTGAAGATCAAAATCTTGCCCAATTGCTTATTGAATTTGTCGACATATTTGCTGAACCGCGCGGTCTTCCTCCTTCTCGGCAACATGACCATCGAATTCCAATCCTTCCGGGCAAGCCACCAGCGAACACTCGACCATACTGATATCCTCACCTCCAAAAAGATGAAATTGAAAGGATCGTAAAGAAGATGCTTGAAACAGGGGTGATTCGACCAAGTTGCAGCCCCTATTCCTCACCGGTGCTACTTGTACGCAAGAAGGACGGAACTTGGCGGATGTGCATCGACTACCGAGCTTTAAATGGCATCACTGTCAAGGACAAATACCCAATACCAGTGGTGGATGAACTTCTTGATGAATTGAAAGGAGCTCGAGTCTTCACGAAGTTGGACCTCCGATCCGGTTACCACCAAATTCGGGTATGTAACGATGACATTCCAAAAACTGCATTTCGCACACATGATGGCCATTATGAATTCTTGGTAATGCCTTTTGGACTCACTAATGCTCCTTCAACCTTTCAAAGTCTCATGAATGATATATTTCGGAGCTTTCTTCGTAAATTTGTGCTAGTATTTTTCGATGATATTCTCGTTTACAGCCCTTCTCTTGAGACTCACTTTCAGCATTTACGGATTGTTTTGACAATCCTTCGGGAGAATACTCTTTTTGTTAAGCAACCAAAGTGCAGCTTTCTCCAGCAAAAAGTAGAGTACCTTGGGCATATAATATCAGAAGAAGGAGTGACGGTAGACCCAACAAAAATTGAGGCAATGCAAGGCTGGCCGAAACCTACAAACGTGAAATTACTGTGGGGGTTCCTTGGACTAACAGGCTACTACTGAAAATTTGTTAAGGACTATGGGAAGATCAGTGCACCACTCACTTCTTTACTGAAAAAAGATGCTTTCCAATGGTCGGACAAAGCCTCTGCTGCCTTCGACAAACTTAAAGCAGCCATGACAACAACGCCGGTGCTTACGCTACCAGATTTCAATAAACCCTTCATCATTGAGGCCGACGCATCTGGAGTCGGAATTGGAGCCGTTCTCATGCAAAATGATCGACCACTCGCATACACTAGCAAGGAATTATCTCCCTCCCATCAAAATATGTCAGTATATGTTAAGGAGATGCTTGCCATTGTACACGCAGTAACGAGGTGGAGACCCTACCTGATCGGCCAGCGATTTTAAATTAAAACTGACCATAAAAGCCTCAAGTACTTTTTGGAGCAAAAGATATCATCCCCTGAGCAGCAAAAATGGGTAACCAAACTTCTTGGATTTGATTATGAAATTATTTACAAAAAGGGGAAAGAAAACGTTGTTGCAGATGCACTCTCACGGCTACCTGAACAAGCTAAGGTTTCAGCCATCTCCCTTCCTACCACCGGTCTCCTCGAGGACATTAGGGAAGAATGGAAAAAGGATCCAAAGATCAGCAAGATCATAAAAAAATTGGAGGAGGATCCAAGTGCAATAGCCCACTACACTTGGGATTCGAGGGATTTACGCTACAAAGGTCGCATTGTGCTTATACCTGACTCCCCTTGCATCGCAATCATCTTGCATAAAATGCACTCTATACCTTCAGCAGGGCACTCTGGATTCCTAAGAACCTACAAAAGAGTGAAGCAAAATTTTTATTGGAGAGGGATGAAAAAAATTATTGCTGAATATGTGGCACAATGTGATGTATGTCAACAGTACAAGGGTGAAACTGTGGCAAATCCAGGGAAGCTACAACCACTACCCATACCAGACTCAGTGTGGACTGACATCTCCATGGACTTCATTGAAGGGCTGCCATCTTCCAAAGGTAAAAGCACGATTCTCGTGGTGGTTGATCGACTTACGAAATATGCTCATTTTTGTGCTGTGAGAAATCCCTACACTACTGCTAGTATTGCTCAGATTTTCATAGAAAATATTGTTAAACTGCATGGGATGCCAAGGTCCATCGTAAGTGATCGTGATAAGATCTTCACTAGTAAATTTTGGACCGAGTTATTTCAGTTACAAGGCACCAAACTCAAGATGAGCATAGCATATCATCCATAAACTAACGGCCAAACAGAGGTGGTAAATAGGTGCTTAGAGACGTACCTCCGGTGTTTCGCTAGCGACCGACCAAAAGAGTGGGCAAAATGGCTTCCCTGGGCCGAATGGTGGTATAATACTACATATCATTCATCTACAAAATGTGCCCCTTATGAAGCATTGTATGGTCGACCAGCACCTGTGATTCCAAAGTATGTAATTGGCTCGGCCAAGGTAGATCAGGTTGACCAAGAATTGATTGATAGGGACAAACTCTTACAACTGTTAAAAGATAATCTCTCTACCGCTCAGGCCAGAATGAAGCAGCAAGCCGACACACGACGAAGTGAAAGAGAATTTTCAGTGGGAGATTTGGTTTATCTTCGCCTACAACCATACAAGCAACTCTCTATCAACACTCGAGCCTCCATGAAGCTATCCCCACGTTTTTATGGGCCCTATCAGATCACAGAGCGTATTGGAGCCGTGGCATACAGACTTAAATTACTTGAAGATGCCAAAATTCACCCTGTCTTCCACGTATCATGCCTAAAGCCCAAGTTGGGAGAACACGAGTCACCCCAGATCCAACTACCCAACACAACTGAGGATGGAGTTATTCAAGCCCAACCACAGGCCATCCTCGATCGCAGGATCATGATGCGTCGCCGACATCCCTCTACTGAAGTACTAGTGCATTGGAATAATCTACCACTTGAAGACGCCACATGGGAACCATATGAGGAGCTGAAGACCCGGTTCCCTGAGTTCATAGAATCTCAGCCTTGAGGACAAGGCGGATTTGAAGGGGGCGGGTCTGTTAGGACTCTAGCTAGGAGAGTCCTAATTGAGAGGGACATTCTATTAGGACTCTAGCTAGGGGAGTCCTAATTGAGAGGGACATTCTAATAGGACTCTAGCTAGGAGAGTCCTAATTGAGAGGGACACTCTGTTAGGACTAACTAGGAGAGTCCTAATTGAAAGGGACATTCTGTTAGGAGGTTTTTTCTTAGAGAAGAATTAGGAGTTGTAAGGGAATAGGAGTCTTGAGTATGAGTCATATTAGGAGTTGGTTAGAAGTAAGAGTCTTAAGTAGGAGTCCTATTAGGAGTTAGGGTTTAGAAGCCCTATAAATAGCCATGTATTCCTTCTCTTTTGATAAGCAATAGATGAATCATTTCTGCAGCCTTTGAGCAGCAACTTGGAGGGAGGAACTCCTATAGAGTTCCAAGGAGGCCGATCCCCTAAAGAGATCAACCCCAAGTTTAGAATCTGCAAGGGTTCTAACAGTTGCATACTTTGAAAACTGATCGACCACCACGAGTATCGATCTGAGTCTCCCTACAAGTGGCAAGCTTGATATGAAGTCCAAGGAAATGCTCTCCCACGGCCTTTCTGGTGCAAGCAATGACTCCAAAAGTCCCACTGGCTTCCGCTACTCAACCTTGTCTTATTGGCAAGTAAAGCATGTTCGAACATATTCCTCCACATCAGTCCCCATCTTCGGCTAGTAGAAGGCCCTCTCCACGAGAGCCAACGTTCTGTGAATGCTTGGGTGTCCAGCCCAAAGGGAATCGTGACACTCTCTTAAGAGTTCACGCCTCAAATTGTCCACTCGGGGAACATAAACCCTATTCCCTTTTTTGTAAACGAGTCCCTCCTAGACCCAAAATCATCGTGCCTTACCAATTTTGATGAGCTGCATCAGGATAACTACATGGGGGTCACTATACAGTCCATCCCTGATCCTGGAAAGGAAGTTGGAGTGCAATTGACTTACTTGGCCTCCGCCTTCTAATTGTGCGACATTCACGCACTCCACTTTCCGACTCAATGCATCGACCATGACATTTGCCTTCCCAGGCTTATACCCCATTGTCATATCAAATTCAGCCAAGAAGTCCTACCATTGTGCTTGGTTTGGGGAAAGTTTCTTCCGTGTTTGGAAATAGCTCAGGGTGATGTTGTCTGTCCTCAGCATAAATCGCGATCCGAGAAGGTAGTGTCGCCAAACTCGTATATATTGGATCACCTCTATCATCTCCTTCTCATGCACTAGATACCGCCGCTCGGTCTCGTTGAGCTTGTGGCTCTCGTAGGCCACCGGATGACCTCCCTGCATGAGTACTCCCCTAATAGCAAAGTCTGAAGCATCTGTATGGACTTCAAAAGGCTCCCCATAGTCTGGCAATTTGAGCACTTGTTCTTTCATAACAGCAGCTTTCAGATCTTGGAATGCTCTTTCACATTTGTCCGACCACTTCCAAGGCTGCTCCTTCTTCAGTAACTCCGTCAGTGGAGTTGCACGCTTTGAGTACCCAGCTATGAAGCATCGATAGTAGTTGATGAAACTAAGGAAGGATCTCAACTCTGGCATCTTCTTTGGAGTTCGTCATTCCGCAACCACTTGCACTTTTGATTTGTCCATGCGAATGGAACCATCACCGATTCGATGCCCCAAGAATAAGATCTCCGTTTGGGTGAAGTAGCATTTCTCCCTTCTTACGAACAAAGTGTTCTCCTTGAGAACCTTAAAAATTGTCCGAAGGTGCTGAACATGCTCCTCGAGCGTTTGGCTATATACGACGATATCGTCTAAGTAGACAACCATGAACTTGTCCAAGTACTCCTTGAATAGTTGGTTTATGAGAGTGCAGAACATGGCCGGAGCATTGGTTAAGCCAAAAGGCATCACCAAGAACTCAAAAGCTCTATACCTGGTCACGCATGTAGTCTTCGCTTTGTCGCCTTCAGCAATGTGCACCTGCCAATACCTCGACCGAAGGTCGAATTTTAAGAAATACTTAGCTTTGCCCAATTGGTCGAACAAGTCCACGATGAGCGAGATGGGATACTTGTTCTTCATTGTCACTTTGTTAAAGGCTCGGTAATCAACGCATAATCAGAGGCTCTCATCTTGTTTCTTCTGGAAGAGAACTGGAGTTCCAAAAGGTGTTTTAGAGCTGCGGATGAGACCACCGCTTAGCAGTTCACCTAACTTCTTTCTGAGTTCTACCAACTCTGGCGGGGACATGCGGTAAGGTGTTCTCGCTGGAGGTTTCACTCCTGGCTCCAGCTCGATGTTGTGATCCACGCCTCTGCATGGTGGAAGAGTCTTCAGCAACTCGGGTGGCATAATGTCATTAAACACTTTCAAGATGTTTGCCACCACAGCAGGTTCTTGAATGCCCTTCTCGTCGAGTGGCTCTAGCTTCATAGCGGCCACGAATGTTAATTCACCTTTTCGCACCTCTTTCTTCAGTTGTAATGCCGATATGTGTTGGGGCTCCTTAGTTCCTCTCCGAGAGATAGGAACCACGTAGGGGTCATCACCTCCCATCATACACAGGGAGTTCAAGAACGGCATTGGCACCAACTTCGCCGCGTACATAAACTCCATTCCAAGAATCACTTAGAAGTCATCTAGTGGCATTGTCATCATGTTGGTGTTCCCGCTCCATGTCCCGATTTTGATGGGAACTCCCTTCGCCAACCCGGAGATTCGCTTGGCCTCCGAATTCACCGCCTTCATTTGGCTTGGGCTCTTCTCCAAGATCAACCCAAGTCATTGTGCTTCTCGATCGGCTATGAAGTTGTGGGTAGCTGTAACATCCCCCATTAAAAAAAAAAAAAAATTAGCAAATGCTTGTTTGTAAATATGAGGATTATTTAATAATTTTTTTATTATTAAATAATATTATATTAAAGTTTATGGCTAAGGACCTAAGAGTAAATATTAAATGTTTGAGATGATATATAGAATTTTTAGAATTGAGTAAATAAAAATAAAATAAAATAAAATGGAGGACATGTGTCATTAACAAGGATGAGCCACTTAGCATTTATTCTAAAGTTGACACCTAAACCCCCATGCATGCTTGCCACCTCATTGTTTTAGCATGAGCCAAACCTAAGTAATTTAAGGCACCATTAAAAAGAAAGTTTTCAGCCAACGTTAGTTTGAGGAGAAGAAGAAGAAGAGAAGAAGAAGAAGAAGAAGAAGGAGAAGAAGAAGAGGAAACTTTGTTTGAGGTTTTGCATCAACTCCCTATATTTGGGAATCAAACTCATCTAAGGCAAGTGTCCTAACCTCTTCCTACAGAATTCCTAATCTCTGTTTTCCTTTTAATTCTTCATAATTCAAAAGATTTCAGCTTAGTACCAAACCGTTCTTTCCTTTTGATACGAAGCCATAAATCTGAAATTTTTTCGGTAATCTGACTTCAATAAATTGTTTTGGATCTAACTTTTAGAACTCAACACTGATTTAGGCAAAACATAATCCATTTGAAAGTAGACTCAAATATCTTTATTTTGACACTAAGATTGAATGATTTGGAGTTTAAATGCCTACTAAGACTTCTGTTTCAATTAACCCTACAGATTCTGCAAAATACGGACTGAAATATCTGACCTTTTGTTACTAAATTGCTCGTAACTCTCTAAAGAAAATTGTGAATTATACAAAGCTTGGTTCTTTTGAAACTAGATTCACATATCTTTTTTTTGACATATAATTTAGTAATTTTGAAGTACGATTTCCTTCTGAAATATCTGTTTAAATTGACTCTATCAATTCTGCAAAACAAAGATGATCGATTCTGACCTTCCTTTACTCTATTTGTTGTAACTTCCTGTTAAGAACTCAAAAAATTATAAATCTGAGTTCATCCGAAAATAGATTGATAAGCTTTCCAATGACATCTATTTTTAGTGATTTCGAGCATGCTTGGTCACTCAAAAAACTTAGGAAATGTACCATTAAAATTCTATCAGAATTGAAAACTTTGTTGGGTTTTGCCTATTCAATTTTCATCCTATTGGAAATATGATTTCCGCTAAATTCTTCTTCAATTGAGCTTTATATTAGTCCTTTGAAGTTCTTGTATTGTTCATCCTGAAATTGTTGTATAACTCAAATTTATTATGTAATGCTTTATTTGTATTTCCTTGTTTAATAAAGGCACATGCATATCTTCGTTGTTCCGCATGTGCTTCTGATATGTGTCAATGTTATTGTTCATACTACCCTTTTGTACTCTGGTGTCTTATGGAATATTGTGAACCTTTGCCAGAAATGGTAAAGGGAGTTATGCTTAGAGCCCGTGATTGCTCTGCCGGCCCCATTGACTTCACTCAGACGTGGGTGGATGGAGCTCCCAGACGTGGGAAACTTATGCTTGGTGGTCATCCAGAAATGGATGAATCACATTATGTATGTGGTCCCATAGCGCCCTCTATGTTTATTGATATGATATCCAAAGCTTTGTTTATGAGTTCATATTATGCTTTGGATAAAAATGGAATGCATGCTACATCAAAAATGACATACAGCTTGTGTTTATTATTCGGATCAATTGTTATACTTTGATGTGTTTCGTTTGTCATTATTATGCCCCCAAACACTCTTATGCCTTTGATATGTGCCTAAATGCTTCATGTGCCATTTGATACATGCCTAAATGCTTCTTTTGCCAATGAAATTGTAATATCCCTCACTTTTAAAAATTATTAATAAAGATTTATTTATAAATCGGAGGATCTATATGTAAATATAGGAATTTGAAGGACTAAACTGTTAAGTTGCAAAAAGAAAAAGATAAAGGAAAACCGAAAATTCGGTTTTATCCCACCGCCTCCCACGCTCTCTGTTTCTCGAACAGAGAGAGAGGCGGTGGGGCGTGGGTCTGTTTCTCGGACAGAGAGAGGAGCGGTGGAGCATGGGGAGAAGAAGAGAGGAAGAAGAGGGAGAAGGGAAAAAGAAGAAGAAGAAGAAGAAGAAGAAGAGAGGAGAATAGCTGCGGCAAGGCTGCAGCGAGGAGGTGTGTGGCATTGGGGAGGAAGAGGGAAAAGAGAGGGAAGAGGGAGAGGAGCGAGAGGTGGCAGCAGCTAGGGCTGCAGCACCTCTGTTTCCTGCAGATGGAAACAGAGGAGAGGTGAGGGGCGTTCGAAGAGGAGAAGAAGAAGAAGAGGAAGAGAAGAGGAAGAGGAAGCAGGAGAAGAGGTTGTGATACCTCTGTTTCCTGCAGAGGAAACAGAGGAGAGGGTGGGTGTGACGTCGGGGAGAAGAAGGGGAGGAAGGAGAAGAAGAGAAGAAGAAGAAAGGAAGGAGAAGGAAGAAGAGAAGGGAAAGGAGGAGCTGCGGCGGTGGCAGCTGCAGCTGGAAGAGAAGGAGAGGAAGAGATGGTGAGGAAGAAGAGAAGAAGTGGAAGCGGGTGAAGAGGCGGCACCTCTGTTTCCTGCAGGAGGAAACAGAGGAAAGGAGGTGCTGTTCGTCGGGGAGAAGAAGGGGAGGAAGGAGAAGAAGAGAAGAAGAAGAAAGGAAGGAGAAGGAAGAGGAGAAGGGAAAGAAGTAGCTGCGGCTGCGGTTGTGGCAGCTGCAGCTGTGGCAGGGAAAGAGGAAGAGGAAGGAAGAAGGGAAGGAGAGGAAGATGAGAAGGGGAAGGAGGGGCTGCAGCTGCGGCGATGGCAGCTACAGCTGGAAGAGAAGGGGAAGAGAAAGGAAGAAGGGAAGGAGAGGAAGAAGAGAGGAAGAGGAGAAGGGAATGAAGTAGCTGCGGCTGCGGCTGTGGCAGCTGTAGCTGTGGCAGGAAAAGAGGAAGAGGAAGGAAGAAGGGAAGGGGAAGAAGAAGAGAAGGGGCTGCGGCTGCTGCAATGGCAGCTGCAGTTGGAAGAGAAGAAGGAGAGGAAGATGAGCAAGGGAGGAAGTAGAGGCTGTGGCCGTGGCTGAGGTTGCGACTGCAGTAGTGCAGCTGGGAAAGAAGAGAAGGAAAGGAAGAAGAAGAGAAAGGAAAAGGGAAGAAGAGAGGAAGAAGAGAAGGAGAGGCAGCTGTGGCAGTGGCAACTGTAGCTGGAATTGAAGGAATGAGAGTAAGAGAGAGTAGGTGACTGTGCCTCGATGTTCGACACGTGGTGTAGTTGCGAAGAAAGGAAGAAAACGGGAGCACAAAACGAAACAGAGAGAGGACACGGAGAAAAAGTAGAAGGATTTGGGCTGGCACCTTCTTTGGATCTTCGGATCGAAATCATTGAAAGGCAAGTTTCCCGCTTGTTTCAATCCTTTCTATTGCAAATTCCCTGTTCGTTTCTCCTATAATTGCTCTGATATGTCTTATTGCAAGTTCCCTGATCGTTTCTCCTATAATTGCTCTGATATGTCTTATTGCAAGTATCCTGATCTTTCCTCACTGTCAATTTTATCTCCACATTTGCTTTGAATATGAGGAACTTTGAATTGTTCTAGCCTTGCATTTGATATATCTCCTGTTTAGACGTAACGATTCGAATTTGTGCAACTTCTGAGATTCTGACCCTTTTGATACCGAGCTGCCTATAAGCCTTTGTGGAAACTCTGATTTGTTCAAAACTGATTTCATTGGAACCTAGTCTCGTAGACCTTTCCTTGATATAAGGATTGAAAGATTTGGAATCTAAACACCTGCCCAGTTATCTGTTGAATCTGACATTATGAATTCTGCCAATAGAGATTTTGTTCTACGACTCTTGCTTACCAAATTATTTGTAACTCTCTCTGTTGGACAGTTCAATTCATATGAAGCCTGTCTTATCTGAAAGTATTATCCAATGATTATTTCTGAGTAAATTGGAGCACGATTGATAGTTTGAATCATTTGTTCAATGTGCCTTCTGTATTCTGCCAGAAATCGAGCTTTGGTCGATTTCTCATATTCTGGTTTCATTCCTTTGGAAATTGATATCCTTTAGCCTTCTTATTCAATTGAGCTTTATATTACTACTTTGAATTCTTGTATGCTCTTGTCCTTAAAATTATTGCATTCTTGAAAACTGTTGTGTAACGTTTATACTATATCGTATTGACTCATATAGGCACATGTATATCCTATTGTTCCGCATTTGCTTTCGATATGTGCCTATTCCAATTTCATTCCTTTGGACATTGAATTCATCAAATCTTCTTATTGAATTGAGTTATTTGTGATTGCTTGGATTCCATATGTGCCCTTGCTTTCAATTCCCTTCAAATCTAAATATACTTGTGAAAGATTATTGCTTACTTCGGATTGACTCGTAAAGGCACATGTAAGCTTCGTTGTTCCGCGTGTGCTTCCGATATATGCTACTTATTGTTGAAACTGCCCTTTTGTACTCTGGTGTGTGGGATTGTCTGGACCTTTGCCAGAAATGGTAAAGGGTATGCGCTCATTTGCCCGCTTTGTGGGGTCCCGCTTTGTGGGATATTCTGGTATGCGCTTATTTGCCCGCTTTGTGGGATCCCGCTTTGTGGGATATTGCTTAGAGCCTGCGATGCTCTGCCGGCCCCTTTGACTTCTCCCAGACGTGGGTTGGATGGAGCTCCCTGACGTGGGAGACTTTTGTCAGGTGGTCATTCAGAAATGGATGAATCACATTCTGACTGAGATCCCACTACACCTTCTGTATGTTTGATATGATATCCAGAGCTTAGGTTATGTGTTTCTGTACATGCTTTGGATAAGATTGATATGTTCGCAACGTCAAAGACGACGTTTGAGCTTCTGTACGATATTTGTTTTCGATATGCTCTGAAATGCTTCATTCACTGATGATTTTTCTTCGAAATGTTCCATATGTTGGGAAATCATGGGGGGCGACATCATATGCGCAGCGGAAGAACAAGAAAACAAAAATCCCCGATTCCCAAAAAGATGTTCGTCGTCGTGCGAAGATTGGTGCGCAAAATCCGCAAAACACAAAACTGCGTATAGAGATTGTGTTACCTAGGGAGATCGTATATCCCTGTTTCCTTGCAGATCCTCAGGAGAGGGTGAAGGAGGTCAAGCGTCCTCCTCTCTAGCGGTGATCCACACAGCAGGGTTGCGACGACGCTCCTCAAAACTCCCGGCCTACTCTGAGGTGGAGAGGGAGAGGAGAATAGGAAGGGCAAGCAAAGACTCTAGCCTATGAGGCTGTGAATCCCTCCTATTTATAGAGATCCCGTGTCAAAACCCTAATGGGTCCTTTCCCTAGTGGGTATTGGATCTGCATCCAATAAGACAAGGGCTCCGTCGGATATCTCATATCCGAACCTCTACTCATCGCAAAGCCTACCATATGTGTGTGACCCTCTAGGCCCAATATCGAGCTGGCCGTGAGTCATACCTGTCAGAACTCCTTCTAACTAAGTGAATTATTATCTCTGTAATAATTCACTCGACTCATCGACTACGGAAGTACTAGGCCACTACGCCGTAGTCCCCAGACGATACAGGGAAATCCAATCCATTGGACCTGTCTGTCCTCAGTTACCATGTACCTATAGTCCCTCATCCATCTAATATCCCAGAGACCGTATATCGAGCATGGTGCTGTCAGACCCATACGGTTTCTACTTGAGTCTCGCTCTAATCGGATTCTCCCGGAGAACTCTTTCTCTCTCAACCCGAATGACCCTGGCCAGGGATTTGTCTGAGCAAGAACACATGGGATATTCCTCTCATGATACCGAGAGTGGATGATCCTCTATCGACACTCAATAGCCCTCGTAAGGTCGACTACCACTCCCAATGACCAGCTGTACTAGATCTGGGAACAGCCAAACCTATAAGTCTGGTATCAAAGAGTGGAGCACTCATACAGGACATCCTTGGTGTCTCATGTCTAAGAACCAGATACACCACTAGGACTACGGAATCGTTGTCTGACAATAAGGCATCATCAACCATCCAGCATTCCGTAAGCGGATCAATCAGTGAACTCATTCTCCAATGAGCACCTGTACTGTATCCCTAGTGTCCCTACATGAGCAGCTATGAGACCAGCTGCATCCATCATATGGACGGGTATACAGCACACCAGTCTATCCGGTTATCACGATGTCCCTCTCGAGTAACCTATGACCGGGATTATTTAGGATATGTGTTTAAAGGTGAATCGATCTCATTATCGTGATCTCATCACGATCCGATTCCCATTGCACAAATCCAAGGACATCACAATACATATGCATTTATGCAATAGTTATAAAGTGATATACGCCAAAAATATAATAAGCAAAAAGATTCTGTATCAAGTCACACGTGCCATCACTCACGTGATTGGCTTGCTGGGCACTTATGACTAGCAATCTCCCACTTGACCTAAAGCCAATCACCTATGTGTCTGATCCCCATCAGACCCCTGTGACGCTCAAAGATAATCTGAGACAATGGCTTTGTTAGTGGATCTGCAATGTTATCTTCGGATGGAACTCTTTCCACTGCTACATCTCCTCGGGTCACGATCTCTCTGATAAGGTGGAACCTCCTCAGAACATGCTTAGATTTCTGATGAGACCTAGGTTCCTTCGCTTGAGCAATTGTCCCGTTGTTGTCGCAATATAGGGAAATCGGCTCCTCACTATCCGGCACGACTCCCAAATCTGTGATGAACTTCTTCAACCAGACTCCCTCCTTTGCTGCATCTGATGCAGCAATGTACTCCGCCTCTGTGGTCGAGTCAGCAGTGGTATCTTGCTTGGAACTCTTCCAACACACTGCTCCTCCATTCAAGGTGTACACATACCCTGAATTCGACTTGCTATCATCGACATCAGACTGAAAACTTGAGTCAGTGTAGCCTTCAACCTTAAGGCTATTACCTCCATATACTAGTAAAAGATCCTTAGTCCTTCTCAAGTACTTAAGGATACACTTTACTGCTTTCCAGTGCTCCAAGCCTGGATCCGCCTGATACCTGCTCGTGACACTCAGAGCATGCGCTATATCAGGCCTAGTACATAGCATGGCATACATGATAGACCCTATTGCTGAGGCATAAGGTATCATATCCATGTTCGCCCTTTCTTCTGGAGTCTTTGGGGACATACTCGTAGAAAGCGATATCCCATGTCTCATCGGTATGAGACCTCTTTTGGAATTTTCCATGCCAAACCTTTTGACAATAGTTTCTATGTACCTGGACAGGGACAAGCCAAGCATCCTTTTGGATCTATCTCTATAGATTCTAATCCCCAAGATATAAGATGCTTCTCCTAAGTCCTTCATGGAGAAGTGTCTAGATAACCAAGCCTTTATTGTGGATAGCATTCCTATGTCATTCCCAATGATGAGGATGTCATCCACATATAACACCAAAAAGCTAATAGCGCTCCCACTTACCTTTCTGTATACACAAGGCTCATCTTCGTTCTTAACGAAGTCATAAGATCTGATTGCCTCATCAAATCTTATGTTCCAACTTCGGGAAGCTTGCTTTAGTCCATAAATGGATCTAAGCAACCTACACACCTTATCTGGGCAGTTCTTGGACACGAATCCCTCAGGTTGCATCATATACACCTCCTCCTCCAGGTTCCCGTTGAGGAATGCGGTTTTCACATCCATCTGCCAGATCTCATAATCATAGTGTGCTGCAATAGCCAATAGAATTCTGATGGATTTTAGCATTGCTACGGGTGAGAAAGTTTCGTCGTAGTCAACACCTTGCCTTTGACGATACCCCTTAGCCACTAGCCTTGCTTTATAGGTCTCTACCTTTCCATCTACTCCGATCTTTTTCTTAAAGATCCACTTGCAACCGATGGGTACAATACCTTCGGGTGCATCAACTAGGTTCCAAACCTTATTGGAGTACATAGAATCCATCTCAGAATTCATGGCTTCTTTCCACTTCCCGGAGTCTATACTCATAATAGCCTCCTCGTAGGTCTGAGGATCAATATCCTCTACATCCTCTGCTCTAATATGTCCCACATATCTCTCAGGAGGATGGGATACTCTATCAGACCTGCGTAAAGTTGAAACTTGTGTATTAGATACCTGAACAGACTCGGGCTGTAGAGTGGTGCTTGAGCTTGGTTCTCCAACCTCGCTCAATTCTATCATTCTCCCACTGTCTCCGTCAAGAATGTGTTCCTTCTCAAGGAACACTGCTCTCTTAGCTACAAAGACCTTTTGGTCCTCGAGATGATAGAAGTAATACTCACAAGTTTCCTTGGGGTATCCCACAAATTTACATCGCCCTATCCTTGATTCTAACTTATCGGGGTTGTGTCTTTTAACATGGGCAGAGCAGCCCCAAATCTTAACTACTTTAAGATCAGGCTTCTTACCTTTCCATATCTCATATGGTGTAGACACCACCGACTTAGTTGGAACTCTGTTCAGAAGGTAAGCTGCGGTTTCTAGGGCATATCCCCAGAATGAGATGGGTAGGTCAGCGAAACTCATCATGGACCGTACCATATCTAATAATGTACGATTTCTCCTTTCAGAGACACCATTGAGCTGAGGTGTATAAGGAGGTGTCCATTGGGATAATATCCCATGGTCCTTGAGGAAGTGAGTAAACTCTGTACTTAAGTACTCACCTCCTCGATCTGATCGAAGAGTTTTGATACTCTTTCCAGTCTGGTTCTCCACCTCATTCTTATACTCTCTGAATTTCTCAAAGGCCTCGGACTTGTACTTCATTAAGTACACATATCCATACCTTGAGAAATCATCAGTAAATGTAATGAAGTAGGAGTAACCTCCAATGGCATGAGTTGACATGGGTCCACATACATCACTATGTATGAGTTCCAACAACTCAGTGGCTCTCTCTCCAGTTCCACTAAATGGAGAGTTGGTCAGTTTTCCACGAATGCAAGGCTCACAAGTTGCATATGACACATAGTCGAATGGATCTAGATATCCATCATTTAGCAACTTTTGAATCCTTCTTTCATGGATGTGACCTAGCCTACAATGCCACAGGTATGCACTGTTCAACTCATCTCGTTTCCTTTTGGACATATTTATATTCATGATATGTGGAGTGGTGTCTAACATAAATAAACCATTATGCAATGTTCCTTTCGTGATGATCTTATCATCTAATAATATCGAACAACCATTGTTCTCAAAAACAAATTTATATCCACTAACTGTTAAACATGAAATGGAGATAATGTTTTTGATAATAGAAGGAACAAAATAACATGCATCTAATGCAATAAAAGCTCCACTAGGCAGATGTAGGGCGACCTCGCCAATAGCTAAAATAGCAACTTTTGCTCCATTACCCATCTTGAGGTCCATCTCGCCTCTCTCTAGTCTCCTAGGCCTTGCCAGAACCTGCAACAAATTACATATATGATAAGCACTACCGGTATCTAATACCCATGTGTTATCATAAGAGTCTGACAAATGGAGACCGATCATGAATGTACCTGAAGCTTCATCAAGCTTTTGTTTCGCCCTTTCTGCAAGGTACTCTTTGCAGTTTCTCTTCCAGTGCCCATCTTTACCACAGTGGAAGCACTGGCCTTTGTCCTTTGTTGGGTCTTTCTTAGCAACCTTTGCTTTACCTTGTTTGCCCTTGCCCTTTCCCTTCTTAAGGGACCTTTCTGCTTTCCTTTTCTTTCTGGTCTCACCAGTGTAGAGAACTGGCTTCTCTTTCTTAATAGTACTCTCTGCCTCCCTCAACATATTGAGGAGCTTTGGGAGAGTCACCTCAAGCTTGTTCATATTAAAGTTCATTATGAACTGTGAAAAGGAATCTGGTAGGGACTGAAGCACAATGTCCACACACAAGTTATCCTCTAGGACCATTCCTAGACCTGTGAGTTTCTCTATCCACTCAATCATCTTTAGGACATGGTTCTGAACCGGTGTCCCCTCAGTCATCCTAGCGCGGAAAAGGCTCTTGGATATCTCATATCGTTGAGTCCTTCCCTGTTCCTCAAACAATTTACGGACATGTAGGAGAATGGATCTGGCATCCATCTTTTCATGTTGTCTCTATAACTCTGGAGTCATAGAGCCCAACATATAGCACTGAGCAAGAGTGGAGTCATCAATGTACTTCACGTAGCGAGCGATCTCATCCTCGCTTGCCCCTTCTTCGGGCGTAGGCATCACTGTATCAAGGACGTACACAATTTTCTCCGCTGTGAGAACAATTCTCAAGTTACGGAGCCAATCCGTATAATTTGGACCAGTGAGGCGGTTGACATCAAGTATGCCACGTAAGGGATTTGAAAGCGACATTTTCTGAAAATAAAGATGTAGCAAAAAATGAATAACATGCAGATTTTGCAAGAAATAAACTATCAAGATATGGACTTCTATCTTAATATGCTCCCACTATTTTACTAACGATTCACGCGACACCCTCAGCACGTGAAACGGAAGTCTCCGGCAGACTTCTAGTGGGGATCAGGATCCAATCAGCGTCTTAGTGTAACCTCGAGGGACTCGACCAATCACACTAAGCCTAAAAGGTAGACAACTCTTGCCGATCACAACTCCTTGTGATTCCCGTCCTGTTCGGCCTCCGAATCACCATGGCCTCGAGGGACTCGACCAACCATGATGCTCGGTTAAGTCAACACCTTCGTTACAAGATGAGTCTGATTTGATGATATACCCTCGAGGGACTCGACCAAGCATATCATGCCCTCAGGTCACCGGTGACATCTCTATGTCGTAAGCAAGATAGCGAATCGCGATATAGGTGAGTCTCGAGGGACTCGACCAACTCAACCTACACCGGGATTCGGTTCCTACTCATAACGATGGAAGGCCACGTGGGTCAATCTAATTGCCTCACGTTTACCGACTTAATATTATCGAGAGATGTTTCTATGATTTGGTCTCCTATTATGACATGTCACACATGTACATATTTAATATATATCTACATCGCATGCAAATATATATACATATCTAGTATGTGTATAAGCAATCACACCAGATGATCATGGACCACAACCTAATATGATTAGGCCCGAGCCAGTAGGCCTAATCACTCACATCAAGATCTATGTGTGCAACGGTGCATCTCCATGCCTTGTGATCGTCCATCTCGTCCTCGTTGGTTCCGTCGACATCTTGATGCATCTTCATGCATCACGATCGTCCGTCTCGTGGGTCCCGCTATGGCTTCCACGCTCCCGCTGCGCCTCCTCATGTGATTACAACTTAATCATAGGCACGCAGGCCCGACAATAAACGAGAAATGTAATGGAGGTTCGCAGACCTCAATAATAATAATCACAAGTACACACATCACACGGTCCATGATCATCCGTCCACACATCATACATCACATGTATAAATAATCGTCATTATGTAGGACTACTAGATAATAAAAATAATAATCAACTAAACCTTTTAATTAATTAATATTTTCTGAAATCAGGGATATATAGGGAATTTCTCAATTCCTAAGGGTATTTTTGTAATTTGGACAAAAGACAGAAACTAGAATTTCTCAAATTCCGAGGGGTAAAATTGTCTTTTGCGCAAAAAACCCTAATACCCTTTCCCCTTTTCGCTGCTGCGCCGCTGCCGCCGCCACCCTGCTGGCGGCGGCCTGTGCGGCGAGGGCGAGGGCACTGCCCTCGCCTGCAGGTGGCACGCCCGCTGGGGTCGCTGCCGCTGCAGGTGGGCGCCCCCGCGGGCGCCGCCGCCTTCGCGGGCGGTTCTGCCCGCGAGTCAGCGCCCGCAGGTGGTGCTGTCTCGCTGGCGGCCGCCCCTGCGGGGTTTTTGCCCGTGGGAGCAGCGGCCACAGGCGCCGCTGCCCTGCGGTGCCTCAGCCCGCGCTGCTGCCCTGCGGCGCCTCTGCCCGCGGGCTCAGTGGCCGCAGGCGCTTCTACCGAGCGGGCTCCCAGCCCCGCCGGCCGCAAGCCTGCTGCAAGCAGATCGCCGGCCGGCTACTGCAGGCACAGCGCTTGCGCATGCGCTGGCGCTGTGCTGCCTGGCTGCGGCTGCGGTTGGCTGCAGGCATGCAGATCGAGGGCAGCAACTGTTGCTGCCCTTCCTTGCTTTTGCGTCAACGATTTTGACGTCAATATTCTTCCTAAACACAACACACGCAGTTCAAAAACCAATCATTCGCACGAACAACCTGGCTCTGATACCACTGTTGGAAAATCATGGGGGGCGACATCATATGCGCAGTGGAAGAACAAGAAAACAAAAATCCCCGATTCCCAAAAAGATGTTCATCGTCGTGCGAAGATTGGTGCGCAAAATCCGCAAAACACAAAACTGCGTATAGAGATTGTGTTACCTAGGGAGATCGTATATCCCTGTTTCCTTGCAGATCCTCAGGAGAGGGTGAAGGAGGTCAAGCGTCCTCCTCTCTAGCGGTGATCCACACAGCAGGGTTGCGACGACGCTCCTCAAAACTCCAGGCCTACTCTGAGGTGGAGAGGGAGAGGAGAATAGGAAGGGCAAGCAAAGACTCTAGCCTATGAGGCTGTGAATCCCTCCTATTTATAGAGATCCCGTGTCAAAACCCTAATGGGTCCTTTCCCTAGTGGGTATTGGATCTGCATCCAATAAGACAAGGGCTCCGTCGGATATCTCATATCCGAACCTCTACTCATCGCAATGCCTACCATATGTGTGTGACCCTCTAGGCCCAATATCGAGCTGGCCGTGAGTCATACCTGTCAGAACTCCTTCTAACTAAGTGAATTATTATCTCTGTAATAATTCACTCGACTCATCGACTACGGAAGTACTAGGCCACTACGCCGTAGTCCCCAGACGATACAGGGAAATCCAATCCATTGGACCTGTCTGTCCTCAGTTACCATGTACCTATAGTCCCTCATCCATCTAATACCCCAGAGACCGTATATCGAGCATGGTGCTGTCAGACCCATACGGTTTCTACTTGAGTCTCGCTCTAATCGGATTCTCCCGGAGAACTCTTTCTCTCTCAACCCGAATGACCCTGGCCAGGGATTTGTCTGAGCAAGAACACATGAGATATTCCTCTCATGATACCGAGAGTGGATGATCCTCTATCGACACTCAATAGCCCTCGTAAGGTCGACTACCACTCCCAATGACCAGCTGTACTAGATCTGGGAACAGCCAAACCTATAAGTCTGGTATCAAAGAGTGGAGCACTCATACAGGACATCCTTGGTGTCTCAAGTCTAAGAACCAGATACACCACTAGGACTACGGAATCGTTGTCTGACAATAAGGCATCATCAACCATCCAGCATTCCGTAAGCGGATCAATCAGTGAACTCATTCTCCAATGAGCACCTGTACTGTATCCCTAGTGTCCCTACACGAGCAGCTATGAGACCAGCTGCATCCATCATATGGACGGGTATACAGCACACCAGTCTATCCGGTTATCACGATGTCCCTCTCGAGTAACCTATGACCGGGATTATTTAGGATATGTGTTTAAAGGTGAATCGATCTCATTATCGTGATCTCATCACGATCCGATTCCCATTGCACAAATCCAAGGACATCACAATACATATGCATTTATGCAATAGTTATAAAGTGATATACGCCAAAAATATAATAAGCAAAAAGATTCTGTATCAAGTCACACGTGCCATCACTCACGTGATTGGCTTGCTGGGCACTTATGACTAGCACCATATGCCGTTGATATGCTTCGGAACATTTTATATGCCATTGATAAGCTCCGATATGTTTCCTTGTTTCTGATATGCTCCAATTACTCTGTGCTCCATTTGCTATGAACTGATATGTTCTGAAATGTCCTATCTGCCATTGATATGTTCCAATTACTCTGTGCCCCATTTGTTATGAACAGATATGTTCTGAAATATCCTATCTGCCATTGATATGCTCCAATTACTCTATGCCCCATTCGTTATGGATCAAATATGTTTTTGAATGACATGATACGTATGATTTGGTATCTACTGAGATGGTATCCTTGAGAATTCTGGTATTCTGCCTTGCATTATGATACCTTACTCGTTTCAAACTGTTCCTTTTGTTCTGAATATGCTTTGTCACTTGCTGAGCCGTTTTTGGCTCACTCCGTTGTTTCATAAACCTTTCAGGTCAGCTTGTCACTCTTCGAGATGTTTGATTTGGGCTGAGGCAGTGGATAGCTATTCAGAATTATGGGCAAGTCTTGTTGGTTGTTATGCCATTGTTGTATAAGTATGTTTTGTATGTAATGAAATGTCGTCGATGAACCGAAATGGATATACTGTGTCAAAGTGTTAGGAGATCTCTCTTATTTGGAAATTTCTGAATGTTAAGCCTAATTTATAATGATATGAACTTGTGGTGAATAGTTGGAGTTCTGATTGTATAAATTATTTAGCTTGTGGATTTATAAATATTGTTCATGTTTGTCAAGTTGGCTTGGGTTGCCATAAAGGTGAATTATCGAGTGATGTGATATATGATTATAAACTGCACAGGTTTATGGATGTGAATATGAATAGAATGTTTTCAGTGTCCTCAAACATTAGTTTGGATCTTGGATTGGTCTGTGACGAAAATTTTAAAAATCATGGATATTTTGAGGGGCGTGATAGAGGTGGTATCAGAGCATTGTTTGAGGATTACTGAAATATTTGATATGCTGACGTGCAAAATATATTGAGGTTTAATGAACTATAGTGATTGGTGGAAATTTTCTTTGATGTATTTTAGGAATCTAGGATGATGAGGAAATTTGGGTCCTCCTATTTCATTTGATTCTGATTAATTAAGGTGGATAAAAGGGTTGATCGAGGATATTAAATCAGAGTAGCGCAATGGAAGCATGGTGGACCTAATTTCATTGGTGGTAGAAAAATGAATGATGCAAACAGAGAAGATATTTGATGTACAAAATTGTTTTGATGATCAAAAGATTTCTTTTGCTACCTTATATTGGAAGTAGAGGCTGATTATTATTGGCAACAATGAAAAGAATTTTTGGAGATCAGTGACAAGAATGATAAGGACAAGTTTACCAATAAGAATATGATTGGAAATGAATCAGAAAGTAATGACAAGAGGGTCAAGACATTTGGATTTGAAAAGGAAAGTCACCACCAAAGACTTAATCATGTGTGAATTACAAGTTAAATTATGAAACAAGTTTGTATTTTCGGGTGATTGGAGTCTATTTTGCTTGTAGAAAGTTGGATCATAAAATAAAAGTTTGCCCTTTGAACAAGAAGAAAGAGTCACTGCCTCCTAAATCATCAGCCTATGTTAGAGTGTATGCTATCACTGAATATGATTCTAAGACTTCTGAATTAGTGGTCGAAGGTATTATGTATGTTTATGAAAGAATGCAAATATTTGTTTGACCATGGGTCCTATCTACGATTTGATTCGTAACATGTTGCCTATCACTTGGGTATTCAACCTATACCACTGTATTATGTGATATATGTAAGTACAATCAATGGAGATTCTTTGATAACGAACTTGAATCTGGTCCTCTTGTCTGATTTTTGTTGGAGAACTTGAACTTTTGCTGATTTAGTTCTCCTAGAGATTTGGAGTTATGATATTATACTTGGTATGGATTGACTATCTTCTTATCATACCAGTATGGATTGGTATATAACGAATGATCACTTTTTGCATATTTGATCAGTCGATCTTTTATTTTGAGAGTATTGGACATTATTTATCTCCTTGCCTAATGTATCCCAAGATGACTTGTTTGGATTACCTGCAAATGTGATTTTGCTTTTGATTTGGTCCTTGGGACAATCCTAAAATCTAAGCTTCTCTACAAAATGATATCATTTGAATAAGCGGAATTAGAAAAACAACTACAAGGATTATTAAATGAGGATTTTATTTGGCTTAATATTTTATCATGAGGTGCTCTGGTGTTAGTTAAAAAGATGGATGGAACATTGAGGCTTTGTATTGATTATGGATAGTTGAATCAGGTGATCATCAAAAACGAGTATTTTCTGAAGTAACGACTTGCTTGATTAATTACAGAGTGCGCAAGTATTTTTAGAAATTGATTGAAGGTCGGGTTACCGTCTATTGAGGATCAAGGAGGAGAATATTTCGGTCACTCGTGGATAATTATGTAATTGTATTGTATTGATGAAACTATTTAAGAGTAGGAGGAGGAAATAAAGATATCATAATCCTCATCTTTTCATCGATTGAGCTATGATCAATTTAGAGGACTAAATTTTCTTTTAAGGAGGGGAGAGTGTAATATCCCTCACTTTTAAAAATTATTAATAAAGATTTATTTATAAATCAGAGGATCTATATGTAAATATAGGAATTTGAAGGACTAAACTGTTAAGTTGCAAAAAGAAAAAGATAAAGGAAAACCGAAAATTCGGTTTTATCCCACCGCCTCCCACGCTCTCTGTTTCTCGAATAGAGAGAGAAGCGGTGGGGCGTGGGTCTGTTTCTCGAACAGAGAGAGGAGCGGTGGAGCGTGGGGAGAAGAAGAGAGGAAGAAGAGGGAGAAGGGAAAAAGAAGAAGAAGAAGAAGAAGAAGAAGAGAGGAGAATAGCTGCGGCAAGGCTGCAGCGAGGAGGTGTGTGGCGTTGGGGAGGAAGAGGGAAAAGAGAGGGAAGAGGGAGAGGAGCGAGAGGTGGCAGCAGCTAGGGCTGCAGCACCTCTGTTTCCTGCAGATGGAAACAGAGGAGAGGTGAGGGGCGTTCGAAGAGGAGAAGAAGAAGAAGAGGAAGAGAAGAGGAAGAGGAAGCAGGAGAAGAGGTTGTGATACCTCTGTTTCCTGCAGAGAAAACAGAGGAGAGGGTGGGTGTGACGTCGGGGAGAAGAAGGGGAGGAAGGAGAAAAGAGAAGAAGAAGAAAGGAAGGAGAAGGAAGAAGAGAAGGGAAAGGAGGAGCTGCGGCGGTGGCAGCTGCAGCTGGAAGAGAAGGAGAGGAAGAGATGGTGAGGAAGAAGAGAAGAAGGGGAAGCGGGTGAAGAGGCGGCACCTCTGTTTCCTGTAGGAGGAAACAGAGGAAAGGAGGTGTTGTTCGTCGGGGAGAAGAAGGGGAGGAAGGAGAAGAAGAGAAGAAGAAGAAAGGAAGGAGAAGGAAGAGGAGAAGGGAAAGAAGTAGCTGCGGCTGCGGTTGTGGCAGCTGCAGCTGTGGCAGGGAAAGAGGAAGAGGAAGGAAGAAGGGAAGGAGAGGAAGATGAGAAGGGGAAGGAGGGGCTGCAGCTGCGGCGATGGCAGCTGCAGCTGGAAGAGAAGGGGAAGAGAAAGGAAGAAGGGAAGGAGAGGAAGAAGAGAGGAAGAGGAGAAGGGAATGAAGTAGCTGCGGCTGCGGCTGTGGCAGCTGCAGCTGTGGCAGGAAAAGAGGAAGAGGAAGGAAGAAGGGAAGGGGAGGAAGAAGAGAAGGGGCTGCGGCTGCTGCGATGGCAGCTGCAGTTGGAAGAGAAGAAGGAGAGGAAGATGAGCAGGGGAGGAAGTAGAGGCTGTGGCCGTGGCTGAGGCTGCGACTGCAGTAGTGCAGCTGGGAAAGAAGAGAAGGAAAGGAAGAAGAAGAGAAAGGAAAAGGGAAGAAGAGAGGAAGAAGAGAAGGAGAGGCAGCTGTGGCAGTGGCAACTGCAGCTGGAATTGAAGGAATGAGAGTAAGAGAGAGTAGGTGACTGTGCCTCGATGTTCGACACGTGGTGTAGTTGCGAAGAAAGGAAGAAAACGGGAGCACAAAACGAAACAGAGAGAGGACACGGAGAAAAAGTAGAAGGATTTGGGCTAGCACCTTCTTTGGATCTTCGGATCGAAATCATTGAAAGGCAAGTTTCCCGCTTGTTTCAATCCTTTCTATTGCAAATTCCCTGTTCGTTTCTCCTATAATTGCTCTGATATGTCTTATTGCAAGTTCCCTGATCGTTTCTCCTATAATTGCTCTGATATGTCTTATTGGAAGTATCCTGATCTTTCCTCACTGTCAATTTTATCTCCACATTTGCTTTGAATATGAGGAACTTTGAATTGTTCTAGCCTTGCATTTGATATATCTCCTGTTTAGACGTAACGATTCGAATTTGTGCAACTTCTGAGATTCTGACCCTTTTGATACCGAGCTGCCTATAAGCCTTTGTGGAAACTCTGATTTGTTCAAAACTGATTTCATTGGAACCTAGTCTCGTAGACCTTTCCTTGATATAAGGATTGAAAGATTTGGAATCTAAACACCTGCCCAATTATCTGTTGAATCTGACATTATGAATTCTGCCAATAGAGATTTTGTTCTACGACTCTTGCTTACCAAATTATTTGTAACTCTCTCTGTTGGACAGTTCAATTCATATGAAGCCTGTCTTATCTGAAAGTATTATCCAATGATTATTTCTGAGTAAATTGGAGCACGATTGATAGTTTGAATCATTTGTTCAATGTGCCTTCTGTATTCTGCCAGAAATCGAGCTTTGGTCGATTTCTCATATTCTGGTTTCATTCCTTTGGAAATTGATATCCTTTAGCCTTCTTATTCAATTGAGCTTTATATTACTACTTTGAATTCTTGTATGCTCTTGTCCTTAAAATTATTGCATTCTTGAAAACTATTGTGTAACGTTTATACTATATCGTATTGACTCATATAGGCACATGTATATCCTATTGTTCCGCATTTGCTTTCGATATGTGCCTATTCCAGTTTCATTCCTTTGGACATTGAATTCATCAAATCTTCTTATTGAATTGAGTTATTTGTGATTGCTTGGATTCCATATGTGCCCTTGCTTTCAATTCCCTTCAAATCTGAATATACTTGTGAAAGATTATTGCTTACTTCGGATTGACTCGTAAAGGCACATGTAAGCTTCGTTGTTCCGCGTGTGCTTCCGATATATGCTACTTATTGTTGAAACTGCCCTTTTGTACTTTGGTGTGTGGGATTGTCTGGACCTTTGCCAGAAATGGTAAAGGGTATGCGCTGATTTGCCCGTTTTGTGGGGTCCCGCTTTGTGGGATATTCTGGTATGCGCTTATTTGCCCGCTTTGTGGGGTCCCGCTTTGTGGGATATTGCTTAGAGCCTGCGATGCTCTGCCGGCCCCTTTGACTTCACCTAGACGTGGGTGGATGGAGCTCCCAGACGTGGGAGACTTTTGTCAGGTGGTCATCCAGAAATGGATGAATCACATTCTGACTGAGATCCCACTACACCTTCTGTATGTTTGATATGATATCCAGAGCTTTGGTTATGTGTTTCTGTACATGCTTTGGATAAGATTGATATGTTTGCAACGTCAAAGAGGACGTTTGAGCTTCTGTACGATATTTGTTTTCGATATGCTCTGAAATGCTTCATTCACTGATGATTTTGCTTCAAAATGTTCCATATGCCGTTGATATGCTTCGGAACATTTTATATGCCATTGATAAGCTCCGATATGTTTCCTTGTTTCTGATATGCTCCAATTACTCTGTGCTCCATTTGCTATGAACTGATATGTTCTGAAATGTCCTATCTGCCATTGATATGTTCCAATTACTCTGTGCCCCATTTGTTATGAACAGATATGTTCTGAAATATCCTATCTGCCATTGATATGCTCCAATTACTCTATGCCCCATTCGTTATGGATCAAATATGTTTTTGAATGACATGATACGTATGATTTGGTATCTACTGAGATGGTATCCTTGAGAATTCTGGTATTCTGCCTTGCATTATGATACCTTACTCGTTTCAAACTGTTCCTTTTGTTCTGAATATGCTTTGTCACTTGCTGAGCCGTTTTTGGCTCACTCCGTTGTTTCATAAACCTTTCAGGTCAGCTTGTCACTCTTCGAGATGTTTGATTTGGGCTGAGGCAGTGGATAGCTATTCAGAATTATGGGCAAGTCTTGTTGGTTGTTATGCCATTGTTGTATAAGTATGTTTTGTATGTAATGAAATGTCGTCGATGAACCGAAATGGATATACTGTGTCAAAGTGTTAGGAGATCTCTCTTATTTGGAAATTTCTGAATGTTAAGCCTAATTTATAATGATATGAACTTGTGGTGAATAGTTGGAGTTCTGATTGTATAAATTATTTAGCTTGTGGATTTATAAATGTTGTTCATGTTTGTCAAGTTGGCTTGGGTTGCCATAAAGGTGAATTATCGAGTGATGTGATATATGATTATAAACTGCACAGGTTTATGGATGTGAATATGAATAGAATGTTTTCAGTCTCCTCAAACGTTAGTTTGGATCCTGGATTGGTCTGTGACGAAAATTTTAAAAATCATGGATATTTTGAGGGGCGTGACAGAAATGCTCCAATTTCCTTTCTCATATTGTTATGTCTAATGCCTATTTTTGAACGAGGTAAACCTTTGTGATTTTATATCAAATGAGATGACTTCAAATGAACACTTGTATTTCTACTTTTGTAACTTGATACTAAGCCTGCTTGAACTTCTCCTATCGCCATGGATATGTTAGACGCTTGCTGAGCTCTTTATGCTCACCCCGTTGCTATATAAATTTTTCAGGGTAGCTTGTCACGCACTGAAAAGCTAGAATTGGGTTAAAATAGTGAAAGGCTAGAAGATTTTTGAGCTAATTTTGTTGGATGATGGTTTTTGTTGTATAGTAAACTTTACTTCTGATGTAAAATTAAGGATCTGTTGATACTTATGTGTTGAAAAAGTGTAAAGGACCACTCATGTGTATGGAATGATACGTTTAAGTTGTATAAGGATAAGAACTCATGGTAAATAATTATCTTTTTGTGATTGTATATACTTCTATGTTTATGGATTTGTGTTGTGGTTGATGTTTAGTTGAGTTGTCTATGGATTTTCTGAATCTCTAAGTGAAGTGGATTATGATTTATATAACGTACATGTTTATGAATTGTGAATATTGATTTTTGAATGATTCTTAGTATCCTCAAATTGTTAGAATGGATCCTGGATTGAATTGATGATGAATTATAATATTATTGATTTTAGATAGGATCACACTTCCTGAATGTGATAATTCGGGTGGGGCGTTGACAGAGTTGGTATTAGAGCATGATTTGAGGATTTCTAAGAATTTTGATATGCTAGATGTGCAATAAATTTTGAGGTTTAGTGATTTCTATTTACAGACTGATCAAAAGTTTTCTTTTGTTATTTTTAGGAAGCAAGGATGACGAGGTCATTTGGTTCTCCTGTTGCATGTACTTCTGATCAATTGAGTGGAATTATGAAAACTCTAGAGTCGATGACACAAGTAATGCAACAACAAGTCCGACAAGGAAGAAATGATGAAGTTGGGAATTCAAACCAGACTGGGTTGGGAATTGAACAATTTAAGAAGCTTAGTCCTCCCAGTTTTAGTGGTGAGCCTGATAAAATGGTAGCAGAACAATGGATGATGCAGATGGAGAAAATATTTGATGTTTTAAAATGCCCAGATGATAAAAAGGTTTCTCTTGCTACCTTCATGCTAGAAGGAGAGGCTGAGCACTGGTGGCGAACCATGAAGAGGATTTCTGAAGCTCGACACGAGCCAATCACTTGGAAGGTATTTATAGAAAAGTTCAATGATAAATATTTTCCGGATTGTATCAGAGAGCAGAAAGAATTGGAGTTCCTGAATCTCATTCAGGGAAATTTGACAGTAGCCAAATATGAAACTAAATTCACCGAGCTCTCTAGATTTGCCACACATATGATTGATGATGAATATAGGAAAGCAAGAAGATTTGAAAGTAGATTAAGGCCGGTAATAAGAAGCCGGATATCAGCTTTAAAACTCCAAGTATACACTGAAGTAGTAGAAAGAGCTTTCATACTTGAAAAAGACTTGGAGGAGATCCAAGAAATCAGGGACAAAAATAGAAAGGCTAAGTTTGTTGGTAAAAGTAAGAGAGGAAATGAAGCAGAAAGAAGTAACGAGAAGGTAAAGGTACCTAGATTTGAGGAAGGAACTCCATCGCAAAGAACTCTATCGTGTACAAAATGTGGACGTAATCATGAAACTAGTGAGTGTTTTCGGGTGACTGGAGACTGTTTTGCCTGTGGAAAGTTAGATCATAAAGTCAGAGACTACCCACTAAACAAGAAAAAAGAGCCGCTACTCCCTAAGCCGACAGCCCATGCTAGAGTATATGCTATCACATAACAAGATTCCAAAGCCTCTAAATCAGTGGTTGAAGATATTCTACATGTTTCTAATAGAAATGTAAAAGTTTTGTTTGATCCTGGCTCCAACTTGTCTTTTGTTTCACAATATTTTGCTTGTCACTTGGGCATTCAACCTAAACCACTGGATTATTTGCTACACGTAACTACTACTGTTGGTGATTCCTTGACTACAAATCTGGTTTATCCTTATCTTTTCGCTGAAAGCGATATGACAAATTTAGAGGACTAAATTTTCTTTTAAGGAGGGGAGAGTGTAACATCCCCCATTTAAAAAAAAAAAAATTAGTAAATGCTTGTTTGTAAATATGAGGATTATTTAATAAATTTTTTTATTAAATAATATTATATTAAAGTTTATGGCTAAGGACCTAAGAGTAAATATTAAATGTTTAAGATGATTTACAGGATATTCAGAATTGAGTAAATAAAAATAAAATAAAATAAAATGGAGGACATGTGTCATTAACAAGGATGAGCCACTTAGCATTTATTCTAAAGTTGACACCTAAACTCCCATGCATGCTTGCCACCTCACTATTTTAGCATGAGCCAAACATAAGTAATTTAAGGCACCATTAAAAAGAAAGTTTTCAGCCAATGTTAGTTTGAGGAGAAGAAGAAGAAGAGAATAAGAAGAAGAAGAAGAAGAAGAAGGAGAAGAAGAATATGAAACTTTGTTTGAGGTTTTGCATCAACTCCCTATATTTGGGAATCAAACTCATCTAAGGCAAGTGTCCTAACCTCTTCCTACAGAATTCCTAATCTCTGTTTTCCTTTTAATTCTTCATAATTCAAAAGATTTCGGATTAGTACCAAACCGTTCTTTCCTTTTGATACAAAGCCATGAATTTGAAATTTTTTCGGTAATCTGACTTCTATACGTTGTTTTGGATCTAACTTTTAGCAATAAACTCTGATTTAGGAAAAACCTAATCTACTAGAAAGTAGACTCAAATATCTTTATTTTGACACTAAGGTTGAATGATTTGGAGTTTAAATGCCTACTAAGACTTCTGTTTCAATTAACCCTATAGATTCTGCAAAATAGGGACTGAGATATCTGACCTTCTGTTACTAAATTGCTCGTGACTCTCTAGAGAAAATTTTGAATTATACAAAGCTTGATTCTTTTGAAACTAGATTCGCATATCTTTCCTTTGACATATAATTTAGTAATTTTTAATTATGTTTACCTTATGAAATATCTATTTAAATTGACTCTATCAATTCTACAAAACAGATATGATCAATTCTGACCTTCCTTTACTCTATTTGTTGTAACTTCCTGTTAAAAACTCAAAAAATTATAAATCTGAGTTCATTCGAAAATAGATTGATACAGATTTCCAATGATATCTATTTTTAGTGATTTCAAGTATTCTTAGTCACTCAAACAATTCAGGAAATGTACCATTCAAATTCTATCAGAATTGAAAACTTTGTTGGGTTTTGCCTATTCAATTTTCATCCTATTGGAAATATGATTTCTGCTAAATTCTTCTTCAATTAAGCTTTATATTAGTCCTTTGAAATTCTTGTATTGTTCATCCTGAAATTATTGTATAACTGAAATTTATTATGTAATGCTCTGTTTGCATTTCCTTGTTTGATAAAGGCACATGCATATCTTCGTTGTTCCGCATGTGCTTCTGATACGTGTCAATGTTATTGTTCATACTATCCTTTTGTACTCTGGTGTCTTATGGGATATTGTGAACCTTTGCTAGAAATGGTAAAGGGAGTTATGCTCAGAGCCCGCGATTGCTTTGCCGGCCCCTTTGACTTCACTCAGACGTCGGTGGATGGAGCTCCCAAACGTGGGAGACTTATGCTTGGTGGTCATCCAGAAATGGATGAATCACATTATGTATGTGGTCCCACAGCGCCCTCTATGTTTATTGATATGATATCCAAAGCTTTGTTTATGAGTTCATATTATGCTTTGGATAAAAATGGAATGCATGCTACATCAAAAATGACATACAGCTTGTGTTTATTATTCGGTTCACTTGTTATACTTTGAAGTATTTCGTTTGTCATTATTATGCCCCCAAACACTCTTATGCCTATAATATGTGCCTAAATGCTTCATGTGCCATTTGATACATGCCTAAATGCTTCTTTTGCCAATGAAATGCTCCAATTTCCTTTCTCCTATTGTTATGTCTAATGCCTATTTTTGAACGAGGTAAACCTTTGTGATTTTATATCAAATGAACACTTGTATTTCTACTTTTGTAACTTGATACTAAGCCTGCTTGAACTTCTCCTATCGCCATGGATATGTTAGACGCTTGCTGAGCTCTTTATGCTCACCCCGTTGCTATATAAATTTTCAAGGTAGCTTGTCACGCACTGAAAAGCTATAATTGGGTTACAGCAGTGAAAGGCTAGAAGATTTTTGAGCTAATTTTGTTGGATGATGGTTTTTGTTGTATAGTAAACTTTACTTCTGATATAATATTAAGGATCTGTTGATACTTATGTGTTGTAAAAGTTTAAAGGACCGCTCATGTGTATGGAATGAGAAGTTTAAGTTGTATAAGGATAAGAACTCATGGTAAATAATTATCTTTTTGTGATTGTATATACTTCTATGTTTATGGATTTGTGTTGTGGTTGATGTTTAGTTGAGTTGCCTTTGGATTTTGTGAATCTCTAAGTGAAGTGGATTATGATTTATGTAACGTACATGTTTATGAATTGTGAATATTGATTTTTGAATGATTCTTAGTATCCTCAAATTGTTAGATTGGATCCTGGATTGAATTGATGATGAATTATAATATTATTGATTTTAGATAGGATCACACTTCCTGAATGTGATAATTCGGGTGGGGCGTTGACAGAGTTGGTATTAGAGCATGATTTGAGGATTTCTAAGAATTTTGATATGCTAGATGTGCAATAAATTTTGAGGTTTAGTTATTTCTATTTACAAACTGATCAAAAGTTTTCTTTTGTTATTTTTAGGAAGCAAGGATGACGAGTTCATTTGGTTCTCCTGTTGCATGTACTTCTGATCAATTAAGTGGAATTATGAAAACTCTAGAGTCGATGACACAAGTCCTGCAACAACAAGTCCGACAAGGAAGAAATGATGAAGTTGGGAATTCAAACCAGACTGGGTTGGGAATTGAACAGTTTAAGAAGCTTAGTCCTCCCAGTTTTAGTGGTGAGCCTGATACAATGGTAGCAGAACAATGGATGATGCAGATGGAGAAAATATTTGATGTTTTAAATTGTCCAGATGATAAAAAGGTTTCTCTTGCTACCTTCATGCTAGAAGGAGAGGCTGAGCACTGGTGGCGAACCATGAAGAGGATTTCTGAAGCTCGACACGAGCCAATCACTTGGAAGGTATTTACAGAAAAGTTCAATGATAAATATTTTCCGGATTGTATCAAAGAGCAGAAAGAATTGGAGTTCCTGAATCTCATCCAGGGAAATTTGACAGTAGCCAAATATGAGTCTAAATTCACCGAGCTCTCTAGAATTGCCACACATATGATTGATGATGAATATAGGAAAGCAAGAAGATTTAAAAGAGGATTAAGGCCGACAATAAGAATCCGGATATCAGCTTTAAAACTCCAAGTATACACTGAAGTAATAGAAAGAGCTTTCATACTTGAAAAAGACTTGGAGGAGATCCAAGAAATCAGGGACAAGAATAGAAAGGATAAGTTTGTTGGTAAAAGTAAGAGAGGAAATGAAGCAGAAAGAAGTAACGAGAAGGTAAAGGTACCTAGATTTGAGGAAGGAACTCCATCGCAAAGAACTCTATTGTGTACAAAATGTGGACGTAAACATGAAACTAGTGAGTGTTTTCGGGTGACTGGAGCCTGTTTTGCCTGTGGAAAGTTAGATCATAAAGTCAGAGTCTACCCACTAAACAAGAAGAAAGAGCCGCTACTCCCTAAGCCGACAGCCCATGCTAGAGTATATGCTATCACAGAACAAGATTCTAGAGCCTCTAAATCCGTGGTTGAAGGTATTCTACATATTTCTAATAGAAATGCAAAAGTTTTGTTTGATCTTGGCTCCAACTTGTCTTTTGTTTCACAATATTTTGCTTGTCACTTGGGCATTCAACCTAAACCACTGGATGATTTGCTACACGTAACTACTACTGTTGGGGATTCCTTGACTACAAATCTGGTTTATCCTTATCTTTTCGCTGAAAGAGATATGACAAATTTAGAGGACTAAATTTTCTTTTAAGGAGGGGAGAGTGTCACATCCCCCATTTAAAAAAAAAAAAATTAGTAAATGCTTGTTTGTAAATATGAGGATTATTTAATAATTTTTTTTATTAAATAATATTATTTTAAAGTTTATGGCCAAGGACCTAAGAGTAAATATTAAATGTTTGAGATGATTTATAGAATATTTAGAATTGAGTAAATAAAAATAAAATAAAATAAAATGGAGGACATGTGTCATTAACAAGAAAGAGCCACTTAGCATTTACTCTAAAGTTGACACCTAAACCCCCCCATGCATGTTTGCCACCTCACTATTTTAGCATGAACCAAACCTAAGTAATTTAAGGCACCATTAAAAAGAAAGTTTTCAGCCAACGTTAGTTTGAGGAGAAGAAGAAGAAGAGAAGAAGAAGAAGAAGAAGAAGGAGAAGAAGAAGAGGAAACTTTGTTTGAGGTTTTGCATCAACTCCCTATATTTGGGAATCAAACTCATCTAAAGCAAGTGTCCTAACCTCTTCCTACAGAATTCCTAATCTCTGTTTTCCTTTTAATTCTTTATAATTCAAAAGATTTCAGCTTAGTACCAAAATGTTCTTTTCTTTTGATACAAAGCTATGAATCTGAAATTTTTTCGGTAATCTGACTTCCATACATTTTTTTGGATCTAACTTTTAGCACTAAACTTTGATTTAGCACTAAACTTTTAGCACTAAACTTTTAGCACTAAACACTAAGATTGAATGATTTGGAGTTTAAATGCCTACTAAGACTTCTGTTTCAATTAACCCTACAGATTCTGTAAAATAGGTTCTGAAATATCTGACCTTCTGTTACTAAATTGCTCGTAACTCTCTAGAAAAAATTTTGAATTATACAAAGCTTGGATCTTTTGAAACTAGATTCACATATCTTTCTTTTGACATATAATATAGTAATTTTGAAGTACCATTGCCTTCTGAAACATCTGTTTAAATTGACTCTATCAATTCTGTAAAACAGAGATGATCAATTCTGACCTTCCTTTACTCTATTTGTTGTAACTTCCTATTAAGAACTCAAAAAATTATAAATCTAAGTTCATCCGAAAATAGATTGATACAGCTTTCCAATGACATCTATTTTTAGTGATTTGGAGCATGCTTGGTCACTCAAACAATTCAGGAAATATACCATTCAAATTCTATCAGAATTGAAAACTTTGTTGGGTTTTGCCTATTCAATTTTCATCCTATTGGAAATATGATTTCTGCTAAATTATTCTTCAATTGAGGTTTATATTAGTCCTTCGAAGTTCTTGTTTTGTTCATCCTGAAATTATTGTATAACTGAAATTTATTATATAAAGCTTTGTTTGCATTTCCTTGTTTGATAAAGGCACATGCATATCTTCGTTGTTCCGCATGTGCTTCTGATATGTGTCAATGTTATTGTTCATACTACCCTTTTGTACTCTGGTGTCTTGTGGGATATTGTGAACCTTTGCCAAAAATGGTAAAGGGAGTTATGCTTAGAGCCCGCGATTGCTCTGCCGGCCCCATTGACTTCACTCAGACATGGGTGGATGGAGCTCCCAGACGTGGGAGACTTATGCTTGGTTGTCATCCAGAAATGGATGAATCACATTATGTATGTGGTCCCACAGCGCCCTCTATATTTATTGATATGATATCCAAAGCTTTGTTTATGAGTTCATATTATGCTTTGGATAAAAATGGAATGCATGCTACATCAAATAGGACATACAACTTGTGTTTATTATTCGGTTCACTTGTTATACTTTGAAGTGTTTCGTTTGTCATTATTATGCCCCCAAACACTCTTATGCCTTTGATATGTGCCTAAATGCTTCATGTGCCATTTGATACATGCCTAAATGCTTCTTTTGCCAATAAAATGCTCCAATTTCCTTTCTCCTATTGTTATGTCTAATGCCTATTTTTGAACAAGGTAAACCTTTGTGATTTTATATCAAATGAGATGACTTCAAATGAACACTATCTTTCTACTTTTGTAACTTGATACTAAGCATGCTTGAACTTCTCCTATCACCATGGATATGTTAGACGCTTGCTGAGCTCTTTATGCTCACCCCGTTGCTATATAAATTTTTCAGGGTAGCTTGTCACGTACTGAAAAGCTAGAATTGGGTTAAAGCAGTGAAAGGCTAGAAGATTTTGTTAGTTTGGCAAGTCTCATAGTCCCACATCGAGAAAATCAGACTTGTTGTCTCGTTTGGGAACTATAAATAAGGGCCTAGGCTTTGAAGTCAGATGTACCACAAGCACCACAAGAGGTACCATAGGCAGCATAAGAGGCACCATAAGAAAACCTGCTTATGGCTTGAGTTTTTCTTGTTTAGTAAGCTGAAGGTGTTTTATGGCCTAGGAACATCTTCCTAAGGAATTTGTAAGTGTCCCTCTTTTATAGTAGTAATTCTGCAGGGAACTACTATCACAGGTTCAGTTGCAGTTTCGTCATCATCATTGTCTGATTCTGACATCACCAAATTATGGCATATGCGTTTGGGTCATATGAGCGAGAAAGGTTTGAGCATATTGAGTAAAAGATGTCTACTTTGCGGACAGAGTACTGGGCCACTTGATTTTGAGAAACAAACAGGTAAACAGATTAAGCGGCTTCGAACAGATAATGGCATGGAATTTTGTGAAGGTGACTTTGAAGAATTCTGCAAAAATGAAGGAATCGTTCGGCATCGCACTGTTAGGATGACGCCTCAGCAAAACGGTGTGGCCGAACGTATGAACAGAACACTCTTTGAGAGAACAAGGTGTATGATCTCAAATGTAGGGTTGACAAAAGGCTTTTGGGCAGAGGCGATTAATATGGCCTGTTACGTTGTCAACCGAGCTCCTTCTGCAGCACTTAACTTTAAAACTCCGGAGGAAGTTTGGTCAGGTACTCCTGCTGATTATTCTGATTTAAAAATTTTTGGGTGTCCAGCATACATGCATGTAAATGAAGGAAAATTAGAGCCTCGGGCTAAAAAGTGCATTTTCCTTGGGTATGCTTCTGGGGTGAAAGGATACAAATTATGGTGTTATGATCCCAAATCCCCAAAATTTATAATCAGTAGAGATGTTACTTTTGATGAATTGTTTATGTTATCTTCCAAAGAGGATTCTACTAGTTGTACAAATGATAGTGCGCAGAACCAGGTGGAGCTTGAGATTGGTAGTTCTGATCCTTTTCAATCGAACTCTTCTACTCAAAGAATGCCAGTAGATGGTCCCAAGTCTACTGACACAGATGATCTAGAGGAAGAGCAATATTTCATAGCCAAGGATAGACCACGGAGAGATATTCGACCACCACAAAGATATGCAAATTTGGTTGCATATGCTTTGTCTGTTGCAGAAGAGACAAGTGAAGTTGGTGAGGCTACTTCCTACTCAGATGCAGTTTCTTGTGATAATTTCACTAAGTGGTTGATTGCGATGAATGAAGAAATAGAATCTCTCCATCGGAATAGAACTTGGGGTCTTGTGAAGCCGTATTTGGATAAGAAAATTGTTGGATGCAAATGGAATACCATTGCTGAGGGGAAAGTCCTTGTTCAGAAAATTCATACGAAGGACAATCCAGTTGATATGCTTACGAAGCCTGTTTTCGGTTTACAAGTTCAAGCAGTGCTTGGACTTGGTTGGTGTTCATTGTTGGTGATTGCCCGTTGGGGCTTTTATGAAGAAAGTGGAGCAAGTTTTGTTGGGACATGCCAAGGTGGAGATTTGTTAGTTTGGCAAGTCCCATAGTCCCACATCGAGAAAATCAGACTTGTTGTCTCGTCTGGGAACTATAAATAAGGGCCTAGGCTTTGAAGTCAGATGTACCACAGGCACCACAAGAGGTACCACAGGCAGCACAAGAGGCACCACAAGAAAATCTGCTTACGATTTGAGTATTTCTTGTTTAGTAAGCTGAAGGTGTTTTATGGCCTAGGAACATCTTCCTAAGGCATTTGTAAGTGTCCCTCTTTTATAGTAGTAATTTGCTCCTCTTTCTTCCGTGGATGTAGGTCAAAGTCAATTAACCCAACCACGTATATCTGGTGTTCTGGTGTTTTGTTTGTTCTTGTCTCTTTTATTCTTTCCGTTTTATTATCTTTATTGTGTTGCCAAAATTACTCTTTGGTAAATATCCTAGGGCTAGCTTTAACAGATTTTTGAGCTAATTTTGTTGGATGATGGTTTTTGTTGTATAGTAAACTTTACTTCTGATGTAATATTAAGGATCTGTTGATACTTATGTGTTGTAAAAGTTTAAAGGACCGCTCATGTGTATGGAATGATAAGTTTAAGTTGTATAAGGATAAGAACTCATGGTAAATAATTATCTTTTTGTGATTGTATATACTTCTATGTTTATGGATTTGTGTTGTGGTTGATATTTAGTTGAGTTGCCTTTGGATTTTGTGAATCTCTAAGTGAAGTGGATTATGATTTATGTAACGTACATGTTTATGAATTGTGAATATTGATTTTTGAATGATTCTTAGTATCCTCAAATTGTTAGATTGGATCCTGGATTGAATTGATGATGAATTATAATATTATTGATTTTAGACAGGGTCACACTTCCTGAATGTAATAATTCGGGTGGGGCGTTGACAGAGTTGGTATCAGAGCATGATTTGAGGATTTCTAAGAATTTTGATATGCTAGATGTGTAATAAATTTTTAGGTTTGGTGATTTCTATTTAGAGACTGATCAAAAGTTTTCTTTTGTTATTTTTAGGAAGCAAGGATGACGAGGTCATCTAGTTCTCCTGTTGCATCTACTTTTGATCAATTGAGTGGAATTATGAAAACTTTAGAGTCGATGACACAAGTAATGCAACAACAAGTCCGACAAGGAAGAAATGATGAAGTTGGGAATTCAAACCAGACTGGGTTGGGAATTGAACAGTTTAAGAAGCTTAGTCCTCCCAGTTTTAGTGGTGAGCCTGATCCAATAGTAGCAAAACAATGGATAATGCAGATGGAGAAAATATTTGATGTTTTAAATTGCCTAGATGATAAGAAGGTTTCTCTTACTACCTTCATGCTAGAAGGAGAGGCTGAGCACTGGTGGCGAACCATGAAGAGGATTTCTGAAGCTTGACAGGAGCCAATCACTTGGATGGTATTTACAGAAAAGTTCAATGATAAATATTTTCCGGATTGTATCAGAGTGTAGAAAGAATTGGAGTTCCTGAATCTCATGCAGGGAAATTTGACAGTAGCCAAATATGAGTCTAAATTCACCGAGCTCTCTAGATTTGCCACACATATGATTGATGATGAATATAGGAAAGCAAGAAGATTTGAAAGAGGATTAAGGCCGACAATAAGAAGCCAGATATCAGCTTTAAAACTCCAAGTATACACTGAAGTAGTAGAAAGAGCTTTCATACTTGAAAAAGACTTGGAGGAGATCCAAGAAATCAGGGACAAGAATAGAAAGGATAAGTTTGTTGGTAAAAGTAAGAGAGGAAATGAAGCAGAAAGAAGTAACGAGAAGGTAAAGGTACCTAGATTTGAGGAAGGAACTCCATCGCAAAGAACTCTATCGTGTACGAAATGTGGACGTAATCATGAAACTAGTGAGTATTTTCGGGTGACTGGAGCCTGTTTTGCCTATGGAAAGTTAGATCACAAAGTCAGAGACTGCCCACTAAACAAGAAGAAAGAGCCGCTACTCCCTAAGCCGACAGCCCATGCTAGAGTATATGCTATCACAGAACAAGATTCCAGAGCCTCTAAATCAGTGGTTGAAGGTATTCTACATGTTTCTAATAGAAATGCAAAAGTTTTGTTTGATCCTAGCTCCAACTTGTCTTTTGTTTCACAATATTTTGCTTGTCACTTGGGCATTCAACCTAAACCACTGGATTATTTGCTACACGTAACTACTACTGTTGGGGATTCCTTGACTACAAATCTGGTTTATCCTTATCTTTTCGCTGAAAGAGATATGACAAATTTAGAGGCATTCAACAAATGTATTGCTCCCATCCGAGGTCCTTTCAACTCTTTGTCATCGCTGCTGGATTCAGAACTGCTCGAACTAAGAGCAACAGCTTTGCCCTTGTCCGATCGGGGGTGGAGTGGATGGAAGCCATCAAAGCATTGAGTGCTTGTTTTTGTGGTCACTCCCTCACCATGTGCGGTCCTCCGCACAAGAAGTATGCTCCAGGTTTTGAGGCATTGCCTTTCGGGTTTGGCCCTTTGTGGGAACTCTTCTTCTTTTGTTCGCCCTCGAGCTCCTTTCCTTAAGAATGTTTTGGAGGGCGATTGCCTGAAGATTGTTTCCTTCTCCCTAGGTCTTCAGAGGAAACAAAGTCGGTGAGTCTTTCTGCAGCAGCAATTGCCCCGACCACATCGGTAACATTCCTTCAATTTAGTTCCTATTGAGCCCATGGCTTTAAACCATCGAGGAAGCTGAACAACTTGTCCTTCTCGAACATGTCCTGTATGTCTAGCATTAGTGTAGAAAATTGTTTCATATAGTCTCAGATGGTGGTACTCTGGCGGAGTTGTCTTAACTTCCTTCTTGCGACAAACTCTGTGTTCTCTGGTAGGAACTTAGTTCTCAACTCCCACTTCAAGTCCTCCCATGTGTCAACCCGACACTAACCTTGTTGGATCTCCTCCCAACGGGTTCGCCACCAAAGTTTCGCATCTCCGTTCAGATATATTGTTGCTATAGAAACTTTGGTATATTCAGAATCGGGCCTCGTAGCTCGAAAGTATTATTCCATGTCGAATAGAAAGTTCTCGAGCTCTTTGGCATCTTTGGCCCCTCCATATCCATGAGGCTCGAGTGCCCTCAAATTTTATGGTGGTGTAACGTGGGTGTTGCTTCATCCCGCATTTAGTGCTCTAGTGAGCATAGTCACCCTTGAAGTGAGTTCCGCCACAACTTCCTGCAGGTGTTGCACGGAGTCTTTTGTGTCATCTGACAGTTGGTCGACTAGGGCCTTGACCTTGTCGATCCTAGACTCCGCTTTCTCTTATGAGCTCTCTATCCCAACAAGCCTTTGTTGGCCATAGTAGAGTTCCTCCACGCTCGCTTCAAGAACATCCAGGAGGGTTTTCGCCATTGTGAGTCTCTCCTTGTGACTTTTTTTCCCAGTTGGTGCTCCAGATTGTGCCTCCTCCACTCTCGGAGAGTAGCCAACTTCTCGCTCATCATGTTCGCTGTCGTGCTCCTCTTGAGCATCTCCAACAGCATGAGAGCGAGTGTGCACATGCAGCCCACCTGCGACTATTTGGGGCAAGGGTCCGGCTTGTCCCGTCTTGCTTGATATGCCACGATGCTTTGCCATGGCGAAGTTACGAAGTTCCTTCACTGCTCACTCAAAGTGCTTGCCCACTCTGATACCACAATGTCATGGCCTCAGCTGGAACTACCTAAGGCGTGAGGCACCCTTGCGGCCGAGATGCGAACTTAGCTTGCGTTGCTTAAGTCGCGGAGCACCCTTGCAGCAAAGACGCGAACTTAGCTTGCGTTGCCTAAGTTGTGCTTCGCCCTTGCGATTTGCATCCGCAAAGATCTGCCCACTTGTAACCTCTCGCAAGTCCTGAAGGACCTGTAAAAGAGAAAGTTGATTAGTTCGAAAGAACGAGTGACGGACAAGTCCCGAAGTCTCACGAAAAAGGGAAGCTTTACAAGTAATTCAGCGAGCACCTTGCATGCACAAGTGAAAAGAGGGAGAGGGGGAAAACAAGGGCTTTAGAATATTGAACGAATAGTTGCAAGCCCACAAATAGCTGCTCACCGAGTCCCGGGCGCGAAATCAAGTTCCCGTCAAGGCAACGTGCGAACTTGCGAAGGAGTGTTCAACGCCCGTTACTATATCGAAGCCCCATCCAGCCCTATGCTGCCCAAGGGGTTCCCGGGGCTGATATGGCTGACGTTTTAGTGAGCGAAGGCGGATTCCAGAAATCAGCCCGCGACACATGAAAACGGAGCTGTTTTGGGCTGTTTTGCTCTGTTCAGTGCGTGGTCGCTTTGTAACGCTGCAGCTTATTCCAAATTACATTTTTACAAGCAAAATGACTTAAAACCAAGGCAAAACAGGCTGCCATGTAGCTATACATGTAGATTAGAGCGACGAACGGTTCATTGAACGGAGTTGTTGTGGGTGCGCGATGACCGTTCGTGACAAAACGCCTGGACCTCCAACGAACTCTCGAACTCCGAATGAAATAACGTGCTTAACTCCGGGACTTTATTTTACTTTATGCCTTAATTGCTATCGTAGTTAGTCCTGCACACTGAAAACCCACTTCGATCTAGACAATTATTATAAAGCTTAAATCAAGTGTTTTCCGGCATGTCACTGGTTTATTGATGCTTCGTCCGATTCTTCGACACATCATCCTCTCTTGCGGTTTGTTAACCTCTGTAACTCCGATTTCTTTAGTGTACTTTTCGCTCTTCTTTGCTCAATGCCGGAACCCAAGGCCCGAAGCCTTCTGTCGATATGTCGATCGATCATTCGGCTTAATGTCCAATCTTCTGACATATTTTTCTCCGACCCAACTTGATTCTCCTTGCTTTAATTATCTCTCCCTGATCGAAGTTTCCTGGGTCATTCAAAATGCAAATCAAATCATAAACACTATCAATTAGTTTTATCATCAAAATTCGATATTCAACATTCTTGGTTCCCATACTCCTTAACCAATATGGGACTAAATAACCTTATCAACTGTAAATTTAAGTGAGACACGTTGCTGTAGATGGAATCAGTAGTTGCCTACTAATGCGTATCCATGTTGAGTTACTCGTTACTTCTGAAAGTAAATTTAGTCAACGAACATATGGTAATATTATTTATCGACACGTCTAATCCCTTTTGGGTTTGAGTTACTAGAAAGGAAATTGTCTCTGTGGTGATGATCACAATGTTATTTGACTGATGCATGTGGTCACATCCCTTCCTAGTTTAGCAGATTGTAAAAAATATTGAATTATCAGTAAAGATAGGCATACTATTTTACATCTTGTCAGCCGATCCTGGGAACTTATCAATATGAATGTAATTGTTATACTATTTTAAGGCATTATGAATCTTAGTCTTTGTCAATCAGCATAAACGATCAACATTAACATTTGTGGTGGTAGGTCCTACCTTGCTTGACTTTGACATGTTTGTGCCTAGTTGGTGTTTATATTGAGCATATTTTCATGCAGGTCTGAAAATGGTACTATTTTAAATAGGTACTAAATGTAAATTTAATTATATTTTAATAAAAAATCTAACTAAGAGACAAATGATTTATTTTTCCGGATGTTGAAAAGTAGTTTTACGATATATTTTGGATTGGTCTTCCATTAATATTAAATAAAAATAGAAATTTACGACTTAGAGAAAGTGATTGAATGAGAACGAATGTTAATAGATGTGAAATTGAATTGGATGAAAGAGAGGCGAGGAATAGTATTAAATAGGCATTCAAATGGGATCCAACAGTTAAATTGATTATTGAAACTAATTTAATCTGCATCCTTAATTAATTATATTTGAATTCTGATCATTACTAATTGATGGATAATAATCAAATTAATTATTTTACTCAGTAGGAAGAGTGTATCACTTGATATACCTCTTAATAGGGATGATTTTATCCCATGCTAACTCATCTGTCATCGAGGCCGACATCTAAGTAGGGCTCCAGGTCATCGGTCCCAAAATGATGTTACAATACATGCTGATATGCACCGCATCAACAACTAGTGATAATAACTCTATCTTACCAAGACTAGAGAATAATCAAGCGATTCACCTAATCTCATTCTAGACTAGTCAATGAGAAAACCCATGGATCAGGTATAAAAAGGAATCCATCAGCTCACACTAGGGGGGCATAATTCTCTACACACTTACTCAGTCTGATAGTTTGTATATTACTTTCTTCTCCCTTTCATCGACTTAAGCATCGGAAGAGCTGCACCGAACAACTTTCGGTTCTTGCCTATCATGCAAGATTGTTGGCGGTTAGGAGGCAACCCCGTTATCAAGACACAACCATGTAACCGTGAGATAGACCATCTATTGGAGACACCCGGACAACCCGTGGGAACCTTGTCGCTAAGAAGATGATCCCAAACTACCTACTTAGCCACCCGAACTAGGTCATCATCGATAGGACCGCTTCCAACCGAGGCGACCATGTGGTTGTGGGGAAATCTTAGGGGGAGACATCATATGCGCAGTGGAAGAATAGAAAACAAAACCCCCAATTTTCCAAAGATATGTTTGTCATCATGCGAAGATTAGTGCATGAAATCCACGAAACATAAAACTGCATAAATGAAAGATTGTGTTACTTAGGGAGATCGTATATCTCTGTAGATCTCTAGGAAAGGGTGAAGGAGGTCAAGCATCTTCCTCTCTAACGGTGATCCACACAGTAGGGTTGTGACGATGCTTCTCAAATCTTCAGGTCTGCTATTTGAGGAGGAGAAGGGGAGGAGAATAAGAGAGGTAATAAAAAAAGCTCTAGCCTATGAACCATTGATTCCCTCCTATTTATAGAGGTCCCATGTCAACTTAACCCTAATGGATCTTGCCCTATTGGGTATTGGATCTCCATCCAATTGCCCAAGCCTCTTAGATAAGTGGATCTCTATCCAATAATCTCTCATTTTCTCTTATTGGATCTCATTCATAGGATCCAATACTTCAGGGGCTTATTAGATATCCAATAAGATAGGGGCTCCGACGGATATTGTTAGGATTAAGTCGGCACTAGGAGAGGGGGGCGGGGTGAATTAGTGCAGCGGATATAAAAATATTGATTTGAAAATCTTTATATAATAAAAACTGATCTCGAAAGATAACTTGAAATTGAATGCTTGTGCATAAGCATAGTGAAAGCAAAGTAAGGAGGAAGTGAAACAATTGCAAAGTAAGTAAATGACAATAATAGAAATGCACATCGATTTATAGTGGTTCGGTCGTCGAACCTCCCCCTTCAGCTCATAAGGGAGGTTGTACATGACTCCTCAATGTGAAGCCATGTCGACCAGCTGTCGGTATATCTCTTATCTTTCTTTTGGTAAAGTTTTTGAAAACATGTCTGCTTTGTTGTCATCTGTGTGAATTTTCTAAAGCTGCAACTACTTCTCTTCAAATACATTTCAAATCCAGTGGTATCTGACATCTATATGCTTTGACTTGGAATGAAACATTGGGTTCTTACACAAATGGATGGCACTCTAGCTGTCACAATGCACCACATAATTTTCTTGTTTTAGCCCCAATTCTTGTAAGAATTCTTTCATCCATAACATTTCATTGCATACCTCTGTAGCAGCAATATATTCTGCTTCTATGGTGGAGAGAGCAATACACCTTTGCAACCTGGATTGCCATGACACAGCTCCCCTAGCAAAAGTAAGTACATAACCTAACGTAGACTTTCTCGTATCTGTCACGCCCCTCAAATAATATATCGATATTATTAAAACTTTCATCGCAAACCAATCCAGGATCCAAACTAACATTTGAGGACACTGAAAAACATTCTATCAAATTCACATCTATAAAACATGTGCAGTTTATAATCATATATCACATCACTCGATAATTCATATTTATGGCAACCTAAGCCAAACTTGACAAACATGAACAACAATTATAAATCCACAAGCTAAATAAATTATACAATCAGAACTCCAATTATTCACCACAAGTTCATATCATCATAAACTAGACTTAACATTCTAAAATTCCAAATAAGAGAGATCTTCTAATACTTTTACACAGTATATCCATTTTGATTCATCGACAACATTTCATTACATATAAAATATGCTTATACAACAATAACATAATAACCAACAAGACTTGCCCATAATTCAAAATAGCTCTCCATTGCCTCAGCCCAATTCAAACATCTCAAAGAGTAACAAGCTGACCTGAAAGATTTTATATAATAATGGAGTGAGCTAAAAATAGCTCAGCAAGTGACAAAGCATATTCAGAATAGAAAGAACGGTTTCAAACGAGTAAGATATCATAATGCAAGGCAGAATACAAGAATTCTCAAGGATACCATCTCATTAGATACAAAATCGTATGTGTTGTGTCATTTAAAATATATTTGGTTCATAACAAATAGAGCATAGAGTAATTGGAGCAAATCAATAGCGTGCGAGATGTTCCGGAGCATATCAATAGCAAATAGGACATTTCAGAACATATCAGTTTATAGCAAATGGAGCACAGAGTAATTGGAGCATACCAATAGCGTATGAAATGTTCCGGAGCATATCAATGACAAATGGAACATTAGGAGCATAACAATAGCAAATGAAACATTTCGGAGCATAACAAAGGCATAGGAAATGTTTCGGAGCATATCAATAACAAATGAAACATTTCGGAGCTTGTCAATGGTGTATGAAATGTTCCGGAGCATATCAACGGCATATGGAACATTTCAGAGCATATCAATAACAAATACCAAACAGAAGCTCAAACGTCGTCTTTGACGTTGCATTCATATCATTCTTATCCAAAGCATATACAGAAACACATAACCAAAGCTCTGGATATCATATCAAACATACAGAAGGTGTAGTGGGACCGCAGACAGAATGTGAATCATCCATTTCTGAATGACCACCAGACAGAAGTCTCCCACATCTGGGAGCTCCATCCACCCATGTCTAGGTGAAGTCAAAGGGGGGCCGGCAGAGCATCTCAGGCTCTATGAACATACCCTTTACCATTTCTGGCAAAGGTCCAGATAATCCCACAAACACCAGAGTACAAAAGGCAGTATGAACAATAAATAGCACATATCGGAAGCACACGTGGAACAACAAAACGTACATGTGCCTTTACGAGTCAATACGATGCAATCAATAATGTTTCACAATTGTATTCATATTTGAAGGGAATTGAAAGTAATGTCACATATGGAATCCAAGCAATCACATATAACTCAATTTCAATAAGAAGGTTAGATGAATTCGATATCCAAAGGAATGAAACTATAATAGGCACACATCGAAAGCAAATGCGGAACAATGGGTTATACATGTGCCTGTATAAGTCAATACGATATAGCATAAACGTTACACAACAGTTTTCAAGAATGAAAATAATTTTAAGGACAAGAGCATATAAGAATTCAAAGTAGTAATATAAAGCTCAATTGAATAAGAAAGCTAAAGAATGTCAATTTCCAAAGAAATGAAACCAAAATATGCGAAATCTACCAAAGCTCGATTTCTAGCAGAATTCAGGAGGCACATTGAACAAATGACTCAAACTATCAATCGTGCACCAAGTTACTCAGAAATATATCATTGGAAAGATATTTCAATTTATTTTCAGATAAAACAAGTCTCGTATGAATCGAAGTTTCCAACAAAGAGTTACAATAGATTTAGTAACCCAAGATCAAAGAACAAATCTCAATTTTACATAATTCACATGGTTGGTTTCAACAGAAAACTGGGCAGGCATTTGGACTCTAAATCTTTCAATCCAGGTATCAAAAAAAGATCTACAAGTTTAGTTTCCAATGAAATAAGCTTTGAACAAATCGGAGTTTCCAACATCGACTTACAGGCAGATCAGTATCAAAAGGTCAGAAATTACGATCCCTGTTTTGCAGAATCTGTAGGCTCATTTGAAACAGAAGTTTGGGCAGGCAAACTTACTCCGAATTCTTAAAATAAGATATCAAAAGAAAGGTTTATGAGTCTATATTCTGATCAAATAAGTTTTGTCCAAATTAGAGGTCAATACATGAAGTCATAGCCATAACAAGGTAGAAAGGTCAGAATATCAGAAGTTGCACAGATTCGAATCGTTACGTCTAAACAAGAGATATATCAAAAGAAAGGCTAGAACAATTCAAAGTTCCTCATATTCAAAACAAATGTAGAGATAAAATTACGGTACGGAAAGATCAAGACACTTGCAATAGGAAAGATTAGAAAGCTTGCAATAGGAAGGATAGGAACACTTGCAAGAGAAAAGATTAGAAAGATTGCAATAGAAAGGATCAGAACACTTGCCTTTCAAAGATTTTGATCCGAAGATCCAAAGAAGGTGTCAGCCCAAATCCTTCTACTTTTCCTTCACAACTGTAGCTTATGCAGAACATAGAGGCATAATCACCTACTCTCTCTTACTCTCATTCCTTCATTTTCTTTCCCAAACGCAGCTGCCACAACCACCACTGCTATCGCTACCACAATCGTTGCCCCTTCCACTGCACTACTTCCTTCCTCCTCTTCTTTCGCAAACACAGCTGCTGCATACGCAGTCGCTGCCGCTGTGGCCGCAATCCCTTCCGCAGCCCCTTTTTCCCCCTTTCCTTTCTTTTCTTTCCCAACTGCACTGCTGCAGTCGCAGCCTCAGCCACGGCCGCAGCCTCTTCTTCCTCCCCTGCTCATCTTCCTCTCCTTCTTCTCTTCCAACTACAGCTACCATCGCCGCAGCCGCAGCCCCTTCTCCTCTTCCTCTCTTCTTCCTCTCCTTCCCTTTCTCTTCTTCTTCCTTTCCTTTTTCTCTTTCCCTGCCACAGCTGCAGCTGCCACTGCCGCTGCCGCAGCTACTTCTTTCCCTTCTCCTCTTCCTTCTCCTTCCTTTCTTCTTCTTCTCTCCCCGCTGCAACTGCTATAGTCGCGGCCGCAGCCACGGCCGCAACCTCTTCTTCCTCCCCCGCTCATCTTCCTCTTCTTCTTCTCTTCCAGCTGCAGCTGCCATCACCGCAGCTGCAGCCCCTTCTTCCCCGGCGTCACACACACCCTCTCCTCTGTTTCCTCTGCAAGAAACAGAGGTATCACAACCTCTTCTCCTGCTTCCTCTTCTTCTTCTCTTCCTCTTCTTCTTCTTCTCCTCTTCGAACGCCCCACACCTCTCCTCTGTTTCCACCTGCAGGAAACAGAGGTGCTGCAGCCCTAGCTGCTGCCACCTCTCGCTCCTCTCCCTCATCCCTCTCTTTTCCCTCTTCTTCTCCTTCTCTTCTTCTCCTCTTCCCTTTTCCTCCCCAACGCCACACACCTCCTCGCTGCAGCCCTAGCTGCTGCCACCTCTCGCTCCTCTCCCTCGTCCCTCTCTTTTCCCTCTTCTTCTCCTTCTCTTCTTCTCCTCTTCCCTTCTCCTCCCCAATGCCCCACACATCCTCTCCTCTATTTCCACCTGCGGGAAATAGAGGTGCAGCAGCCTTAGCTGTTGCTGTTGCCTCTCTCTCTCCTCTCCATCTTCCCTCTCTTCTTCTTCTTCTTCTTTTCTTCTCTTCTCCCTCTTCCTCCTCTCTTCTTTTCCCTCTTCTTCTTCTTTCTTCTCTCCTCACGCCCCACCGCTCCTCTCTGTTTCTCGAAGAAACAGAGAGTGCATGGGAGGCGGTGGGATAAAACCGAAATTTTTGGTTTTCTTTATTTTTTTTTCTTTTTGCAACTTAATAATTTAGTCCTTGAAATTTCTATATTTACATATAGGTCCTCCAATTTACATATAAATCCTTATTAATAATTTTCAAAAGTGAGGGATATTACAGTATCTATATCTCTTGCCATATCTGCATCTATGTAACTTGTCAACACATATGGTCCACCTTCAAAGCTTAAACAAACCTTAGAGCTCCCTCTAAGATATCTAAAAATCCACTTCACTGCTGCCCAGTGCTCTTTGCTTGGATTTGCAAGAAATCTGCTAGTAACACCAACTGCATATGCGATGTCTGGCCTCGTATATACCATTGCATACATTAAACTTCCAACTGCTGAAGCATAAGGAACCTTTTGCATTTTCTCATTCTCCTCATTACTTGATGGACTCTGTTCTGAGCACAACTTGAAGTAACCTGCAAGAGGAGAACCAACTAGCTTTGCATTGCTCATACTAAATCTTTCCAATACCTTCTGGATGTATTTCTCCTGTGACAACCAAATCTTCTTATTTTTCCTATCACGGGAAATCTGCATACCTAGTATTTGATTTGCTGGCCCCATGTCCTTCATTGCAAAAGACTCACTCAGTTCATTCTTCAATCTGTCAATTTTAGACATATCTTTTCCAAGAATAAGCATGTCATCAACATAAAGTAAGAGAATAATAAAATCCTCACCAAACCATTTGATGTACACACAATGATCTAAAGCCGTTCTTTTGTATCCATTTTCTTTCATAAATGAATCAAACTTTTTGTACCACTGTCTTGGAGCTTGCTTTAGCCCATACAAGCTCTTCTTCAATTTGCAGATAAAGTTCTCTTTACCTTTAACTTTGAAGCTTTCTGGTTGCTCCATATAAATTTTCTCCTCTAAATCCCCATGAAGGAAAGCTGTCATCACATCTAACTACTCAACCTCTAAGTCCTGGCTAGCAGCAATACCTAGAGCAACATGAATAGAAGATATTTTAACAACAGGAGAAAAAATCTTTTCAAAGTCAATACCTTTCTTTTGACCAAAGTCTTTCACAACCAATCTAGCTTTGTACTTTAGTTGATAACAATATTCTTGAGTCTTCAACCTAAAAACCCACTTGTTCTTCAAAGCCTTCATTTCATTTGGTAGTAGCACCAAATCATAAGTGTGGTTCTTTTGAAGAGCATTCATCTCTTCCTGCATAGCAACTAACCACTTCTCTTTCTGCTCACTTTCAACTGCTTCCTGGTAACTCTCTAGTTTACCTGCATAGCATCACATACTCATATGTAGAGTATCTTCTGGAAGGTTGATGTTGTCTAGAAGATCTTCTCAACTAAGGTTCTGTTGGAACTTGCTCTCCTACTTTTTCTTACTCAACATGTCCTATAGGTAGATCAATATCAGGCTCTACACTATCTTCCTGCACATCTGCCCCATCACCGTGATATACTGGAGGAATAACTGGGTCACAATCTGCTAATCCTTTTGCAGAAGTCATGGTCGATGTCTTCTTCTTCAAATCTTCAAAGGTTTGATCCTCAAAGAAGACTACATCTCTGCTTCTGAATACCTTCTGCTTTTTTGGATCCCAAAGCCTGTAACCAAAATGATCATGTGAGTAGCCAAGAAAAATACATTCTTTAGTCTTACCATCCAGCTTGGACCTCTCATTATCTAGAACATGTGCAAATGCACGACAACCAAACACTCTCAAATGCTTGTAGGAAACATCTTTCCCTGACCATACATGCTCTACAATATCACCATCTAGGGCTGTACATGGTGATAAGTTGATCACATCAACTGTAGTCCTCAAAGCATCATCCCAAATCCTTTTGGGTAGCTTAGCCTGTGAAAGCATACATCTAATCTTTTCCATGATGGTACGGTTCATCCTCTCTGCAATTGCATTATGTTGAGGTGTACTAGGAACTATCATCTCATGTTGGATCCCATGTGACCTGCAATAGTCATTAAACAATCCTGTATACTCACCACCATTATCTGATCTAATGCATTTCAATTTCCTTTCTGTCTCCCTTTCAACCCTGGCATAAAACTCTTTGAAGACATTAATCACCTGATCTTTAGTCTTTAAAGCATAGGCCCAAACTTTCCTCGAAAAATCATCTATAAAAGTGACAAAATAAAGTGCACCACTTATACCAAGAACATCAATAGATCCACCATGAGTTTTTGTCCTCAAAGGGCCACATACATCTATATAAACATGGTCTAAGGCATGCATTTTTCTAGACAAAGCAGGACTAGCAAATGAAACTCTATGTTATTTACCTGCCAAACAATCAATACAAGGGTTCAGATGTATACCTCTAAGGTTTGGTAATACCTCTCTCTTGGAAAGAGCTTGCAGCCCCTTCTCGCTTATGTGTCCCAGTCACCTATGGCACAACTCCATGCTGAAGTCTTTTTCTGTAGCATTTAATTGCTCACCATAAGCTTTAGCCTGTAACCTGTACAAAGTATGACATTTCTTTCCATTAGCTATAACAAGATAACCTTTACTGAGCTTCCATTGCCCTTTGTGAAATCTGCTATCATAGTCTTCATCATCTATCCTTCCAACTGAAATTAAATTCAGCCTCAAGTCAACCAGATGCCTCACATCCTTAAGCACCAGCTTGCAGCCTAGGTTGGTCTTTAAATGGATATCACCCATGCCTATTATGTCTGCTGTGCCATAGTTGCCCATCTTGACAACACCAAAATTTCTAAACCTATATGTAGCAAAAAACTCCCTCTGTGGTGTAGCATGATAAGAAGCACCTGTGTCAATCACCCACTCAAGATCCTGACATACACAAGAAAAAAATATCTTCAGAAGGAGACAAAATCAAATAATCACCACCTTGTATTGTAGCTATGATATTTTCTTTTGACTCTATAGACTCCACTTCTTTCCCTTTTTCTTGCTCTTCTTAGGTTGCTTACATTGGTTCTTGTAATGTCCTTTCTCACCATAATTATGGCAAACAATATCTTTTCTTGATCTTGACTTGCTTCTACCCATGTGTGAACTGCTTCTAGACTTTGACCTTCCTCTGTTCTCTGAGATAAGTGCCTGTGAATCATTTTGAGATGTTGCCGAACTCTTTCTTCTCAACTCCTTATTCAACAAACTACTTGTTACTTGACTCATAGTGACAACACCATCTAGCGCAGAATTACTGAGGGAAACCACCAGTGTCTCCCAACTTTCTGGTAATGAACTGAGAAGTAACAATGCCTGCAACTCATCATCAAGAGACATTCTCATAGAGGATAACCGGTTAGTAATACTTTGCATTTCATTCAAATGTTCAGCAATAGAAGCACCTTCTCTATATTTTAGGTTCACAAGTTTTCTAATCAAAAAAACTTTGTTGCCAGCTGTTTTTCTTTCATAGAGACTTTCCAACTTTTTCCAAAGAGAATATGCAGAAATTTTCGTAGAAACATGGTGAAAGACACTATCATCAAGCCACTGTTGAATAAATCCAATTGTTTTTCGATCTAACCTCTTTCACTCATCATCTGTCATAGTTATGGGTTTTGCACTATCCCCCTGCAAAGGTCCATACAAATCTTTGCAATACAAGAGATCTTCCATTCTTGGTTTTCATATCATCCAATTGTTTCCATTTAAACTAATCATGCGAGAAACATTACTGGCCTCCATGTTCAAATATAAAATTTAAATCACCAAAACCCCTTGCTCTGATACCAGTTGATGGGGATATAAACAAGAATAACCTTTGTATATGAACAAATACTAGAAGACCATAATATGTAGCGGAATTAAATGGAACCACAATCAAATAGAACACCAAGATATACGTGGAAAACCCCTTAAATGTGAAGGGTAAAAATCACGGGGTAAACTATAGATAATCCACTATGAGAATAATGAATATACAAATCTCAATCTCTTGCCTTAAACCCTAGCAATAATCACAAGAGAATAACTGGGATACAAGGATCACGTCACTGCCTATAATATCTAAAACCTTCCCAAGTAATCACAGCAAGAGTCTACTATAGATTTGATCGAACCAGGGTGAGAACACTGCTAGATGATTGAGAACAACCTCTCTGTATTGTCCTTGTCTTCTTCCCTTTCTTTTTCTTCCTTTTCTGCCTTATTTTCCTCCTTTTCTTTGGAATCACGTGGCTTTTTCCTTCTCCCACATTGCTGCCCTATTTATGCCTTTTTCTGCCTCCAAAATGCAGCCACCATACCCCTTCTAATGTTAATTAGGGTTAGGTTAAGAGGGGGTGAGCTGTGGGCTGCCCAAGCCCATTATGGGCTGAATTTGTGGGCTGCCAGCCCAATAGTCATGACCTACATCCACCCCCGATTCCTGTTTACTCAAGGCCATCGGCTTCCACTACCGATCTTCTTTCAACGAGCAAAAATCAACTACCCTTTTACACTCGATTCTCCTTTTGACAGGTTTAGGAGAGAACCTTTACACCCTCACTTACTCTTCTCTTAAACCACACAAACACTTAGAGCTTGAGAAGAGTTCTCACAAGATTATAATAGTATTTTTCTACTTTTTTGCTCTCAATTCTTATGTGTATTAACTAGGGATGAGAGGGATATTTATAGGTGTCAAGTTGATTCAAACTTAGAGCCTAAAAGTGTTTCATCCCCGATTTTTTGTGGTACTGGTGGTACCACCGCCTACAACACTAACACTAGGCAGTACTGGTACTACTGTAACATCCATAATTTCTGAATTTTCGTATAAGTTTCTAATTGTAATGTAATTATCTTTTTTAAGTTTGATCAAATTTCAAAGTATGAATCTGAGAACTTATTCATAAAAGTTGAAGGATTTGTTAAAGAAAAATTTGAGGACCTATATGTAAACCCTGAGGGCCTAATCGAAAATATAATAAATACAAGGACTAAATTACAAAATGTACAAAATGACAAATCCCACCGTTTAAGCCTCTCTGCCTTCGTTCTTAAGGAAGCAGAGAAGGCAGCTGTGTCGATGATCAGGGAAAGAAAGAAAGAAGAAGAAGAAGAAGAAGAAGAAGAAAAGAAAAAGAAGAAAAAATTGGGGCTTTAAGGGTTCTTGCTCAAATATTCTCATTTAGGGCTATAATTCTCAAAGGCAAGTGTTCTAACCCCATCCTACAGAATTATTAGCCTTTGATTTCATATTTGTTCTGAATTATTCGAAATATTTCAGCCTAGAACCGGATATTTCTCTTGTTGGATACAAAAATCATGGATCTGAAATTTTTCGGTAAACTGACCCCTATACATTGTTCCAGCCATAGTTTTCAGTATCGAACATGGATTTAGGCAGGACCTTGTTTATTTGAAAGTAGACTCTTATACCTTCCTTTTGACACTAATTTTGAAAAATTTGGACTCCGAATACTTACCCAAATGTCTGTTTCAAATGAGCCTATGGATGCTGCAAAACAGGGATCAAGATTTCTGACCTTTCGATACTAAAATGCCTATAACTCCCTGTTAAAAATTCTGATTTGTACCAGACTAATTTTATTTGAAACTAGACTTGAAAATCATTCTTTTGATATATAGATTGAAAAATTTGGAATTCAAAGGCCTATCCTTCTATCCATTGATTCCGCCCTATAGATTCTGCAAAATAGTGATTTAGTCTTTGACGTTTGGTCACTAAATCCATGGTAACTCCTTGTTGGAAACCTTGATTCGTATGAAACTTATTTCATCAGAAAATAGATTGATATATCTTTCAACAGTAGTTTTCTTATGGGTATTGGAGCATAATTGATATTCTGAAGTATTTGTTCTATGTGCCACTTGAATTCTGTCAGAATTCGAACTTTGGTCGATTTCGCGTATTCTGTTCCATTCCTTTGGATATTGAATTCATCTAACCTTCTTATTTGAATTGAGCTAAATATGATTGCTTGGAATCCCTGTATACCCTTGCTTTCATTTCATTCCAAATCTGAATACATTTGTGAGAGATTTGTTCCTTGCATCGTATTGTCTTGAAAAGGCACATATACGTTTTGTTGTTCCGCGTGTGCTTCCGATATATGCTACTTATTGTTAAAACTGCCCTCTTGTACTTTGGTGTTTGTGGGATTGTCTGGACCTTTGCCAGAAATGGTAAAGGGTATGTGTTTAGAGCCTGCGATGCTCTGCCGGCCCCCTCTAGCTTCACCTAGACGTGGGTGGATGGTGCTCCCAAACGTGGGAGACTTCTGTCTAGTGGTCATTTAGAAATGGATGAATCACGTTCTGTCTGAGGTCCCACTACACCTTCTGTATGTTTGATATGATATCCAGAGCTTTGGTTATGTGTTTCGGTACATGCTTTGAATAAGAATGATATGATTGCAACGTCAAAGACGACGTTTGAGCTTCTGTACGGTGTTTGTTATTGATATGCTTCAAAATGTACCATACGCCATTGATATGCTCCGGAACCTTTCATATGCCATTGATAAGCTCCGATATGTTTCATTTGTTATTGATATGCTCCAAAATGTTTCATTCGTTGCTGTTATGCTCCAATTACTCTATGCCCCATCTGTTATGAACCAATTATGTATGATTGAAATGACAATTGTGATTCTGCACCTAATGATATTACGTCTATGAATTTGTATATTCTGCCTTGCATTTTGAAACTTTATCTCTTTGGAAATTGCCCTATTTTGATATGGATATGTTAGTCACTTGCTGAGCTCTATATGCTCACCCCATTTGTTGATAAATTTTTCAGGATAGCATATCGCTTGCTTAAATGTTAAGATTGGGCTGAGGCAGTGGAAAGTTAGAAGGTTTTGGGCAGATCTTTATTAGCATATATGTATTTGTTGTATAAGCCACTCTGTATCTAATGAAATGTTGACGATGAATCTAAACTTGTGGATTTTGTGTAAGTTAAAGGATCCCTCATGTTTAGGATTTTGGAATGTTAAGTTAAATTCATGTAATGATATGAACTTATAGTAATCGTTGGTTTGGTGACTGCATAGACTTTCCCACTTGTGAATTTATGTTGTGGTTATTATTTTGATGGTTTGAGTTCAGATTGTATGAATTATCGAGTGATGTGTGGTATGTTTATGAACTGCATAGGGTTATAAATTTGTAGACTATAGAGGTGAAATTTTGATCTGAATGTTTTCTTAGTGACCTCAATTGTGTGTTTGGATCCTGGATTAGTTGTGATGAAAATTTTAATATTATCGATATTTTGAGGTGCGTGACAGAGTTGGTATCAGAGCATGAATTGAGAATCACTAAGAATATTATCTTTTTTTGAGGTTTATTGACTATCATTTAGAGATTGATCAAAGAAAATGTTCTTTTGATGTTTCAGGAAGCAAGGATAACGAGATCATCTAGTTCTCCTGTTGCATCTACTGATGATCAATTGAGTGGTATCATGCGCACTTTGGAGACTATGGCACAAGTGATGCAACCACAACAACAACCTGTCCAACAAGGAAGAAATGATGGAGCAGGGACATCAAACCAGACGAGGTTGGGAATTGAATAGTTTAAGAAGCTTAGTCCTCCCAGTTTTAGTGGTGAGTCTAATCCAATGGTGGCAGAACGATGGATAATGTAGATAGAGAAAATATTTGATGCCTTAAGTTACCTTGATGATCGAAAGGTTTTTCTTGCCACCTTTATGCTGGAAGGAGAAGCTGAACACTGGTGGAAAATGATTAAAAGGATGTCTGAAATCAAACATGAGCCAATGACATGGAAGTTATTCGAAGAAAAGTTTAATGATAAATATTTTCCAGATTGTATGAGAGAGCAAAAAGAATTGGAGTTCTTGAATCTTATCCAGGGAAGTATGACGGTTACAAAGTATGAATCTAAATTCACTGAGCTCTCCAGGTTTGCCACACATATGACTGATGATGAATCTAGAAAAGCAAGAAGGTTTGAAAGGGGATTACGGCCAGCAATAAGAAGCCGAATGTCAGCTTTAAAACTACAAACATATACAGATAGGGTAGAAAGAGCTTTGAAAATTGAACGAGACATGGAGGAAATTCAAGAAATCATTGGCAAGAACAAAAAGGACAAATATACTAGCAAAAGCATGAGAGAAAATGAATATGAAGCTAGTAACAAGAGGTTTAAGACATCTGGATTTGAGAAATGGAAACCATTGCGGAGGACTCAGACATGTGCAAGATGTGGATTAAATCATGAAACAAGTCAGTGTTTTTAGGTGACTGGAGCCTGTTTTGTTTGTGGAAAGTTGGATCATCAAATAAAAGATTGCCCTCTGAGGAAGAAGAAAGTGCCACTATCTCCTAGACCCTCAGCCCATGCTAGAGTGTACGCTATCACTGAACAAGATTCTAAAGCTTCTAAATCAGTGGTGGAAGGTATTCTTCATGTTTCTAAAAGAAATGCAAAAGTTTTGTTTGATCCCGGCTCCAACTTATCTTTTGTTTCATAATACTTTGCTTGTCACTTGGATATTCTACCTAGACCCCTGGATTATATGTTATATGTGACAACTGCTGTTGGTGATTCATTGGCAACAAACTTGGTTTACCCATATTGTTTGATCTCTATTGGGGAACACGAACTCCTTGCTGATTTGATTCTCCTAGAGATCCAGGGTTTTGATATTATCCTTGGCATGGATTGGTTATCTTCTCATCACGCTAGTATTGATTGTTACAAAAAAATAATTACGTTCTGCATACCAGATCAGCCTATATTTTTCTTTGAGGGCATTAGGCATGATTTGCCTCCTTGCTTGATATCCGCACTTCAAGCTTATCGTCTTATGCAGAAAGGTTGTTTTTGTTATATGGTGTGTGTAAAGGAGCATTCAAATCAGGAAACCCACCTAGATGAAATTTTAGTGGTCAAAGAATTCCCTGATGTATTCCCAAATGACTTGCCTGGTTTACCTCTAGATAGAGAGGGTGAATTTGCTATTGATCTGGTCCCCAGTACAACCCCAATATCTAAGCCTCCCTACAGAATGGCACCACTCGAGCTAGAGGAATTAAAGAAGCAAACATAAGAATTATTAGATAAGGGTTTCATACGACCCAGTGTATCCTCATGGGGTGGTCCGGTACTATTAGTGAAGAAGAAGGATGGAACATTGAGGCTTTGTATTAATTATAGACAGTTGAATCAGGTGACCATCAAAAACAAGTATCCCATACCTAGAATTGATGATTTGTTTAATCAACTGCAGGGTGCACAAGTATTCTCTAAGATTGACCTGAGGTCAGGTTACTATCAGTTGAAGATCAAGGAGGAGGATATTTCAAAAACAGCTTTCAGAACTCGATATGGTCATTATGAATTCTTGGTGATGCCTTTTGGTTTGACAAATGCCCCTACAGCTTTTATGGAACTAATGAATAGGATATTTCAACCGCTCTTGGATATCTGTGTAATTATATTTATTGATGACATATTGGTGTATTCAAGGAGTAATCAAGAGCATGAGGAACACTTGAGAAATATATTGTCCATACTAAGAGAAAAGAAGTTGTATGCAAAGTTCAGCAAATATGAATTTTGGTTGAATGAAGTTGCTTTCTTAGGCCATGTGATTTCAGGGAAGGGTATATCTATTGATCCAAGAAAAATAGAAGCTGTAGTTGAATGGGAAGTACCAACAAATGTAACGGAAGTTAGAAGCTTCTTAGGCATAGCAGGTTATTACAGGAGATTTGTGGAGGGATTTTCTTGAATTGCTCAACCTCTCACCAAACTCACTAAGAAGAATATAAAATTTGTATGGGGTGATGATTGTGAGCAAAGTTTTCAAGAGTTAAAAAGAAGATTGACTAGTGCCCATATTCTCACTATTCCAAGTGGCAGTGATGAGTTTGTAGTTTATACTGATGCTTCGAGAAAGGGCCTAGGATGTGTTTTGATGCAGGAAGGGAGAGTAATTGCGTATGCTTCTAGGCAACTTAAAAGTTATGAATTGAATTATCTAACTCATGATTTGGAATTGACAGCAATTATTTTTGCTCTAAAGATTTGGAGACATTATTTGTATGGTCGATAGTTTGAAATCTTTACTAATCACAAGAGTTTAAAATATATTTTCACTCAGAAAGAGTTAAACATGAGGCAGCGAAGATGGATAGAACTTCTGAAGGATTATGATTGTGCCATCCGTTATCACCCGGGCAAAGCCAATGTTGTAGCTGATACACTTAGTAGGAAATCTACAAGTTTTATGACTAGTCTGGTCGTGAAGCAATGGAAGTTATTAGAAGAAAGTTTTGATTTGAAAGCTTTGAGGAAAGAGCAAGACTCGACGATATTGATGGCCTCCATTCAAGTGCAATCTGATCTTATTCAACAAATTAAGGAAGGGCAATTACGAGATCCACATTTAATCTACTTGAGGAATGAAGTAGAAAAGGAATTGAAGCCACAATTTCAAGTTTCAAAGGATGGCCTATTGAGATTTGGGGAGAGAGTATGTGTAACAAATGAACCAGATATCAAGAATCAAATCCTAAAGGAAAGTCATACTTCAAAGTACACCATACATCCTGGGAGCACTAAGATGTATAGAGATCTTCAAAGTCATTATTGGTGGGAAGGCATGAAGAAGGAGATTGCAATGTATGTTTCAAAATATTTGACTTGTCAGCAAATCAAAGTAGAACACCAAAGACCTGGAGGGTTGTTGCAACCTTTAGATATTCCTGAATGGAAATGGGAATGTATTACTATGGATTTTGTTTCAGGACTACCCAGAACCTCTAGAAAGCATGATGCTATTTGGGTTATCATTGATAGGTTAACAAAATCTGCACACTTCCTATCGATTAATATGACTTATTCGCTTGATAGACTTGCAGATTTATATGTTAATGAAATAGTAAGACTTCATGGTATTCCAAAGGAGATCATCTCTGATAGAGACTCCAGATTTCTCTCTAGATTCTGGAGAAGATTACAGGAATCTATGGGCATTAAAGTCAAGTTTAGTACTGCATATCATCCTCAGACTGATGGTCAGTCAGAAAGAACAATTCAAACACTTGAGGATTTGCTTAGAGCCTATGTTATGGATTGGAAAGGTGAATGGGATAAGGATATTTCACTTGTTGAGTTCACTTATAATAATAGTTATCATTCAAGTATTCAGATGGCTCCTTATGAAGCTTTATATGGGCGAAAGTGCATAACACCTATATGTTGGGAGGAGGTTGGTGACAGAAAGCTGTTAGCACCGGATAAGGTACAAGAAACTACCGAGAAAATTTAAGTTATAAGGAAAATGTTAAAAACTGCTCAGAGTCGTCAAAAGAGTTATGCCGACAATAGAAGACGAGATATTGAGTTTGAAATCAGAGATTTTGTATTCTTAAAAGTCTCCCTTTCCAAAGGCATTCTAAGGTTTGGGAAGAAAGGAAAGTTAAGCCCAAGATTTATTGGACCTTTTGAGATTCTTGAGAGGGTTGGTTCTGTCGCTTACAGGATTGCCTTGCCACCAGCGATGAGCCATGTCCATGATATATTTCATGTCTCGATGATTAGGAAGTATATACCTGATCCTTCTCATATAATTGAGTATGAGCAGATGGAGATTGATAAAGATTTATCTTATGTGGAAGAGCCCACTCAAATTGTTGATAAGAAGGAAAAGATCCTAAGGAATCGGGTCATCACTCTGGTGAAAGTAATTTGGAGACATTATTCTGGAGAGGAAACAACCTGGGAGCTAGAGGAGGAAATGCAAAAGGTCTATCCCCATCTTTTCATCGATAGAGGTATAATAAATTTAGAGGACTAAATTTTTCTTTTAAGGGGGGGAGAGTGTAACATCCCTCATTTCTGAATTTTCGTATAAGTTTCTAATTGTAATGTAAGTATCTATTTTAAGTTTGATAAAATTTCAAAGTATGAATCTGAGAACTTATACATAAAAGTTGGAGGATTTGTTAAAGAAAAATCTGAGGACCTATATGTAAACCCTGAGGACCTAATCGAAAATATAATAAATATAAGGACTAAATTGCAAAATGTACAAAATGACAAATCCCACCGTTTAAGCCTCTCTGCCTTTGTTCTTAAGGAAGCAAAGAAGGCAGCTGCGTGGATGATCAGGGAAAGAAAGAAAGAAGAAGAAGAAGAAGACGAAGAAAAAAATGGGGCTTTAAGGGTTCTTGCTCAAATATTCTCATTTAGGGCTATAATTCTCAAAGGCAAGTGTTCTAACCCCATCCTATAGAATTATTAGCCTTTGATTTCATATTTATTCTGAATTATTCGAAAGATTTCAGCCTAGAACCGGATATTTCTCTTGTTGGATACAAAAATCTTGGATCTGAAATTTTTCGGTAAACTGACCCCTATATATTATTCCAGCCATAGTTTTCAGTATCGAACATGGATTTAGGCAGGACCTTGTTTATTTGAAAGTAGACTCTTATACCTTCCTTTTGACACTGATTTTGAAAAATTTGGACTCCGAATACTTACCCAAATGTCTGTTTCAAATGAGCCTATGGATGCTGCAAAACAGGGATCAAGATTTCTGACCTTTCGATACTAAAATGCCTATAACTCCCTGTTGGAAATTCTGATTTGTACCAAACTGATTTTATTTGAAACTAGACTTGAAAATCTTTCTTTTGATATATAGATTGAAAAATTTGGAATTCAAAGGCCTATCCTGCTATCCATTGATTCCGCCCTATAGATTCTGCAAAACAGTGATTTAGTCTTTGACTTTTGGTCACTAAATCCATGGTAACTCCTTGTTGGAAACCTTGATTCATATGAAACTTATTTAATCAGAAAACAGATTGATATATCTTTCAGCAGTAGTTTTCTTATGGGTATTGGAGCATAATTGATATTCTGAAGTATTTGTTCTATGTGCCACTTAAATTCTGTCAGAATTCGAGCTTTGGTCGATTTCGCGTATTCTGTTCCATTCCTTTGGATATTGAATTCATCTAACCTTCTTATTTGAATTGAGCTAAATATGATTTCTTGGAATCCCTGTATACCCTTGCTTTCATTTCATACCAAATCTGAATACATTTGTGAGAGATTTGTTCCTTGCATCGTATTGTCTCGAAAAGGCACATGTACGTTTTGTTGTTCCGCGTGTGCTTCCGATATATGCTACTTATTATTAAAACTACCCTCTTGTACTCTGGTATTTGTGGGATTGTCTGGACCTTTGCCAGAAATGGTAAAGGGTATGTGTTTAGAGCCTGCGATGCTCTGCCGGCCCCCTCTGGCTTCACCTAGACGTGGGTGGATGGAGCTCCCAGACGTGGGAGACTTCTGTCTGGTGGTCATTCAGAAATGGATGAATCACGTTCTGTCTTAGGTCCCACTACACCTTCTATATGTTTGATATGATATCCAGAACTTTGGTTATGTGTTTTGGTACATGCTTTGGATAAGAATGATATGATTGCAACGTCAAAGACGACGTTTGAGCTTCTGTACGGTGTTTGTTATTGATATGCTTCGAAATATACCATACGCCATTGATATGCTCCGGAACCTTTCATATGCCATTGATAAGCTCTGATATGTTTCATTTGTTATTGATATGCTCCAAAACGTTTCATTCGTTGCTGTTATGCTCCAATTACTCTATGCCCCATCTGTTATGAACCAATTATGTATGATTGAAATGACAATTGTGATTCTGCACCTAATGATATTATGTCTATGAATTCGTATATTCTGCCTTGAATTTTGAAACTTTATCTCTTTGGAAATTGCCCTATTTTTATATGGATATGTTAGTCACTTGCTGAGCTCTATATGCTCACCCCGTTTGTTGATAAATTTTTCAGGATAGCGTATCGCTTGCTTGAATGTCAAGATTGGGCTGAGGCAGTGGAAAGTTAGAAGGTTTTGGCAAGATCTTTATTAGCATATATGTATTTGTTGTATAAGCCACTCTATATCTAATGAAATGTTGACGATGAATCTAAACCTATGGATTTTGTGTAAGTTAAAGGATCCCTCATGTTTAGGATTTTGGAATGTTAAGTAAAATTCATGTAATGATATGAACTTATGGTAATCGTTGGTTTGGTGACTGCATAGACTTTCCCACTTGTGAATTTATGTTGTGGTTATTATTTTGATGGTTTGAGTTCAGATTGTATGAATTATCGAGTGATGTGTGGTATGTTTATGAACTGCACAGGGTTATAAATTTGTAGACTATAGAGGTGAAATTTTGATCTGAATGTTTTCTTAGTGACCTCAATTGTGTGTTTGGATCCTGGATTAGTTGTGATGAAAATTTTAATATTGTCGATATTTTGAGGTGCATGACAACTACAGCCCAGTCTGGTGGTACCACCGACTGGGAGATTATGTTTGGGTGGTACCACCACCTAAACTAGCCGTATCACTGCTTGATAGTCTCAAAGACTGAGTCTGGGTGGTACCACTACCCAGAGTAGCGGTACCACCGCCCAGAGTAGTGGTACCACCATTGACGCAGTCTCAGAGATTATGCTATCAATGGTTCCATCTATTGGGTCACTGTTTGGGCCTTTCACTTGGCCCAACATAGCCTAAACTTAAGCCTAATTGGCCCCTAATTGAGTTGGCCTAATTCCAAAACAATTACGCCTAAAACCTACTTCAATCTAGATAATTATTATAAAGCTAATCAAATGTTGCCCGGCATGTCAATGGTTCATCGACGCCTCCTCTGATTCTTCGGCGTATCGTCCTCTCTTGCGACTTATTGCCTAATCGGCCAGTTGACCTCCGTAACTCTGATTCTCTTCGCGTAATTTTCACTTTTCTTAGCCCGATGCCTGAACCCATGGCCCGAAGCCTCCTACTAATACATCGTCTGATCATCTGGCTCGATGTCCAATCTTTTGACATGTTGTAGTCTGGCCCAACATTGATTCTTCTTACTTTAATTGTCTATCATAATCGAAGCTAGTCCAGCGTCACTCAAAACATAGATTAGATCATAAATATATCAATTGGTTTTATTATCAAAATATGAGATTCAACAATCTCCCCATTTTTAATGATGACAACCAATTGATGACGGAGTTTATACTAAACTCTCCCTATTAATATGCCATATTGATAGAATCTTGAATTCAAATTGAATTCAAGTCAAAGAAAATTTAATCATGAATATTTGCATATCATTGCATTGCATTATCATAAGTTTTGCATGCATCATTCAAATCATCAGGGTATCAAAATATCAAAGTATATTACATCCTACCATGTATGATTATTATGTCATCATATCTTCTCCCCCTTTGTTATCAACAAAAAGGAGAAGTGTAACAATATGAAAGTTTAGCTATTTAGCAAATTTTTCATCATTTTACAACATCAATAATCACCAAATCATCCTTAATTTTAAAGATGTGCAATATTATAAATTTTGTAAGTTTGTATTTTTGCTTCATAAGATAGGCAAGCTAGCAAATTTTTGGTGATGTTCAAGATAACAAGTTCTTTCTTCTCTTTTGAGAAGTGCAAGATAGCAAGTTCTTTGCTTCCCTTTGAAATGTGCAAGCTAGCAATATTTCTCCCCTTTTGTCATTGTCAAAAGGAAGGGAAGGATACAATAATATAAAATATTTTAATCATTATAAGACATACAAGTCATAAATATAAAGAAATCATATCATGATGGATTAAGTCATGAATACTAAAGGATATGATTTATTTTGATAAATTTCCCAAAAAGAAATATGGAAGTTCAAAAACAAGATCTTGATTTATAGAAAAATCTCATATATTAAATATCGAGAAATCAAGATCATGATTTGGATAAAAAAAATTTTAACCAATAAAGTTTTCTTGTAAGAAATACCAAGTCATCATCATTATCACGTTGGGCATGTTACTAAATCACTAAACTTTCAAATCAATATTATATGGGTATGCATAATACCAAAACATGGTTTCAAGTCTTCAATATATAACAAGCATAATTTCAAACCATTACATTTCATCCTTGCTTCATGCATGATACCAATCAACCATCACTATGGGCATATCATACATGATAGTAAAGCATTCATCATACCAAACATTAAATCAATATTTTTTAAATATTTATCACTTAATGATTGTTGATACCAAACATTCATCATTTATTTTCTCCCCCTATGTTATAGGTAAAAAGAGCAGAATAGCACAAAGGTGTAAATATTTAAGTCATCACATAGAAGATATCAAGAAAAATTTGGTGATGAGATATATTTCATGAATTCAAGGAATTAAAAAAAAATCATATCATGAAAGATAAGATCATATGAATACCAAAAGACATGATTCATATAGTAAATCTCCTCTTTAAATAAAATACTAAGAAAAATCATAGGAGTATAAAGAAGAGATCGTAATTCAAAAAAATCTCAAGTAATTCCTAGAAATCAAGATTGGATAAAACTCATTCAAATTCAAATCATCAAATCATCAAAATTACTTTCAAGAGATTCAAAATGGCATAAATAACTTTATCAATCTCTTAGTGAAAAATTGATAAGACAAAAAAAAAAATTTTAAGAAAAATGCTTTTCTTGTTTTAGATGTTTCAATTTAAGTGATTTAATTTCATACAAACATGTCTTTGTCTTTTATGCCAAACAAAAATATACATCATCGTTTAAAAGTAAAGTTCATCATAACAAGATCAAAAAGCCATACATCATAAGGATCATCATGCATAATTTTAAAATATAAACTCATTAAGCATGATTTCAAATCATCATCATGCATAATTAAATCATTAATTCATCAAGCATGATTTCATTAATCATAAAGCATTTTTAATCAAAATCATTTTGTAAATCATTTTCGACAAAAAGTAAAATGATTTATAAATTCAAATCATCATAACTTTAATTTATAAATTGATCATTTTCAATTAAGTGAATCTAACTCTTCATGCAATTGTCATGCTTTAATTTTTTTAAATAAAAAGAATCATGCTATTTTTATATTTTTTTATTTATTTATTTCTAAATTTAAAAATAACTCATGAAATGCATCATGTAATTTTGAACTAAATTAAAGGGATTTTGGTTACCTCGTCATCGAAAGCCATTAAGGCGTAGTTTGCCACCTCGCATTTGTTGGTTTGTTCTTCATCTTCGGATGAACTTGATTCGTCCCAAGCCACCTTGAGTGTTTTCTTCTTCTTTTATAGCTTCTTCTTTTTAGGTTCATTTTTGTTCTTAGATTCTTATTTTAAGAATTTTTTAAGCTTTATAGTCAAGAGTTCAAAGTCATAATCACTTGAGCCTTTGCTCAAGTGATCTTCATTTGTTCTAAGTGTCAAATCCTTCATGTTCTTTGGAAGGTTGTTCTCAAGCTCTTCATAAGCCATACAACTCATTTCATAGGTCATTAACGACCCAATCAGTTCTTCAATGGGAAAATGATTCTAAGTCCTTTGATTCTTGTATTGCCATGATTTTAGGATCCCAACTTTTTTGAAGGGATCTTAATATATTATTAACAAGTTCAAAATCTGAAAAACATTTACCAAGAGCTTTTAAACTATTGACGACATTCATAAAACAGGTATATATGTCAACAATAGTTTCGATTGGCTTCATATGAAATGGTTTGAAATCATGCATTAAAAGATTAAATTTAGAATCTTTAACCCTACTTGTGCCTTCGTGTGTGATTTCAAGTGTGTGCCAAATATCGAAAGCTATTTCATAAATAGACACTCGATTGAACTCATTTTTATCTAAAGTGCAAAACAGGGCATTTATGGCATTGGAATTTAAAGAGAAAGTCTTCTTCTCCAACTTATTCCAATCGTTCATTGGAAGATAATACTTTTGAAAGTCATATTCCATAATACTCCATAAATCTAAATTCAAGAAAGCAAGAAAACTCTTATTTGAGTTTTTCAATAAGTGTAGTCTGTCCCATTGAACATCAGAGGACGAATGATAGAAAGCCCCTCTTGAGATCTGAAAAGAGCCATTACTCTTAGTTGTTAAACCAAATAAGAAAAAAACGTGGCTCTGATACCAACTGTTAGGATCGAGTAGGCACTAAGAGGGGAGGGGGGGTGAATTAGTGCAGCGGAAAAAATATTGGTTTAAAAATCTTTATATGATAAAAACTAATTTCGAAAGATAACTTGAAATTGAATGCTTGTTCACAAGTGTAGTGAAAGCAAAGTAAGGAGAAAGTGAAGCAATTGCAAAGTAAGTAAATGACAATAATATAAATGCACATTGATTTATATTGGTTCGGTCATCATAACCTACATCCACTCCCGATTTCTCTTCACTCGAGGCCACCAGCTTCCACTACCAATTTTATTTCAATAAGTGAAGATTAACTATCCTTTTACACTCGATTCTCCTTTTGACAAGTTCAGGAGAGAACTTTTACACCCACACTTACTCCTCTCTTAAACCACACAAACATTTAGAAGTTAAGTGGGGTTCTCACAAGATTATAATAGCATTTTTTAACTTTTTTGCTCTCAATTCTTATGTGTATTAACTAGGGATGAGAGGGGCCTAAAAGTGTTTTATCCACTTTTTTGCTCTCAAGTGGATTCAAACTTGGAGCCTAAAAGTGTTTTATCTATAGTTTTTCGGGTACTAATGGTACCATCACCTGCAGCACTAACACTGGATGGTACCACTGTTAGGATTAAGAGCACTAAGAGGGGGGGGGGGGTGAATTAGCGCAGCAGAAAACTTTTAACGATTAAAACTATATTCGTACGTTGAAATCCGATTCCGATGTAAAAGTCATTTCATGTAGATAATAACTTTGAAAGCTTACGGAAACGTATTTGAAGTAAAGTAAGAAAGGCAGTTTGCAATTAAGATAAATAGCACAAAGGAAATGCAAATCAGATTTTAGAGTGGTTCGGTCAAATGTGACCTATATCTACTTTTGGCTTCCTCCTCCTACGAGGTCACCGGCGTCTACTAGAGGCCTTCCTTCAATAGGCGAAGGCCAATCACCATTTTACAGTTTCACTCCTTTTGACGGGCTTAGGAGACAACCCTTACAGCATTTTCTCTCCTCTCTTGAACAATCAAAACTTACAAGAAAAGAGAGAGGAGAACTATTGGCCTTTACAACACTTTTGAGCACTAAAATCACAGAGTAAGATAAAGCTTTTGGTGCCCTTTAATGCAGGAAAGGGTGAGGTTTATATAGGCTGCAACTGTTTTGAATTTGGAGCTCAAAAATGTCATCTCCCAGATTTTCGGGGTCTTGGCGGTGCTACCGCCATAACTAGGCAGTACTACCGCCATAACTAGGCGGTACTACCTCTCGGAGACCGAGCTCAGGCGGTACCACTTCCTGATAGGGGCGATACCACTGCCTAGTCTTGCTCGGAGACTAAGCCCAGATGGTACCATCGCCTGACCTGGGCGGTTGCACCACCCAGCTTTCCTGGGAAACTGAGCTCCTGGGTGGTGCTACCGCCGACCCAAGCAGTGCCACCGTCGGCCAGGAAATCTGGGTCCGAATGGGCTGATCCATTCGGACCAAATTGGGTCTGTCAAGGGCCCAATTGTCCCTAGATTAAGTTAATGGGATCACCTCCCATTCCTAGCTTAATCTACATGCTAACTACGATATTTTTTAAGACATTTACTGCAACTTGCTCCGGTGCGTCAATCGCTTCTTCCAGCGAGCTTCCGGCGAACTTCCGGCGAACATCCAACGAACCCTCGGCAATGCTCCGGCGGACTTCCTGCAAGCTCCTGGACTTGCAACGATCCACTTGGTGAGTTTCGATGAGCTTCTTTGGCAAGTTCTTGGACTTCTTGGATTTGTTCCCGTAGAACCTCTAACGACCGTCCGGACTTCTATCGAACTCTCGAACCCCCAATGTGATCATAGTCTTGACTCGGGCGTAACTCCTGCTATATGTCTTACTTCCATAATAGTTAATCCTGCACATGTAAAACAAATTTCGATCTAGACAATTAATACTAAGCATTAATCAAGTTGTCCGGCATGTCATTGGTCCTTCGACACTTCGTCCAATTCTTCGGCGCATCGTCCTCTCTTGCGGCCTATTGCCAAATCGGCCAGTTGACTCCGTAACTCCGATATTCTTGGTGCAATACCTGCTCTTCTTAGCCCGATGCCCGAATCCACGGCCCGAAGCCTTCTGTCGATACATCGACCGATCCACCGGCCCGACATCTAATCTTCTAACATGTTCCTCTAGTCCAACATGATTTTTCCTGCTTTCATTGTCTCATCCTAATCGAAGCATCCTACATCACTCAAAACGCAGATTAAAACATAAACATAATTATTAATTGATTTTATCATCAAAATACGAGATTCAACAATCTCCCATTTTTTGATGATGACAACCAATTGATGACGGAGTTAAACTTAACTCCCGAAGTTTAAACAAACTCCTTCTATCAATATGCCATATTGATAGAACCTTGAATTCAAACTGAATTCAAGTCATTGCAATATTCATCATGAATACTTGCAACACGTCATCATGAACTTATGCATAAACTTATGCATAACATCATACTTCTCCCCCTTTGTCATCAATAAAAAGAAGAAGTTTCAACTCTAATGTGTTTAGAAGTAGGAGTTCAAATCTATTAGAAACCTTGCAGATTCTAAACTTGGGGTTGATCTTTTTAGGGGATCAACCTCCTTGGAACTCTATAGGGGTTCCTCCCTCCAAGTTGCTACTCAAAGGCTGTAGAAAAGATTCATCTATTGCTTTCCAAAAGAGAAAGAATACATGGGTATTTATAGGGCTTCTAAACCCTAACTTCTAATAGGACTCCTACTTAAGACTCTTACTTCTAACAAACTCCTAATACGACTCCTACTCAATACTCCTATTCCCTTATAACTCCTAATTTTTCTCTAAAAAAAAACCTCATACATGTGTTAGGATCGAGAGCACTAAGAGGGGGGGGGTGAATTAGTGCAGCGGAAATCTTACAGCGATTAAAAACCAAAAGCTGCGTTCGTTCAATAAAAAAAACTATTATGATGCAAAAGCTAATTCTCAGTTTGTATCTAAGTGCAGTTTGCGTCTAAGCGCAGATTGCGTCTAAGCGCAGTTTGCGTCTAAACATAGTTTGCGTCTAAGCGCAGTTTGCGTCTAAACACAGTTTGCATCTAAGCGCAGTTTTACGTCTAAGCGCAGTTTACGTATAAACTCAGATTTACGTCTAAACGCAGTTTTACGTCTAAACTCAGATTTACGTCTAAACGCTGTTTTACGTCTAGACGCAGATTTACGTCTAAACTTTGAAACTCGTTTGTATACTCGCAGAAAGTAGTATGCAGTTGAAATCAAGACGTAAACGTGAACTGAGAACTGATGATTGTGAGAGGAAAGCCGATTTACGTCTAAATGCAGTTTTACGTCTAAATGTTGAAACTCGTTCGTAAAATTGTAGAGGACAGTTTGCAGTTATCAATAGGATCAAAATGTAAGTGTAAACTGCAAAGAAACTCTTTCGTAAAAGCACCGAAGACAGTTCTGCAGAATCAAACGTAAACGTAAACTGTAATGTACGAAAATACGAATTTACGTCTGAATGCAGATTCGGAAGAACAGCACTTAGAACTTGTTCGTGAAAGCGCAGAGAGCAGTAGTAATGGAGGAGGTTTGCAGTAATGATAAAGTGCTCAAAAATAAACGCAAACCAGAGATTTAGAGTGGTTCGGTCAGCCTTGACCTACTCCACTTTTGGCTTCCTCCACCGACGAGGTTGCCGACGTCAACTAGGGGCCTTCCTTCAATGGGCGAAGGCCAAACTGCCCTTTTACAGTTTCTCTCCTTTTAACAGGCTCAGGAGACAACCTTTACAGACCTTTCTCTCCTCACTTTACAACTGAAAACTTGAAGAACAGAAGGAGGAGACTTAAAGGCTTTACAACACTTTTGAGCTCTTAGAATCACAGAAAAGATCAAGATTTCGGTGTGGGTCTGTTTCTTTTCAGTGCTGAATGGGTGGGGTATTTATAGGCCCCAACCCAATTCAAATTTCGAGCTCAAAACAATCAAATCCTGAAATTCCGGGATCAGGCGGTTGCACCTCTTGACTGGAGAGGTGGCACCGCTTGGCAGAGCTCGAAGTCTGAGCTCAGGCGGTTGCACCTCTCGACTGGAGAGGTGGCACCGCCTGGCAGAGCTCGAAGACTGAGCTCAGACGGTTGCACCTTCTCTGTCAGGGGTGGTTGCACCTTCCTGCCAGAGCTCGAAGACCGAGCTCAGGCGGTGCATCTCCTGACCAGAGAAGTTTCTCTTCTCTGCTAGAGGTGATCGCCCCTTTCTGCCAGAGGTGGTTGCACCTCTCTGCCAGAGCTCGAAGACTGAGCTTAGGCTGTGCATCTCCTGGCCAGAGAGGTCGTACTTCTCTTCCAGAGCTCGAAGACTGAGCTCGGTGATTGCATCACCAGGCAGAGCTCGAAACTTGAGCTCAGGCGGTGCTACCGCTTGACAGAGGAGGTTGCACCGCCCAGTCTCGCTTGGAGACTGAGCCCTGGGCGGTTGCACCGCCTGGCTGGAGCGGTTGCACCTCCCAGTCTCGCTGGGAGACTTAGCCTGGGCGGTGGCACCTCCCTGCCTGGGCGGTTGCACCTCCCACAGCTTCTTGGGTTCGAATGGGTTGAACCATTCGACCCAACTTGAGTTCTTCAGGGGCCCAATTGCCCCAGGATTAAGCTAATGGGATCACCTCCCATTTCTAACTTAATCACCGTGCTAACTACGATTAAATCTAAGACAATTTCTGCAGCTTTGCTTCGGTACGTCAATTGCTTTTTCCGGCGAGTTTCCGGCGAACTTCCGTCGATCATCCGATGAACCCTCGGTGATGCTTCTGCGGACTTCCGGCAAACTCCTGGACTTTGCGACGATCCACTTGGCGAGTTCCGACGAGCTTCGCTTGGCAAGCTTCTGGACTTCTCGGATCTGTTCCCGCAGAACCTCCGATGACCGTCCGTACTTCCGTCGAACTCTCGAACTCCCAACGTGATCATGAACTTGACTCCGGCGCAACTCCTACTGCTTGTCTATCTTTCATCGTAGTTAATCCTGCAAACTTATCTCAACACATAGATTAGACAACAAATGACAAATGACAATTGACTTCATCATCAAAATCCGAGATTCAACAATCTCCCCCTTTTTGATGATGACAATCAATTGATAATGGAGTTATCCTTAACTCCCCCTGTCTATATGCCATAGTTGAGATAAGTCAACCTTGAATTCAAGACCTAAGAATTCAAGTGACGTATTGATAAGTTAGATCAGTTAAACTTATCAATACTCCCATCATGATACCTATCATGATGTATCTCTTCAAGGATGATGTCAAAGCTTGACATTCATCATCAAGTTTGTATGATAGTGTTTGTGACTATTCATCATGTAATTGAACATTATCATTTAAAGCTCGAAGGACTATTACATGATGCACACATATTATCATTCTAGCAAGTTTGCATTTACTTCACAAAATAGGATATCAACTCAAGACATAATGCAAACTATAGCACATGTTTCATATATCTCTTGGTGATGCAAGGATGGCATTGTGCAAACATTATTTATAGCATCACTCAAGGTATTTCTAATCATAGTGTTTATCAATTCATATATTTCTCCCCCTTTGTCATCAACAAAAAGCATTGTTATACAAGGAAGACCAATTTAGACGAAAGCTTATAGAGGGATTTTACATAGATTGCTTTGAAAACTTCTTCCCCCTTTTGTTATAATTCATTTTACCCGTAAAGATATTATAGAATGACATACATATTCAGGAATCACTTTATCAGATTTATTTCAAAAAACTCATTTTTCATGAAAGTGTACGAATAAATCTGTTTTATAGCATTCGAACAACTAAGATGCATTTGGACAAGATTTTGTTACAGATATAATCATAGAAAATGGCATTCATGTGATCTGATCATTCAATATAGTCCGAAAAATAATTCTAACAAGTTTATTTATTCGGACACATGAGCATTCCTAACTCTCTTCTAATGAAATCAAATTGTTCTTCACTTAGAGGTTTTGTAAAAATGTCAGCTAGTTGATGTTTAGTATCAATGAATTCTATGGTTACGTCATGATTGGTGACATGATCTCGTATAAAGTGATGTCTAATATCAATATGTTTTGTTCTTGAGTGTTGTATAGGATTTTTGGTTAAGCATATTGCACTTGTGTTATCACATTTAATTGGAATATTTTTGAGATGAACTTTATAATCTTCTAAGGTATTTTTCATCCATACAACTTGTGCACAGCATGCACTTGCTGCAATATATTCAGCTTCGGTTGTTGATAGTGCAACTGAGTTTTGTTTCTTTGATGACCAGGAAACAAGGGCATGTCCTAAAAATTGACATGATCCTGATGTGCTTTTTCTATCTAATCTACACCCAGCAAAGTCAGCATCAGCATAAGCAATTAACTCAAAATTTTCTGATTTTGGGTACCATAATCCTAGATTTGTGGTACCATTAAGATATCTAAATATTCTTTTAACTGCTTTGAGATGAGACATCTTAGGGTTTGATTGAAATCTAGCACAAAGTCCTACACTGAACATGATGTCTGGTCTGGTTGCAGTGAGGTAAAGTAAACTTCCTATCATACCCCTATAAGTTTTTTGATCAAAGCTTTCTCCACTTTCATCAATTTCTAATTTAGTGGAGGTGCTCATAGGAGTGTTACTGGCCTTTGAGTTGTTCATGTTAAACCTTTTTAATAAATTCATGGCATATTTAGTTTGACTAATAAAGATGCCATTGCTTAGTTGTTTGATTTGTAAACCTAAGAAGAATGTTAATTCTCCCATTAAGCTCATTTCGAATTCAAGACTCATAGTTTTACCAAACGATTCACAAAGAGATTCATTTGTAGAGCCAAAGATGATATCATCAACATAAATCTGAACAATGAGAAAATTATTTTCAAAATTCTTGATAAACAATGTAGTATCAACCTTGCCTTTTATGAAATTATTTTCAATGAGAAAAGAACTAAGTCTCTCATACCAAGCCCTTGGGGCTTGTTTTAAACCATAGAGAGCTTTAGTTAGTCTAAACACATGATTAGGGTAGCCATTATTTTCAAATCCAGGGGGTTGTTCAACATAAACTTCTTCGGAAATGAAACCATTTAGAAAAGCGCTTTTAACATCCATTTGAAATAACTTAAAATTATTGCAACTGGCGTAGGCAAGGAGCATCCTTATGGCTTCCAATCGAGCCACAGGTGCGAAGGTTTCTTCGTAATCGATACCTTCTTCTTGGTTGAAACCTTTGGCCACTAATCTAGCCTTGTTTCTAACCACGATACCATTTTCATCTTGCTTGTTTCTAAAGACCCATTTAGTACCAATAACTAAATGGTCATTTGGCCTAGGAACAAGCGTCCACACCTCATTTCTCTCAAATTGATTTAATTCATCTTGCATTGCGATAATCCATGAATCATCTTTCATGGCTTCATCAACACATTTGGGTTCAATTTGGGAGAGAAAGGCGGCGTTGGCACAAAAGTTTTTAAAAGAAGATCGTGTTTGAACCCCCTTTGATGTGTCTCCTAGGATTAGCTCCTTAGGATGAGCATCTATATACTTCCAATCCTTGGGTAAGGATGTTTCGAAAGTGGATGCATCCAAGTTGCTAGTTGGAGACGGGGTTTCGTTTAAATTCAAGGAATCAAAATCATCATCAAGATCATTTTTCTTAATTTCTGAAATCTCATTGAAAACAACATGGATGGATTCTTCAATAATTAAGGTTCTTTTATTGAAGATGCGAAAAGCTTTAGAAACCGAAGAATAACCAAGAAAGATTCCTTCATCAGATTTAGCATCGAATTTTCCTAAGTTATCCTTTTCATTCAAGATAAAACACTTACACCCAAAGACTTTGAAATATGAGACATTGGGTTTTTTGTTATTCCATAACTCATAAGGAGTTTTGGTGAGTAAGGGTCTTACTAGGACTCTATTTAAAATATAGCATGCAGTGTTTACAGCTTCGGCCCAAAAATATTTGGGTAGGCTATGTTCATTCAACATTGTTCTTGCCATTTCTTGTAAATTTCGATTTTTTCTTTCTACTACCCCATTTTGTTGAGGATTTCTTGGAGTAGAGAAATTATGGTTATATCCGTTGAGTTCACAGAATTCTTGGAAGTCATGGTTTTGAAATTCTCCACCATGATCACTTCTAATTGACGAAATCATAGATCCCTTTTCATTTTGAACAAGTTTACAAAACTTGGTAAAATATCTAAAGCATTCATTTTTCTGTTTTAAGAAGTAGGTCCATGTATATCTGCTATAGTCATCAATAATGACAAAGGCGTATTTGCTACCTCCTAGACTCGATGTAGAGATTGGTCCGAACAAGTCCATATGGATCAATTGTAAGGGCCTAGAGGTGCTTATTTGATTCTTAGCTTTGAAGCTACCCTTAATTTGCTTACCTAATTGGCAAGCATCACATACATTATCTTTGATGAACTTGATATGAGGAATTCCTCTTACAAGTTCTCTAGATGATACTTGAGTGATTAGTTTCATGCTAGCATGACCTAATCTTCTATGCCATAGCCAAGCATCCTCATTCATAACGGCAAGGCACATTTCATCACATAAGTCATTGATGTCAATAGTGTATACGTTGTTTGTTTGGTATCCCTTTTAAGATCATGACATATTTAGTTTCTACAAGAATTAATTCGTAGATGAACGGGTTTTGAAGATCAGGGGGGTATGTGAATTTGGATATCATACGTTTCTAATAAGGTTGTATCGAATTTGTGATTTCACAACTTCCACTTGTTACTTAAGCGTTGCGAGTTCCTTTTTGATTCTTGGTTTATGACCATTGAGAGTCAAGGAGCAGAATATCATTTCTTGCTCCGGCCTAGACTTTTAATGTTTTTATAGGAAGGGATGATCTTTAGGAACCCATTTGCTTTTGGGTGCCTCATAAATAGATCTACATTTTCTATCATATTGCATAGAGTTTATCATGGTTCCTTTAGGAACCTAAATTAATTTGTTTGGACTTATTTTCTTGAATGGACAACAATGTGTCTTGTGTCCAGATTTGCAACAAAAGTTGCACTTGGTTTGGTGTTGAACTTGTAAGATGGAGCCTTTTATGAAGGTGGTTGGATTTTGGTGAGGATTTCTCACAAATCCAATCCCGCTCCTTTTTGGAATGTGACCCTTGTTTGCAAGGATCATGTTTAATGACTTGCTACCAACCTCGAATTTCTTCAAGGTGTCCTTGAGTAGCAGGTTTTCTTTTTGCATAGTTTCTAAATCATGACATTTGATACATGAATTTAAACTATCATGATGTTCGACTTTTAACTTATCAAACTCACAAGTAAGACTATCATGCATCTTTTTCAGCAATTTATATTTTCTACTTATACTCTTGCATTCGTCAAATAAGTCATTGAAAGCATTTAATAATTCATCGAAAGATAAATCAGCATCTATTGAATTTGTTACCTCGTCTTCGATGGCCATTAAGGCGTAATGAGCAACTTGCTCGGTGTTGGACTCCTCTTCCTCAGATGCGCTCGAATCATCCCATGTTGCTTGGAGCGCCTTCTTCTTTGTTGTTCTTTTCTTGACTTGGGGACAATCACTTTTGTAGTGTCTCGGCTTTTTGCATTCATAGCAGATCACTTGGTCCTTTTTGGGTTCAAGTTTATTTTTTGCATCATTCTTAAACTTGTTTCTTTTAAAGAACTTTTTAAACTTTCTTGTTAGAAGTGCCAAGTCATCATCACAGTCCTCATCACTTGAGTTTTCTCTCAAGTGGCATTCTGACGTTTTGAGTGCCATATCCTTCCTGTTCTTTGGAAGGATGTCTTCTTGCTCTTCATGAGCTTTACAAGTCATTTCATAGGTCATTAGTGACCCGATTAGTTCTTCAAGAGGGAAATTTCGCAGATCTTTTGCCTCTTGAATAGCGGTGACTTTAGGATCCCAACTCTTAGGAAGGGATCTTAGTATCTTATTAACAAGCTCAAAATCCGAAAAGCTCTTTCCGAGTCCTTTTAGACCGTTGACGACATCCGTGAAACGGGTAAACATGTCGCCAATGGTTTCACTCGGTTTCATCCGAAAGAGTTCGAAAGAGTGTAACAGCAAATTGATTTTTGATTCTTTTACTCTACTTATGCCCTCATGGGTCACTTCGAGTGTGTGCCAAATATCAAATGCAGTTTCACAAGTTGAAACACGGTTAAACTCGTTTTTATCGAGTGCACAAAATAAGGCATTCATAGCCTTTGCATTTAGAGCGAAAGCCTTCTTCTCCAAATCATTCCAATCGATCATTGGAAGAGAAGACTTTGAAAAACCATTCTCGACAAGATTCCATAATTCAAAATCCATAGAAATAAGAAAGATCCTCATTCGGGTTTTCCAGTAGGTGTAGTCCGTCCCATTAAACATGGGTGGACGTGTAAAAGAATGGCCCTCTTGGTTTCCGGCGTAAGCCATCTCTCTTGGGTTTTAATCCTTTTGAGAGTTAACCGGGCTCTGATACCAATTGTTAGGATCGAGAGCACTAAGAGGGGGGGGGTGAATTAGTGCAGCGGAAATCTTACAGCGATTAAAAACCAAAAGCTGCGTTCGTTCAATAAAAAAAACTATTATGATGCAAAAGCTAATTCTCAGTTTGTATCTAAGTGCAGTTTGCGTCTAAGCGCAGATTGCGTCTAAGCGCAGTTTGCGTCTAAACACAGTTTGCGTCTAAGCGCAGTTTGCGTCTAAACACAGTTTGCGTCTAAGCGCAGTTTTACGTCTAAGCGCAGTTTACGTCTAAACTCAGATTTACGTCTAAACGCAGTTTTACGTCTAAACTCAGATTTACGTCTAAATGCTGTTTTACGTCTAGACGCAGATTTACGTCTAAACTTTGAAACTCGTTTGTATACTCGCAGAAAGCAGTATGCAGTTGAAATCAAGACGTAAACGTGAACTGAGAACTGATGATTGTGAGAGGAAAGCCGATTTACGTCTAAATGCAGTTTTACATCTAAATGTTGAAACTCGTTCGTAAAATTGTAGAGGACAGTTTGCAGTTATCAATAGGATCAAAATGTAAGTGTAAACTGCAAAGAAACTCTTTCGTAAAAGCACCGAAGACAGTTCTGCAGAATCAAACGTAAACGTAAACTGTAATGTACGAAAATACGAATTTACGTCTGAATGCAGATTCGGAAGAACAGCACTTAGAACTTGTTCGTGAAAGCGCAGAGAGCAGTAGTAATGGAGGAGGTTTGCAGTAATGATAAAGTGCTAAAAAATAAACGCAAACCAGAGATTTAGAGTGGTTCGGTCAGCCTTGACCTACTCCACTTTTGGCTTCCTCCACCGACGAGGTTGCCGACGTCAACTAGGGGCCTTCCTTCAATGGGGGAAGGCCAAACTGCCCTTTTACAGTTTCTCTCCTTTTAACAGGCTCAGGAGACAACCTTTACAGACCTTTCTCTCCTCACTTTACAACTGAAAACTTGAAGAACAGAAGGAGGAGACTTAAAGGCTTTACAACACTTTTGAGCTCTTAGAATCACAGAAAAGATCAAGATTTCGGTGTGGGTCTGTTTCTTTTCAGTGCTGAATGGGTGGGGTATTTATAGGCCCCAACCCAATTCAAATTTCGAGCTCAAAACGATCAAATCCCGAAATTCCGGGATCAGGCGGTTGCACCTCTTGACTGGAGAGGTGGCACCGCCTGGCAGAGCTCGAAGTCTGAGCTCAGGCGGTTGCACCTCTCGACTGGAGAGGTGGCACCGCCTGGCAGAGCTCGAAGACTGAGCTTAGACGGTTGCACCTTCTCTGTCAGGGGTGGTTGCACCTTCCTGCTAGAGCTCGAAGACCGAGCTCAGGCGGTGCATCTCCTGACCAGAGAAGTTTCTCTTCTCTGCCAGAGGTGATCGCCCCTTTCTGCCAGAGGTGGTTGCACCTCTCTGCCAGAGGTGGTTGCACCTCTCTGCCAGAGCTCGAAGACTGAGCTTAGGCTGTGCATCTCCTGGCCAGAGAGGTCGTACTTCTCTTCCAGAGCTCGAAGACTGAGCTCGGTGATTGCATCACCAGGCAGAGCTCGAAACTTGAGCTCAGGCGGTGCTACCGCTTGACAGAGGAGGTTGCACCGCCCAGTCTCGCTTGGAGACTAAGCCCTGGGCGGTTGCACCGCCTGGCTGGAGCGGTTGCACCTCCCAGTCTCGCTGGGAGACTTAGCCTGGGCGGTGGCACCTCCCTGCCTGGGCGGTTGCACCTCCCACAGCTTCTTGGGTTCGAATGGGTTGAACCATTCGACCCAACTTGAGTTCTTCAGGGGCCCAATTGCCCCAGGATTAAGCTAATGGGATCACCTCCCATTTCTAACTTAATCACCGTGCTAACTACGATTAAATCTAAGACAATTTCTACAGCTTTGCTTCGGTACGTCAATTGCTTTTTCCGGCGAGTTTCCGGCGAACTTCCGTCGATCATCCGATGAACCCTCGGTGATGCTTCTGCGGACTTCCGGCAAACTCCTGGACTTTGCGACGATCCACTTGGCGAGTTCCGACGAGCTTCGCTTGGCAAGCTTCTGGACTTCTCGGATCTGTTCCCGCAGAACCTCCGACGACCGTCCGTACTTCCGTCGAACTCTCGAACTCCCAACGTGATCATGAACTTGACTCCGGCGCAACTCCTGCTGCTTGTCTATCTTTCATCGTAGTTAATCCTGCACACTTATCTGAACACATAGATTAGACAACAAATGACAATTGACTTCATCATCAAAATCCGAGATTCAACAACATGAATGTCTCTCTCAATTAGGACTCTCATAACTAGAGTCCTAATAGATCTACCCTCTTCAAATCAGCCTTGTCCTCAAGGCTGAGATTCCATGAACTCAGGGAACCGGGTCTTCAGCTCCTCATATGGTTCCCTTGTGGCGTCTTCAAGTGGTAAATTATTCTAATGCACTAGTACTTCAGTAGAGGGACGTCGGCGACGCATTACGATCCTGCGATCGAGGATGGCTTGTGGTTGAGCTTGAATAACTCCATGCTCAGTGGCGTTGGGCAGTTTGATCTAGGGTGACTCGTGTTTTCCCAACTTGGGCTTCAGGCATGACATGTGGAAGATAGGGTGAATTTTGGCATCCTCAGGTAATTTAAGTCTGTACGTCACTGCTCCAATACGCTCTGTGATCTGATAGGGCCCAAAAAATCATGGAAATAGCTTCATGGAGGCTCGAGTGTTGATGGAGAGTTGCTTGTATGGTTGTAGGCGAAGATAAACCCAATCTCCTATTGAAAATTCTCTTTCGCTTCGTCGTGTGTCGGCTTACTGCTTCATTCTGGCTTGAGCTGTAGAGAGATTATCTTTTAACAGTTGTAGGAGTTTGTCCCTATCAATCAATTCTTATTCAACCTGATCTACCTTAGCCAAGCCAATTATATACTTTGGAATCCCAGGGGCTGGTCGACCATACAATGCTTCATAAGGGACACATTTTGTAGATGAATGGTATGTAGTATTATACCACCATTCGGCCCAGGGAAGTCATTTTGCCCACTCTTTTGGTCGGTCGCTAGCGAAACACCGAAGGTATGTCTCTAAACACCTGTTTATCACCTCTGTTTGGCCGTCAGTTTGTGGATGATACGCTGTGCTCATCTTGAGTTTGGTGCCTTGTAACTGGAATAACTCGGTCCAAAATTTACTAGTGAAGATCCTCTCATGATCACTTACAATGGACCTTGGCATCCCATGCAGTTTAACAATATTTTCTATGAAAACTTGGGCAATACTAGCAGTACGGACTTCTCACAGCACAAAAATGAGTATATTTCGTAAGTCGATCAACCACCACGAGAATTATGCTTTTACCTTTGGCAGGTGGCAGCCCTTCAATGAAGTCCATGGAGATGTCAGTCCACACCGAGTCCGGTATAGGTAGTGGTTGTAGTTTCCCTGGATTTGCCACAGTTTCACCCTTGTGCTGTTGACATACATCACATTGTGCCACATATTCAGCAATAATTTTTTTCATCCCTCTCCAATAAAAATTTTGCTTCACTCTTTTGTAGGTTCTTAGGAATCCAAAGTGCCCTGCTGAAGGTATGGAGTGCATTTCATGCAGGATGATTGTGATACAAGGGGAGTTAAGTATAAGCACAATACGACCTTTGTAGCATAGATCCCTCGAATCCCAAGTGTAGTGGGCTATTGCACTTGGATCCTCCTCCAATTTTTTTATAATGTTGCTGATCTCTGGATCCTTCTTCCATTCTTCCCTAATGTCCACGAGGAGACTAGTGGTAGGAAGGGAGATGGCTGAAACCTTAGCTTGCTCAGGTAGTCGTGAGAGTGCATCTGCAACAACGTTTTCTTTCCCCTTTTTGTAAATAATTTCATAATCGAATCCAAGAAGTTTGGTTTCCAATTTTTGTTGCTCAGGGGATGATATCTTTTGCTCCAAAAAATACTTGAGGCTTCTATGGTCGGTTTTAATTTGAAATCGCCAACCGATCAGGTAGGGTCTCCACCTCATTACTACGTGTACAATGGCGAGCATCTCCTTGTCATATACTGACATGTTTTGATGGGAGGGAGATAATGCCTTGCTAGTGTATGCGAGTGGTCGACCATCTTGCATGATAACGGCTCCAATTCCGACTCTAGATGCGTCAGTCTCAATGATGAAGGGTTGGCTGAAATCTGGTAGCGCTAGCACCGGCGTCGTTGTCATGGCTACCTTAAGTTTATCGAAGGTAGCAGAGGCTTTGTCCGACTATTGGAAAGCATCTTTTTTCAGTAGAGAAGTGAGTGGTGCACTGATCTTCCCATAGTCCTTAACAAATTTTCGGTAGTAGCCTGTTAGTCCAAGGAACCCGCGTAGTAATTTCACGTTTGTAGGTTTCGGCCAGCCTTGCATTGTCTCAATTTTTGTTGGGTCTACCGCCACTCCTTCTGATATTATGTGCCCAAGGTACTCTACTTTTTGCTAGAGAAAGCTATACTTTGGTTGCTTAACAAAAAGAGTATTCTCCCGAAGGATCGTCAAAACAATCCATAAATGCTGAAAGTGGGTCTCAAGAGAAGGGCTGTAAATGAGAATATCATCGAAAAATACCAGCACAAATTTACGAAGAAAGCTCCAAAAAATATCGTTCATGAGACTTTGAAAGGTTGAAGGAGCATTAGTGAGTCCAAAAGGCATTACCAAGAATTCATAATGACCATCATATGTGCGGAATACAGTTTTTGGAATGTCATCTTCACATACCCGAATTTGGTGGTAATCGGATCGGAGGTCCAACTTTGTGAAGACTCGAGCTCCTTTTAGTTCATCAAGAAGTTCATCCACCACTGGTATTGGGTACTTGTCCTTGACGGTGATGTCATTTAAAGCTCGGTAGTCAATGCACATCCGCTAAGTTCCGTCCTTCTTGCATACAAGTAGCACTAGTGAGGAATAGGGGCTGCAACTTGGCCGAATCACCCCTGTTTCAAGCATCTCCTTTACAATCTTTTCAATTTCATCTTTTTGGAGGTGAGGATATTGGTACGGTCGAGTGTTCACTAGTGGCTTGCCCGGAAGGATTGGAATTCGATGGTCATGTTGTCGAGAAGGAGGAAGACCGCATGGTTCAGCAAAAATGTCAGCAAATTCAGTAAGCAATTGGGCAAGATTTTGATCTTCAATTTCTATTTTCTTCCCCTCTAGTTTCTACTAGAGGTGCATCAAAAAGCCACCATTTACCTTGTGTAAAACTTTCTCCATTCGTTGGGTCGAAACAGTAGTAACGTTGCTTCCGCACTTCCCGCGTAGGATGACCTGTTTACCCTTACCGTAGAATTTCATAATTAATTTAGAAAAGTTCCAAGAGACATCACCTAGTGTAGTCAGTCATTCTATACCAAACACTACCTCATAGTCATCAAGTGGTAGGAGGAAGAAATCGGTGATAATTTCTTGGTCTTGCAGTAATAGTTTCACCTGCGAGCATCTTTGGTCGCACTTTAGGATTCTGCCGTCGGCCACCTTTACATCGAACTTGATACAACCTTCAATATATAGTGCCATTCGAGAAGCAACCTTACTATTCAGGAAGTTATTAGTGCTGCCCGTGTCGATGAGAACAGTAATCGGCTATTGTTTTAGAAGGCCTCCAACTTTCATCGTTTGCGGGTTTTAGTAGCCGGCTTGTGCGTGTACCATAATGTCGGTCGGTTGTGGCTCTTCTTCCATATCTTCTATTTCATATTCAAGGCTCTCTTCTGGATGTTCAATGACCTCTTCTTCTACTGATTCAATCATAAGAAGTCTCCCTTTTCTACAGCGATGCTCGTGGCTCCACAGCTCGTCGCAATGCCAACATAACCCCTTCGCAGATCGCTCCCGAAGTTCTTCTCTTGTTAACCTTTTTGGTGCAGGGACTCGGTTGATAGTAGGGGAGGCTGAGGGCTTTAGTATTATAGGTCGAGGAGTGATCCTAGTCCTCCGGGCTTCATGGTTCAATCGCTCCTCTTGAAGTCGTGCGAAAGAGATGGCTGTCATAAGCGTGTATGGTTGTCGCGCCTTAACTTCTCCCCGGATCTCCGACTTTAAGCCCTCAATAAAGGTCCCCAATAGCTATTTTTTAGACCAATCATGAGTTTGATTAGACAACCTTTTAAACCTGGTTTGGTACTCCTGAATGGTGGAGGTTTGTCGGATCTTTGCTAGTTGTCCGTCAATGTTCTCATAATAAGTTGGTCCGAAGCGGATCAGTAGTCATTCTTTGAATTGTCGCCATGAAAGGACTCCATATGTGTGTTCAAACTAGTCAAACCACTGTATGGCATCCCCTTCAAGATGTATAGCTGCAATTTCCACCATGGATGCATCCATAGTTTTATGGTACCGAAAATATCGCTCCGCGCGCGAGATCCAACCAATTGGGTCTCCTTCTTCCCATCTAGGGTAGTCCACTCTCATGCGCAAATAGTTGGGGTCGGTTATAGAGCCTCCCCTCTCTTGGAAGTAATCTCTTTGGGCGTGATGTGATTGGTTAGAGCTCTCTCCTTGATGTGATTTCTTCGGGCTTGGTGGTCGGCCCAAACTGAATTCGGTAAGGATAGTCCGAATCTTATCCTCCATTCGTGCCCCGAAGGCTTCAAATTTAGCATTAATTGCTTCCTCATATGCCATAGTATATGACTCCAAATCTGTGATGTTAAGATCTCTCTTTTGTTGATGGGTTAAAGACATATATAGGTTGAGAGAAGTGATGGTTGAAAGGGTTGGGGGATTGGTTTAGATAGAGAAAATATAGTATCAAGATCAAACAAACAGTGCTATGCAGCTGAAATTCTGTAATGTATCTTTCGTTGTAGAGATGAAAACTTTGTGACGAAAAGTTTATGCAGTAATATAGAAACAATTTTTTTTTTTTTGGATTTTCGAATAGGGATAACTAAATTACAGCAGTAGTAAGGTAGGAAACCAGAACTTGTTGCAATTCACATGGAGATCAAAGGATGATCCACGGTGGTGGAGATGATGGCGGAATTTGGCGACGATCTTTTAAGCAATTGTGGGAATTACTTTGGGCGACTGTGGAGGGCTAATGGATGGCTATGGAAGGGCAGCAAGATGCCAAGAACGCTGCTCTGATACCAGGTGTTAGAACCCTTGCAGATTCTAAACTTGGGGTTGATCTTTTTAGGGGATCAGCCTCCTTGGAACTCTATAGGGGTTTCTCCCTCCAAGTTGCTGCTCAAAGGCTGCAGAAAAGATTCATCTATTGCTTTCCAAAAGAGAAGGAATACATGGCTATTTATAGGGCTTCTAAACCATAACTCCTAATAGGACTCCTACTTAAGACTCTTACTTCTAACCTACTCCTAATAGGACTCCTACTCAAGACTCCTATTTCCTTACAACTCCTAATTCTTCTCTAAGAAAAAACCTCCTACATGAATGTCCCTCTCAATTAGGACTCTCCTGGCTAGAGTCCTACCAAAATCATTGCATAATAAATATAATTTCTAGTTTTATCATTATGCAAGTTAGCAAAAATTTTACAATATGCAAGCTAGCAGTTTTGAGATATTCAAAAAGGCAACTCTTGCTTCTTGAAATATGCAAGTTGCAAGATAGCAAATTTTTGCTTCCTTTGCAATGTTTGAGCTCGCAATTTTACTTTCATTGCAAAGTGCAAGTTTAGCATGTTTAGTATCTTGAGATAGGCAAGATAGAACATTTTTGCATTTTCTTAAGATTTCAAGCTAGCAATTATCGGTGATGTTCAAGATAGCAATTTATTCTCTTTTAAGAAGTGGAATTATTGCTTTCGTCTTAAATTATGTAAGCTAGCTAGTTTGCTTCTTTTCATGATGTCTACACTAGAAATTCTTGCTCCCCCTTTGTCATTGTCAAAAAGAAGGGAAGACCCTTATATCAATTTTCAGATTATGACAAAGGTAAGTATCAATCTTATTTGTGCATCATTATATATTGAAATTAAAACATACACAATTTCAAAAACATTATTTTTCATGCACGATACCAAAAAATAAATCAATCATCATTAATGAGCATATCATACATGATACTCAAACATTAAAATTTTTAAGCATTTATCAACATGTTGATCATGATACCAAACATTCATCATTTAAAGCATTCATGATACACATCATATGCAATACATCATGTACATCATTATCATAAGTATTGCATGCATCATTTCAAATTCATGAATATTTCATCATTGCATGCATCATACCAAATCATAAAATATAAAATCATCATTAATGCATGATTCCAAATCATCATTTATTTCACATCATGATGGTACCAATTTTGTCAAATTACATCCTACCATGCATGATCGAAACTTCTTATTTGTATACATCAAAACAAATTAATGAATATTTCATGTATTCATATCATCACATAAGGAATATCAAGAAGAATTATTAGGTGATGAGATGTATTTCATACATTCAAAGAATTTTACATAACAAAATTCAAGTCACAATCCCTTAAAAGATGTCATGAGAGAACATATAAACAATCTTGATTTATAAAATTAATACTCAAGTTATAATTTTAAAAAATCAAGAGAAACCGTGATTCATTTTAACAAATCTCCTCTTAAATAAATAACATAAAGAATTTTTAGGAGATCATGAAAAAGATAGAATTCATTCAATCTTGTAAGAGAACAAGATATTAATTCATACATATAAAATCATGATTTAAGCATAAGAAATCTCAATTTACAAATTTCAAAAAATCAAGATAAACTCATTTAAATCATCAAATCAAGATCATTTCAAGAGATTCACAAAAGTAATACAAATAGATTCGTTAATTTCCCTTTTTGAAAAATCAGTAAAGTCAAAAAAATAAATTTTTCAAGAAGAAACCTTTCCACTTTTTAGTTGTTTTAATTCATGTGATTTATTTCATACATGCATGTTTTTTTCTTTTATGCCAAATAAAAACATGCATCAACGTTTAGGATCGAAAAATGAATTTCGTCATAAAAACCATCAAGACCAAATCATCATGTATAACTTTTAAAATCTCAAACATAAAATCGTCAATCATGGTATCAAAACATTTAATATTTTCATTACATCTTTATGCACCATTAAGTATACAATTATCAAGCATGACACTTACACTATTTCATATAGGCATGCCTATTTCATTTATGTCAAATCAAAACATGCATCATTTTTTAAACGGAAAAAGCCACTTTTATTATTGTGAAAAATCGATAATCCATAAATCACAAGAATCATTATGCATCATTTCGAAAGAAAACTCATTAAGCATGATCATTATGCATTACTTCAAATCAAACATGATTTTATTTATTTTCAAAATATTCATCATGATAGGACATACAAGGCAAAGAAATCATTAAACATAAAGCATATTCATCAATCATGATTTCATTGAGCATAAGATATTTTTAACCAAAATCATTTTGTTATTTATTGTAGTCATAAGATATGCATTTTTCATGATTATTTTTAAAATCATTGGAAAGGTAAGCATGATAAGCATAATCCTAATTCATTAGCATTTTCATTATATTATTTAAACATGAAATTTTCAAGAAAATTAATTCTATACTAAAAACAGAAAATGCATTATGGAAAGCATCATGTAATTTCGAAATCAATTATGGGGTTTTTGATTACCTCATCGTTGAATATCGTTAAGGCATAGTTTGTCACCTCGTCTTTCTTGATTTTCTACTCGTTTTCGGAGGAGCTCAATTCATCCCACTTTGTGTTCTTCTTCTTGCATTCAAAGCAAGTAGTTCCGTTCTTTTTGTTCTTAAATTTTTATTTCTTTAATTTTTTAAATATCTTAGTGAGTAGTTCTTGTTCACTATCACTTGAGCTTATGCTCGAGTAATCTTCAAATATTCTATGTCCCAAATCCTTTCTGTTCTTTGAAAGGTGATTTTGTTCATCATGTTTACCATGTGCATTGTACACCATTTCATATGTCATCAATGAACCGATAAGTTCTTCAAGTGGAAAAATATTTAAATATTTTGTTTCTTATATTGCTGTTACTTATTATTCCCAAGCTTTAAAAAGTGATCGTAAAACTTTACTAATAAGTTCAAAATTCGAGAAACATTTGCCAAGAGCTTTTAAACCATTGAAAACATCCGTAAAACAGGTGCACATGTCAACAATCGTTTCACTCGGCTTCATTCGAAAAAGCTCGAAATCATGCATTAAAAAGTTGATTTTCGAATCTTTAACTCTAGAAGTGCCTTCATGTGTGATTTTAAGAGTGTGCCATATGTCAAAAGCCATTTCACATAAAGAAACCCGATTGAATTCATTTTTATCTAAGGCGCAAAACAAGGCATTCATAGCCTTTGCATTTAGAGAAAACGTCTTCTTCTCCAAATCATTCCAATGGTTCATCGGAAGAGAAGACATTTCAAATCCGTTTTCGACTATATGCCATAAATCAAGATTCAATGAAAGCAAGAAATCTCTCATTCGAGTTTTCCAATAAGTGTAGTCCATCCCATGAAAAAGGGAGGATGAATGAGAGAGTGACCCTCTTGGTTGCCGAAAAGAGGCATTTCAATTTGGGTGTTAAACCAAATATGAAAAATGAGGCTCTAATACCAATTGTTAGGATCAAGAGCACTAAGAGGGGGGCGGGGGGGTAAATTAGTGCAGCGGAAAACTTTCGACGATTAAAACTACATTCGTACGTTGAAATCTGATTCTGACGTAAAAGTCGTTTCGTGCATATAATAACTTTGAAAGCTTATGGAAATGTATTTGAAGTAAAGTAAGGAAGGCAGTTTGCAGTTAAGATAAATAGCACAAAGGAAATACAAATCAGATTTTAGATTGGTTCGATCAAACGTGACCTACATCTACTTTCGGCTTTCTCCTCCGACGAGGTCACTAGCGTCTACTAGGGGCCTTCCTTCAATAGGCGAAGGCCAATCACCCTTTTATAGTTTCACTCCTTTTGACGGGCTTAGGAGACAACCCTTACAGAATTTTCACTCTTCTCTTGAATAATCAAAACTTGGAAGAAAAGAGGGAGGAGAACTATGCCTTTACAACACTTTTGAGCTCTAAAATCATAGAGTAAGATCAAGCTTTCAGTGCCCTTTCATGCAAGAAAGGGTGGGGCTTATATAGGCTGCAACTGGTTTGAATTTGGAGCTTAAAAATATCATCTCCTGGATTTTCAGGGTCCTAGCGGTGCTACCGCCATAACTGGGTGGTACTACCTCTCGGAGACCGAGCTCAGGTGGTACCACCACCTGATAGAGGCGGTACCACCACCTGACCTGGGCAGTTGCACCGCCCAGCTTTCTTGGGAGACTAAGCTCCTGGGCGGTGCCACCGCCGACCTAGGCATTGCCTTCGCCGGTCAGGAAATCTGGGTCCGAATGGGATGATCCAATTTGGGTCCATCAAGGGCCCAATTGCCCCAAGATTAAGTTAATGGGATCACCTCCCATTCCTAGCTTAATCTACATGCTAACTATAATATTTCTTAAGACATTTACTGCAACTTGCTCCGGTGCGTCAATCGCTTCTTCTGGCGAACTTCCGATGAACATATGACGAACCCTCGACGATGCTCTGGCGGACTTCCGGTAAGCTCCTAGACTTGTAACGATCCACTTGGCGAGTTCCAATGAGCTTCTTTGGCAAGCTCCTAGACTTCTTGGATTTGTTCCCATAGAACCTCCGACGACCGTCCGGACTTTCGTCGAACTCTCGAACTCCCAACGTGATCATAGTCTTGACTCCGGCGTAACTCCTCCTGCATGTCTTACTTCCATCATAATTAATCCTAAACATGTAAAACAAACTTCGATCTAGACAACTAATACTAAGCATTAATCAAGTTGTCCGACATGTCATTGGTCCCTCGACGCTTCGTTCAATTCTTCGGCGCATCGTCCTCTCCTGTGGCCTATTGCCCAATCAGCTAGTTGACTCCGTAACTCCGATCTCCTTGATGCAATACCCGCTCTTCTTGGCCCGATTGTAATATCCCTCACTTTTGAAAATTATTAATAAGGATTGATATGTAAATTGGAGGACCTATATGTAAATATAGAAATTTCAAGAAACAGAGAGAGGAGCGGTGGGGCATAGGGAGAAGAAGAAGAGAAGTTGAGGGAGAAGAGAAGAAAAGAAGAAGAATAAGAAGAAGAAGAGAGGGAAGATGGAGAGGAGAGAGAAAGAGGCAGTTGCAGCTAGGGCTACAGCACCTCTGTTTCCCGCAGGTAGAAACAGAGGAGAGGATGTGTGCGGCGTTGGGGAGGAGAAGGGAAGAAGAAGAAGAAGAAGAGAGGAGGATAGCTGTGGCAAGGCTGCAGCGAGGAGGTGTGTGGCATTGGGGAGGAAAAGGGAAGAGGAGAAGAAGAGAAGGAGAAGAAGAGGGAAAAGAGAGGGAAGAGGGAGAGGAGTGAGAGGTGGCAGTAGCTAGGGCTGCAGCACCTCTGTTTCCTGCAGGTGGAAACAAAGGAGAGGTGTGGGGCGTTCGAAGAGGAGAAGAAGAAGAAGAGGAAGAGAAGAGCAAGAGGAAGCAGGAGAAGAGGTTGTGATACCCCTGTTTCCTATAGAGGAAATAGAGGAGAGGGTGTGTGTGACGCCGGGGAGGAGGAGGGAAGAAGAAGATGAGAAGAAGAAGAGAAGGGAAACGAGGAGCTGCGGCTGTGGCGGTGGAAGCTGTAGCTGGAAGAGAAGGAGAGGAAGAGATGGTGAGGAAGAAGAGAAGAAGTAGAAGCGGGTGAAGAGGCGGCACCTCTGTTTCCTGCAGGAGAAAACAGAGGAAAGGAGGTGCTGTTCGTCGGGGAGAAGAAGGGGAGGAAGGAGAAGAAGAGAAGAAGAAGAAAGCAAGGAGAAGGAAAAGGAGAAGGGAAAGAAGTAGCTGCGGCTGCGGCTGTGGCAGCTACAGATGTGGCAGGGAAAGAGGAAGAGAAAGGAAGAAGGGAAGGAGAGGAAGAAGAGAAGGGGAAGAATGGGCTGCAGCTGCGGTGATGGCAGCTGCAGTTGGAAGAGAAGAAGGAGAGAAAGATGAGCAGGGGAGGAAGAAGAGGCTGTGGCCGTGGCTGAGGCTGCGATTGCAGTAGTGCAGCTGGGAAAGAAGAGAAGGAAAGGAAGAAGAAGAGAAAGGAAAAAGGGAAGAAGAGAGGAAGAGGAGATGGGGAGGCAGCTGCGGCAGTGGCAGCTGCAGTTGGAAGAGAAGAAGGAGAGGAAGATGAGCAGGGGAGGAAGAAGAGGCTATGGCCGTGGTTGAGGCTGCGACTACAGCAGTGCAGCTGGGAAAGAAGAGAAGGAAAGGAAGAAGAAGAGAAAGGAAAAGGGAAGAAGAGAGGAAGAGGAGAAGGGGAGGCAGCTGTGGCAGTGGCAGCTGCAGCAAGAAGAGAAGGAGAGGAAATAGAGCAGGGGAGGAAGAAGAGGCTGCGGTTGTGGTGGCTGCGGCCATGGCTGCGACTGCGACTGCGGCAGTTGCAGCTGGGAAAGAAAAGAAAGGAAAGGGGGAAATAGGGGCTGCGGACGGGATTGCGGCCGTAGCGGCAGCGATTGCGTATGCAGCAGTTATGTCTGCGAAAGAAGGGGAGGAAGAAGGCAGTGCGGTGGAAGGGGCTGCGACTGTGGCAGCGGCAGCGGCGGTGGTTGTGGCAGCTACGTTTGGGAAAGAAAAAGGAAGGAATGAGAGTAAGAGAGAGTAGATGACTGTGCCTCGATGTTCGACATGTGGTGTAGTTGCGAAGAAAGAAAGAAAACAAGTGCACAAAACGAAACAGGGAGGGGACGGAGGAAAAGTGGAAAAAGGATTCGAGCGTACACCTTCTACGAATCTTTGGATCAAAACCTTCAAAAGGCAAGTTTCCCGATCGTTTGTCTTATAATTGCTCTAATTTTTCTTATTGCAAGTGTTCTAATCCTTCCTATTACAAGTGTTTCGATCCTTTCTATCGCAAATATTTTGATCCTTTCTATTGCAAGTTTCCCGATCGTTTCTCCTGTTATTGTTCTAATCTTTCCTATTGCAAGTTTCCCGATCGTTTCTCCTGTTATTGTTCTAATCTTTCCTATTGTAAGTTTCCCGATCGTTTCTCCTGTTATTGTTCTAATCTTTCCTATTGCAAGTTTCCCGATCGTTTCTCCTGTAATTGTGCAAGTGTTCTGATCCTTTATATTGCAAGCTTTTTAATCTTTCCTATTGCAAGTGTCCTGATCTTTCCTTATTGCAATTTTATCTCTACATTTGCTTTGAATATGAGGAACGTTGAATTGTTCTAACCTTGTATTTGATATATCTCCTGTTTAGACGTAACGATTCGAATCTGTGCAACTCTTGAGATTCTGACATTCCTACCTTTGTATGGTTATAACTTCACGCATTGACCTCTGATTTGGATAAAACTTAGTTGATCAGAATATAGACTCATAAACATTTCTTTTGATAGCTTTTTGGGTATATTGGAGCACGATTGATAGTTTGAATCATTTGCTCAATGTGCCTCTTGCATTCTGCCAGAAATCGAGCTTTGGTCGATTTCTCATATTCTGGTTTCATTCATTTGGAAATTGATTTGCATCGTATTGACTCATAAAGGCACATGTACATTTCGTTGTTCCGCATGTGCTTCTGCTATGTCCCAATTTATTGTTCACAATACCCTTTTGTACTCTAGTGTTTGTGGGATTATTTGGACCTTTGCTAGAAATGGTAAAGGGTATGTGTTTAGAGCCCGCGATGCTCTAGATTATGTTTGGTGGTCATTCAGAAATGGATAGACCATATTATGTTTGGAATCCCACTTCACCTTCTATCTGTTTGATATGAAATTCAGAGCCGACCTAGCACTTGGGTAGGGTGAGAGGGCTCGAGTAGGAAAGGGCTACCCGTGGATGGAGTCGAGAACTCATCACGGCGTGGAGCCACCACTGAGTTAAACCTCACATGCACTATGCTAGGGTACGACGTCTGAGTTTCTGTTTCGTATTTTGTATTGATATGCTCCAAAATGTTTCATATGCCATTGATATGTTTCGAAATGTCTCATTTGTTATTGATATACTCCGAAACATTTCAAATGCCTTTAATATGCTCCGAAATGTTTCATTTGCTATTGTTATGCTTCAAAATGTTCCATTTGCTATTGATATGCTCCGGAACATCTCATACGCTATTGATATGCTCCAATTACTCTGTGCTCCATTTCCTATGAACTGATATATTCTGAAATATCCTATTTGTCATTAATATGCTCCGGATCATCTCGTACGCTATTGATATGCTCCAATTACTCTATGCTCCATTTGTTATAAACCAAATATGTTATGAATGAAATCACATTTGCGATTCTGTATCTAATGAGATGATATCCTTGAATCTCTTAGATTCTGTCTTGCATTGTGATATCTTGTTTGTTTGAAACTGTCCCTTCTCATGCTATATATGCTTTGTTACTTGCTGAGCTGTTTTTAGCTCACTCCGTTGTTATATAAATTTTTCAGGTCAGCTTGTCACTCTTTGAGATGTTTGAATTGGGTTGAGGCAGTGGAGAGCTATTCAGAATTAAGGGCAAGTCTTAGTGTAATATCCCTCACTTTTGAAAATTATTAATAAGGATTGATATGTAAATTGGAGGACTTATATGTAAATATAGAAATTTCAAGAAACATAGAGAGGAGCGGTGGAGCATGGGGAGAAGAAGAAGAGAAGTTGAGGGAGAAGAGAAGAAAAGAAGAAGAAGAGGGAAAAGAAGAGAGGAGGAAGAAGAGGGAGAAGAGAAGAAAAGAAGAAGAAGAAGAAGAAGAGAGGGAAGATGGAGAGGAGAGAGAGAGAGGCAGCTGCAGCTAGGGCTATAGCACCTCTGTTTCCCGCAGGCGAAAACAGAGGAGAGGATGTGTGGGGCGTTGGGGAGGAGAAGGGAAGAAGAAGAAGAAGAAGAAGAATAAGAAGAAGAGAGGAGGATAGCCATGGCAAGGCTGCAGCGAGGAGGTGTGTGGCGTTGGGGAGGAAAAGGGAAGAGGAGAAGAAGAGAAGGAGAAGAAGAGGGAAAAGAGAGGGAAGAGGGAGAGGAGCGAGAGGTGGCAGCAGCTAGGGCTGCAGCATCTCTGTTTCCTGCAGGTGGAAACAAAGGAGAGGTGTGGGGCGTTCAAAGAGGAGAAGAAGAAGAAGAGGAAGAGAAGAGGAAGAGGAAGCTGGAGAAGAGGTTGTGATACCCCTGTTTCCTGCAGAGGAAACAGAGGAGAGGGTGTGTGTTGTTAGTTTGGCAAGTCCCATAGTCCCACATCGGGAAAATCAGACTTGTTGTCTCATCTTGGAATTATAAATAAGGGACTGGGCTTTGAAGTCATATGCACCACAAGAGGTACCACATTTTGTACCACAAGCAGCACAAGAGGCACCACAAGAAAACCTGCTTACGGTTTGGGTTTTTCTTGTTTAGTAAGCTGAAGGTGTTTTATGGCCTAGGAACATCTTCCTAAGGCATTTGTAAGTGTCCCTCTTTTATAGTAGTAATTTGCTTCTCATTCGTTTGTGGATGTAGGTCAATTGACCGAACCACGTATATCTAGTGTTCTGGTGTTCTTGTCGCTTTTATTCTTTCCGCTTTATTGTCTTTGTTGTGTTGCCATCTAGTGTTCTGGTGTTCTTGTCGCTTTTATTCTTTCTGCTTTATTGTCTTTGTTGTGTTGCCAAAATTATCCTTTGGTAAATATCCTGGGGCTTGTTGAATCTCGTATTTTGATGATGAAACTACTTGATATATGTTTATGATTTAATCTGCGTTTTGAGTGACGCAGGATGCTTTGATCAGGATGAGACAATTAAAGCACGAAAATCATGTTGTGCCGGAGGAACATGTCAGAAGATTGGACGTCGGGCCGGTGGATCGGTCGACGTATCGATAGAAGGCTTCGGGCCGTGGACTCGGGCATCGGGCCAAGAAGAGCGGGTATTGTGCCAAGGATATCGGAGTTGCGGAGTCAACTGGCCGATTGGGCAATAGGCCGCAGGAGAGGACGATGCGCCGAAGAATCAAACGAAGCGTCGAGGGACCAATGACATGCCGGACAACTTGGTTAATTGCTTAGGATTAATTGTCTCGATCGAAGTTTTGTTTTAAGTGTGCAGGATTAACTACGATGAAAGATAGACAAGCAGCAGGAGTTGCGCCGGAGTCAAGATCATGATCACGTTGGGAGTTCAAGAGTTCGACGGAAGTTCGGACGGTCGTCGGAGGTTCAGCGAGGACAGATCCGAGAAGTCCAGAAGCTTGCCAAGCGAAGCTCGTCGGAACTCGCCAAGTGGATCGTCGCAAAGTCCAGGAGTATGCCGGATGTCCGCAGAAGGATCACCGAGGGTTATCGGTTGATCGACGGAAGTTGGCCGGAAACTCGCCGGAAGAAGCGATTGACGCATCGGAGCAAAGCTGCAGAAGTTGTCTTAGAGTTAATCGTAGTTAGCATGATGATTAAGCATGAAAATGGGAGGTGATCCCATTAGCTTAATCTTGGGGCAATTGGGCCCCTGAAAAGATTCAAAGTGGGCCGAATGGAGTGAACCATTCGGACCCTGATTGCACCAGGAGGTGCAACCGCCCCAGCCAGGAGGTGCAACCGCCTGGGCTGTGGGGGTTGGGAGGTGCAACCGCCCCAGCCAGGAGGTGCAACCGCCAGGGCTGCGAGGCTGGGAGGTGCAACCGCCCCAGCCGAGAGGTGCAACCGCCCAGAGCTCAGTCTTCGAGCTAGACTGGGCGGTGCAACCTCCTCTACCAAGAGGTAGCACCGCCAGAGCTCAAGTTTCGAGCTCTGCCAGGCGATGCAACCACCGAGCTCAGTCTTCGAGCTCTGGCAGAGAGGTGCATCAGCCTGAGCTCAGTCTCGAGCTCTGCCAGGTGATGCAATCACCGAGCTCAGTCTTCGAGCTCTGGCAGAGAGGTGCATCAGCCTGAGCTCAGTTTGGAGCTCTACCAGGTGATGCAACCACCGAGCTCAGTTTCGAGCTCTGCCAGGTGATGCAATCACCAAGCTCAGTCTTCGAGCTCTGCCAGGTGATGCAATCACCGAGCTCAGTCTTCGAGCTCTGGCAGAGAGAAGCAATCGCCTGAGCTCAGTCTTCGAGCTCTGCCAGGCGGTGCCACCTCTCCAGTCAAGAGGTGCAACCGCCTGATCCCAGAATTCTGGGATTTGATCGATTTGATCGTTTTGAGCTCCAAATTTGAACTGGGTTGGGGCCTATAAATACCCCACCCATTCAGCACTGAAAATATATAGATCCACACCGAATTCTTGATCTTTTCAGTGATTCTAAGAGCTCAAATTTGTGTAAAGTCCTAAAGTTCTCCTCCTTCTGTTCTTCAAGTCTTGAGTTGTAAAGAGAGGAGAGAAAGGATCTGTAAAGGTTGTCTCCTGAGCCTGTCAAAAGGAGAGAAACTGTAAAAGGGCAGTTAGCCTTCGCCCATTGAAGGAAGGCAGCTAGTTGACGTCGGCAACCTCGTCGGTGGAGGAAGCCAAAAGTGGAGTAGGTCAAGGCTGACCGAACCACTCTAAATCTCTGGTTTGCGTTTATTTTTGAGCACTTTATCATTACTGCAAACCTCCTCCATTACTACTGCTCTCTGCGCTTTCACGAACAAGTTCTAAGTGCTGTTCTTCCGAATCTGCATTCAGACGTAAATTCGTATTTTCGTACATTACAGTTTACGTTTACGTTTGATTCTGCAGAACTGTCTTCCGTGCTTTTACAAAAGAGTTTCTTTGCAGTTTACACTTACATTTTGATCCTATTGATAACTGCAAACTGTCCTCTATAATTTTACGAACAAGTTTCTGCATTTAGACGTAAAACTGCATTTAGACGTAAATCTGAGTTTAGACGTAAACTGCGCTTAGACGCAAAACTGCGCTTAGACGCAAACTGTGTTTAGACGCAAACTGCGCTTAGACGCAAACTGCGCTTAGATGCAAACTGTGTTTAGACGCAAACTGCGCATAGACGCAATCTGCGCTTAGACGCAAACTGCACTTAGATACAAACTGAGAATTAGCTTTTGCATCATAATAGCTTTTATTGAACGAACGCAGCTTTTGGTTTTTAATCGCTGTAAGATTTCCGCTGCACTAATTCACCCCCCCCCCTCTTAGTGCTCTCGATCCTAACAATTGGTATCAGAGCGGGGTATCTCTCATTTCGGATTTACACCCGAGAGAAATGGCTCTTCAAGAGGGCTTTTCGGTCTTTCGTCCACCGTTCTTTAACGGATTGGACTACACTTACTGGAAAACTCGAATGAGAGTTTTCTTGATTTCTCTAAATCTGGATTTATGGAATATCGTTGAAAATGGTTTTCAACTTCCCTCTAAACCGACGAACGAATGGTCGGATTTAGAGAAGAAGTATTTTTCTTTAAACGCAAAGGCTATGAATGCCTTATTTTGCGCTTTGGACAAAAATGAGTTCAATCGGGTTTCTTTGTGCGAAACGGCTTTCGATATTTGGCGCACTCTTGAAATCACGCATGAGGGAACTAGTAGAGTCAAAGACTCGAAAGTTAATATTTTACTGCATGATTTCGAGCTTTTTCATATGAAACCAAGCGAAACCATTGTTGACATGTACACCCGTTTTACGGATGTCGTCAATGGTTTAAATTCACTTGGTAAAAGCTTTTCGGATTTTGAACTCGTTAACAAAGTTTTGCGCTCACTTTCTAAAACTTGGGATTCAAAAGTAACTGCTATTCAAGAATCGAAAAACTTGAACCAATTTCCACTTGAAGAACTAATTGGTTCATTGATCACATATGAAATGACGTGCAATGCACGTGAAGAACTTGAGAACCACCTTCCAAAGAACAGGAAGGATTTGGAACTCTGGACAAATGAATGCCATTTGAGCGATGACTCAAGTGATGAGGACAATGATGAACAAAACAACCTTCCAAAGAACAGGAAGGATTTGGGACATAGAACATTTGAAGACCACTCGAGCATAAGCTCAAGTGATGGTGAACTTAAACTACAAATGAAACGAAAATTAAAAAGCAAAAAGAATCAAACTACTTGCTTTAAACGCAAGAAGAAGAACAAAAATTGGGATGAATCGAGCTCCTCCGAAGAAGAGAAAGTCAACAAAAGCAAGGCGGCAAACTACGCCTTAACAACCTACAATGATGAGGTAATCGAAATCCCCCTAATTTATTTTGAAATTACTTGATGCTTTCATGATGTATTTTTCTCTTTTAGTTTAGAATTAATTTTCTTAAAAATTACATGTTTAAAAAAAAGGGGAAAAATTATTATGATCATACTAAGTAATTTCGAAAATGATAATATTGCATATTTTATGATAAACAAATAAAATGATCTTGATTGAAAATATGAAATCATGGTTAAGAAGTAATAATGTGCATTACATTAATTTCCATTGTTATTTCTCGATTTTGATTAAAGATCATGTTTGATTTGAAGAAATGCATAATGATGAAATTAAATATTTCGATTGACAATTTCATGCATGAGATATACATGATGATTTTTGTGATTGATGGTTTTATGATGAAATTCATTTTACGATCCTAAACGTTGATGCATGTTTTCATTTGACATAAATGAAAAGGCATGCTAACATGAAATCGATCACTTAAGATGAAACACTTAAAAAAGGGGAGAAATATATGAATTGATGCTATAAACACTATGCTATGATTATCCCATGCTTGCATCACCAAGAAATATATGATTGCTATCATTGCTATATGCCCTGTATCAAGATATCAAACAAAATCTTGCTTCACAGTTTTACGCATTGATATCTTACCACATGATGAAATGCTACAATTGATGAACACTTGAAATGTAATCCTCTATCTTATTGATTTTTCAATAAATCTATGCTTGTCATACATGAATTTATTGAATGTAATTTTGAGGATGATTTCAGATTTGACAAATGCTTGATTCGTATTTACGATATAAGATACACTTTAAATATGAATCATGCATCAATCATGTTAAATGCTTCAATCATTTTCTATCTCTAGAGTTCTCGATTTTGATGAAATACAAGTGATAAATTCATTTATGATATCTTGTAAATCACTTGAATTATGAATGAGTTTTTTTTTATGATGCGTTAAAAGAATCACTTAAAAAGAAAATGCTTTTCCCATCTGATCGAGATTAATGATTTCATGATATTTTGTGAATCTCGAAATTAATTTTAATGACTTGATTATGAATTTCAAGTTAATGATTTGATTTGAATCATAATCTTGATCTTGCAAAATTGAAGTCACAAATAATATCCTGTGGTATTCATGAATTGATACTCACAATATGAAAGCATTGATATTCATGACTTGAATTGGATTGAAACATTGTATGCTTAAATTAATCATTCTCCTATGTTTCAAAAATTCCTTAAATGCCTTATGTGATGATTGAAAACTAACTTGCTTTATGATGAATCACGAATCATAACTTGATCTATGATGCCTTGAAATGATTAAAATATTTAATACTTTTATGCTCTACCCCCTACTTTCTTCTTGTTTTCAATGATAAAATGGGGAGAAGTTTTGATCATGCATGGTAGGATATAATTTGACAAAATTGATACCATCATGATATGAAACATTTATGATGTGCAATTATGCATGCAATACTTGCTTTCTAATTATGATGTGATGTATTGCATATGATGTAAATCATGATCTAAAATGCTATGAGTGCCAAGTTACACAGTTTGAGAAGAAATTGCTATATTGAAACATTAATGTAATTATGAATGGTGATATGATATCATGCATGTAATACTTCAACTTATGATAATGATGCATGCAATGATAAAATATTCATGATGAAAAATTGTCTTGACATTCATAACTTGATTATTCATCCTTTGTCATGATTTTGAAATCGTTGTAAAAGGAAAAAAGAAGTACAAAACTGTATTCTCTCTTCCTTTTTTACAATGACAAAGGGGGAGATAGCTAGCTTGTACAAGTCAAGAAGATGCAAAAACTTGACTGCTTGCTTGCCTATCTTAAGTAGCAAAGATTGCTAACTTGCTCATTTCAAGAAGAAAAATTGTCTTCTTGAACATCACTATCTTGAATATCTTAGTTGAAGCAAAACTTGCAATTTGCACATTGCAATAGGAAGCAAGAATCATGAGCTTACACAAGAAAGCTATCTTGTATTTGCTTTCGAAATTTTTGCTAGCTTATATATTGTGAAATTTGTATATCGTAAAAATTGCTAGCTTGCTGGTCTAAAGAGAAGCAAAAAGTTGCTATCTCAAAAGAGGCAAAAATGCTAACTTGCGCATCTAGCAAAGTGAGCAAAATTTTCAAGAAGCAAGAGTTGCCTTCTTGAACATCTCTAATTTGCTAGCTTACATGATGTAGAACTTGCTATCTTATATGCTATAAAACTTGCATATCTAAAACTTGATAGCATGAATGTTCTAAGCATGATGAAATACTTGCTAAATCTTCTAGCTCCAAAGATTGCATTATGATAAAACTTGATACTATGTTTTTCATGCAATGAATTGAACCAATATCACAAACACTTGATTGTGGTACTTCTCCTTTTTGTTGATGACAAAGGGGGAGAAGTATGTTGATGACATGACATGTGATGCATAAGTTTATGCATATGACATGACATGTGATGCATAAGTTTATGCATATGTTCATGTTGACGTGTTGCAAGTATTCATGATGAATATTGCAATGACTTGAATTCAGTTTAAATTCAAGGTTCTATCAATATGGCATATTGATAGGGGGAGTTTGTTTAAACTCCGGGAGTTAAGTTTAACTCCGTCATCAAGTGGTTGTCATCATCAAAAAGGGGGAGATTGTTGAATCTCGTATTTTGATGATGAAACTACTTGATATATGTTTATGATTTAATCTGCGTTTTGAGTGACGCAGGATGCTTTGATCAGGATGAGACAATTAAAGCACGAAAATCATGTTGTGCCGGAGGAACATGTCAGAAGATTGGACGTCGGGCCGGTGGATCGGTCGACGTATCGACAGAAGGCTTCGGGCCGTGGACTCGGGCATCGGGCCAAGAAGAGCGGGTATTGTGCCAAGGATATCGGAGTTGCGGAGTCAACTGGCCGATTGGGCAATAGGCCGCAGGAGAGGACGATGCGCCGAAGAATCAAACGAAGCGTCGAGGGACCAATGACATGCCGGACAACTTGGTTAATTGCTTAGGATTAATTGTCTCGATCGAAGTTTTGTTTTAAGTGTGCAGGATTAACTACGATGAAAGATAGACAAGCAGCAGGAGTTGCGCCGGAGTCAAGATCATGATCACGTTGGGAGTTCAAGAGTTCGACGAAAGTTCGGACGGTCGTCGGAGGTTCAGCGAGGACAGATCCGAGAAGTCCAGAAGCTTGCCAAGCGAAGCTCGTCGGAACTCGCCAAGTGGATCGTCGCAAAGTCCAGGAGTATGCCGGATGTCCGCAGAAGGATCACCGAGGGTTATCGGTTGATCGACGAAAGTTGGCCGAAAACTCGCCGGAAGAAGCGATTGACGCATCGGAGCAAAGCTGCAGAAGTTGTCTTAGAGTTAATCGTAGTTAGCATGATGATTAAGCATGAAAATGGGAGGTGATCCCATTAGCTTAATCTTGGGGCAATTGGGCCCCTGAAAAGATTCAAAGTGGGCCGAATGGAGTGAACCATTCGGACCCTGATTGCACCAGGAGGTGCAACCGCCCCAGCCAGGAGGTGCAACCGCCTGGGCTGTGGGGGTTGGGAGGTGCAACCGCCCCAGCCAGGAGGTGCAACCGCCAGGGCTGCGAGGCTGGGAGGTGCAACCGCCCCAGCCGAGAGGTGCAACCGCCCAGAGCTCAGTCTTCGAGCTAGACTGGGCGGTGCAACCTCCTCTGCTAAGAGGTAGCACCGCCAGAGCTCAAGTTTCGAGCTCTGCCAGGCGATGCAACCACCGAGCTCAGTCTTCGAGCTCTGGCAGAGAGGTGCATCAGCCTGAGCTCAGTCTCGAGCTCTGCCAGGTGATGCAATCACCGAGCTCAGTCTTCGAGCTCTGGCAGAGAGGTGCATCAGCCTGAGCTCAGTTTGGAGCTCTGCCAGGTGATGCAACCACCGAGCTCAGTTTCGAGCTCTGCCAGGTGATGCAATCACCAAGCTCAATCTTCGAGCTCTGCCAGGTGATGCAATCACCGAGCTCAGTCTTCGAGCTCTGGCAGAGAGAAGCAATCGCCTGAGCTCAGTCTTCGAGCTCTGCCAGGCGGTGCCACCTCTCCAGTCAAGAGGTGCAACCGCCTGATCCCAGAATTCTGGGATTTGATCGATTTGATCGTTTTGAGCTCCAAATTTGAACTGGGTTGGGGCCTATAAATACCCCACCCATTCAGCACTGAAAATATATAGATCCACACCGAATTCTTGATCTTTTCAGTGATTCTAAGAGCTCAAATTTGTGTAAAGTCCTAAAGTTCTCCTCCTTCTGTTCTTCAAGTCTTGAGTTGTAAAGAGAGGAGAGAAAGGATCTGTAAAGGTTGTCTCCTGAGCCTGTCAAAAGGAGAGAAACTGTAAAAGGGCAGTTAGCCTTCGCCCATTGAAGGAAGGCAGCTAGTTGACGTCGGCAACCTCGTCGGTGGAGGAAGCCAAAAGTGGAGTAGGTCAAGGCTGACCGAACCACTCTAAATCTCTGGTTTGCGTTTATTTTTGAGCACTTTATCATTACTGCAAACCTCCTCCATTACTACTGCTCTCTGCGCTTTCACGAACAAGTTCTAAGTGCTGTTCTTCCGAATCTGCATTCAGATGTAAATTCGTATTTTCGTACATTACAGTTTACGTTTACGTTTGATTCTGCAGAACTGTCTTCCGTGCTTTTACAAAAGAGTTTCTTTGCAGTTTACACTTACATTTTGATCCTATTGATAACTGCAAACTGTCCTCTATAATTTTACGAACAAGTTTCTGCATTTAGACGTAAAACTGCATTTAGACGTAAATCTGAGTTTAGACGTAAACTACGCTTAGACGCAAAACTGCGCTTAGACGCAAACTGTGTTTAGACGCAAACTGCGCTTAGACGCAAACTGCGCTTAGACGCAAACTGTGTTTAGACGCAAACTGCGCATAGACGCAATCTGCGCTTAGACGCAAACTGCACTTAGATACAAACTGAGAATTAGCTTTTGCATCATAATAGCTTTTATTGAACGAACGCAGCTTTTGGTTTTTAATCGCTGTAAGATTTCCGCTGCACTAATTCACCCCCCCCCCTCTTAGTGCTCTCGATCCTAACAGGGCTAGCTCTCACAAACTGGTATCAGAGCCTGGTTCTGGGATCTTTTGGCAACGATGACAATAACAAAGATTGTTGTCGAGAAATTCGACAGAAATGTCAACTTCGGCTTGTGGCAACTCAAGATGGAGGCCATTCTGGTTCAAGACGGAGTTGATTTGGTACTATAGGGAGCCGAGAGCATTTCAGATGATATGTCAAAAGAAGATCTTGCGGGTATGGATAAGAAGGCCTAATCAAGCATCATTCTAAATCTCTCTAACGAGGTTTTACGGGAGGTAGCTACGGAGACTACGGCTAAGAGCATGTGGGACAAGCTTAAAGCCTTATATATGAAGAGGATAGTGGAGAATCGTCTCTACTTGAAGTAGAGTCTATATATGCTTCGGATGACTGAAGGCACATCTATACTCTCACATCTTGATAAGTTTGATTCTTTGGTTATGGATTTGGAGAATATAGATGCAAAAATTGATGATGAGGATAAGGCTTTGTTACTCTTGTGTTCTCTTCCCCAATCTTTTAAGCATTTCCGTGATACTTTGCTTTATGGAAAAGAAACAGTTTTGTATCAAGAAATTAAATCTACATTGAAATCTAAGGAGCAGATAGACAGGAATATCACTAGGGAAAATAGAGAGAATCAGGCTGAGGGTCTGGTTGTTAGGGGGAGAATGGATTAAAGAGAATTTGATAGTAGTAGATCTAAATATAGATCTAAATCCAGACATAGAAATTTGGAATGCAGATATTGTCATAAAATGGGGCACATTAAATTTGATTGCTTTAAATTGAAAAATAAATTAAAGCAAAAGGAAAAATTTGTTGAAAAAACTACTGAATCCGTCGAAGTTAGTGTAGCAACTGATGAGATTGTTGGAAATATTTTTTCTGCTATTGATGACAGGATGAGGTCTAAAAATGAATAGATTTTAGATTCGGGTTGTTTTATCACATGTGTTCCAATAGGGATTTGTTTTCCACATATGAATCTTGTAATGGTGGAATTGTTTTGATGGGCAATAATGCCGCATGTGATGTTGTTGGTAGAGGCACAATCCGAATTAAAATGCATTATGGTATTGTGAGGACGCTTACTAATGTTAGACATGTTCCTGATTTGAAAAAGAATCTCATCTCTTTAGGCATCCTAGAGGCCCTTGGGTGTAAATACATAGCTGAAGGTGGAGTTATGAAAGTTTCTAGAAGTGCTTTTGTTGTTATGAAAGCTTGTAGGTCTGGTAGCTTGTATATTCTGCAGGGAACTACTGTCACAGGTTGAGTTATAGTTTCTTCATCATCATTGTCTGATTCTGACATCACCAAATTATAGCATATGCGTTTGGGTCATATGAGCGAAAAAGGTTTGAGCATATTGAGCAAAAGGGGTCTACTTTGCGGACAGAGTACTGGGCCACTTGATTTTTGTGAACACTGCATTTTTGGAAAGCAGAAAAGAGTCAGCTTCACTTCTTCGGCAGTTCACAAAACGAAAGGTACTCTTGACTATATTCATTCAGACCTTTGGGGTCCAGATCATAGACCAAGATCTATGATCTTGATGTTATTCTGATCCTCTAGTTATTCTAGAGAAAACCTACTGTAAACCTGTTATCATTATTATTGATAGTGGAAGTTTGAGGTGGACTACGGTCCCGTGGTTTTTCCCACATTGGGTTTTTCCACGTTAAAAAGATTTGGTCTCACTGTGTGATTGATTTATTGCTATATTGTTTATGCTATGCTGATTGATATTAGCATTTTGATATCAAGTTGGTATTTTGATGAGGAACCTATTTTGATACACAAAGAGGGAAAAGAATTATTCCGCATTAACAGGTTTCTTCCCAACAAGTGGTATCAGAGCATCAGGTTGTTTGGTGCTAGTTTTCTTGTATGATTGAAATGGAGCAGTCAGATGGTATGATTAAATTGAACTCATCAAATTATTCCACTTGGAGGCGTCTGATGGAAGATTTGCTCTATTGCAAAGATTTGTATAAGCCTATCAAGGTTAAAGATAAACCTTCTATTATGGACGATGAAGAATGGGAAGTTCAACATAAAAAAGCTATTGCCTATATTAGAAGATGGATGGATATAAACTTGCATGAGCATATTTCAGATGAAATCAGAGTTGATGTTGTTTGGCAAAGGTTAGAAAATCTCTTTGCGAAAAAGACAGTGGGAAATAGAATTTCTCTCCTCTGAAGGCTTGTAAATTTGAAGTATAAAGATGGTGGTAACATTGTTGAGGACATAAGCCTATTTCAGAGTCTTGCAAACAAGTTGGTTGCTATGAAAATGAATATAGATGATGAGATGTAGGGATTATTACTTCTCAGCTCTTTACCAAAAAGTTGGGAAACGTATGTGGTGACTATTTGTAACTCCACGCCAGAGGGGACTCTAACCATAGATATGGTTAAAGACAGTTTACTAAATGAAGATGCAAGAAGGAAAGAACAGGGTGAATCTTCTTCTGGTGTATTTGTTACTGAAAAACAAGAAAGACGTGGAAGAAGTCATAGCAGAAATCCATATGGTTATAGAGGAAGATCCAAGTCTAGAAGAGATATCAAATGTTTTCACTGTAATAGGCCAGGTCACATGAAGAAAGAGTGTAGGTTTTGGAAGCAAGAACAGAATGAAATGAAGAAAAATGAGAAAGAGATCAATACATTTGCTGCTGAAGGTAATATCACTATTGTCTGTGATGAAGGTTGTGTTAGCCTTGTAGCTCAAGACAGTAATTAGGTAATTGACTCTGGTGCTTCATTTCATGTTACTTCTCATGGTGATTTCTTTAGATCTTACAGTACTGGTGATTTTGGTAATGTCAGAATGGGAAACAATGGTACATCTAAGATTGTGGGTATTGGAGATATTTGCTTGGAGACCAGTATTGGGACCAAATTGATACTCAAAGATGTAAGACATGTTCCAGATATTCGTCTTAACTTGATATCTACAGGTAGACTTGATGATGAGGGCTTTGCACATTATTTTGGTGAAAGTAAATGGAAACTCACTAAAGGTTCTCTAATTGTGGCAAAAGGAAAGAAGATTAACTCTTTTTATGTCATGGAAGCTAAGCTACACAAAGAAGAGATTAATACAATTCGAAAAGGTGAAAGTATAGATCTTTGGCATAAGAGGCTTGGACATATTAGCGAGAAGGGACTTCAAACTCTTGCTAGAAAGCAGTTCTTACCAGAGTTGCAAGGTACATCTCTTAAATCTTGTGATCATTGCTTAGCTGGAAAAACACATAGAGTTGCATTTCAGACATATCCATCATCTAGAAGATCTGATGTTATTGATTTAGTTCATACTGATGTTTGTACTATGCAAACTAGAACTCTTGGAGGTGCTCTTTATTTTGTTACTTTTATAGATGACCATTCTAGAAAAGTTTAGGTTTTTACTTTGAAATCTAAATACCAGGTACTCGATGCTTTCAAGGAGTTTCATGTCAGTGTTGAAAGAGAAACTGGCAGAAAGCTAAAGTGTGTTCGATCAGATAATGGTGGTGAGTACAGGGGTCCTTTTGAGAATTATTGCAGGTTCCATGTTCTATGGTATCAGGCTTGAGAAAACAGTTCCTAAAACTCCTCAACAGAACGGTGTGGCAGAAAGGATGAACAGAACCATTGAAGAAAGGATTAGGTGTATGCTTTCCCACGCCAAGTTACCAAAGTCATTTTGGGGGGAGGCTATGAGAACTACAATTGACTTGATAAATCTTTCTCCATCAGTTCCTCTGCAAGGTGATGTTCCAGAGAGAGTATGGAGAGGAAAAGATATATCTTATAATCATTTGAGAGTCTTTGGGTGTAAAGCATTTGTTCATATTCCCAAAGATGAGAGGTCCAAGCTTGATAATAAGGCAAAAGCATGTATCTTCTTGGGATATGGTCATGAAGAGTTTGGGTACAGATTATGGGATCTAATGAACAAGAAGATTATTAGAAGCAGAGATGTTGTGTTTCTTGAAGACCAATTGTTTGATGATAGTGATAATGTTGAGAAGCCAGAAACCTCTATTTATATTCCTTGGAGTTTGGGTCCAGTTCCTTCACCTGTAGTTCATGATGATCATGGGGGAGATGAACAAGAAGATTGTGGTGAGAATACTAGTGATGATACACCTATAGTTGATGATGCTGAACCAACTGAACAGGCACCTCCACCACCAATTGAGATTCCATTGAGAAGATCCACTAGAGAGTAACAACCCTCTACCAGAGATCCTCCACATGAGTATGTTATGCTTACTGATGGGGGAGAGCCAGAAACTTACTAAGAAGCTATTCTACATGAGAATAAGAGTGAGTGGGTTAAAGCCATGCAAGAAGAGATGAGATCCTTGCTTGAGAACCACACCTATGACTTGGTAAAGCTGCCGAAAGAGAAGAAAGCTCTCAAGAATAAGTGGGTTTATAAATTAAAGACTGAAAATAATAGCTCACAACAAAGATACAAGGCACGACTAGTTGTGAAAGGATTCAGTCAGAAGAAAGGTATTGACTTTGAAGAAATATTTTCTCCGGTTGTGAAAATGTCCTCTATCCGAGTTGTTCTTGGTTTGGCTGCCCGCTTGAATTTAGAAGTTGAGCAACTTGATGTAAAAACAGCATTTCTTCATGGTGACTTAGAAGAAGAAATTTACATGGAGCAACCAGAAGGTTTCAAAGTCAAGGGAAAAGAAAATATGGTATGTAAGCTTAGGAAAAGCTTATATGGACTCAAACAGGCACCTAGACAGTGGTACAAGAAGTTTGATTCCTTTAAGATGAGCCAAGGGTATAATAGAACCACATCTGATCATTGTGTGTTTATGAAGAAATTTTCAGATGATGATTTTATTATTTTACTGCTATATGTTGATGATATGTTGATTGTTGGCCATGATGTTGGAAAAATTGAAAAGCTTAAAAGAGAGCTAAGTAAGTCTTTTGCCATGAAAGACTTAGGATCGGTGAGACAAATACTTGGCATGAAAATTCTTCGTGATAGGAAGAAAAGGAAGATTTGGCTATCTCAGGAGACTTACATTGAAAATGTTCTTGAAAGATTCAACATGAGTAAAGCCAAAGCAGTTTGTTCTCCACTTGCAGGTCATTTCAAGCTGAGTTCAAAACAATGTCCTACAAGTGAGAAAGAAAAAGAAGAAATATCCAGAGTGCCTTACTCATTTGCAGTAGGCAGTTTGATGTATACTATGATTTGTACTAGGCCAAATATAGCTTATGCAGTTGTTGTTGTTAGCCGATTTCTCTCAAATCCTGGAAAGGAACATTGGGCAGCAGTGAAATGGATATTAAGATATCTAAGAGGTACTTCCAAGTTGTGTTTATGTTTTGGTAGTGATGAACCTATGTTAGAAGGTTACACAGATGCAGACATGGCAGGTGATACTGATTCTAGGAAGTCCACTTCGGGATTCTTGATGACATTTGCAGGAGGAGCAGTCTCTTGGCAGTCTAAGTTACAGAAGTGTGTTGCTCTATCAACCACAGAAGCAGAATACATAGTAGTTACTAAAGCCTGCAAGGAAACTTTATGGATGAAAAAGTTTCTACAGGAATTAGGCTTGAAACATGAAGTATACACTGTTTTCTGTGACAGTCAGAGCGTCATTCACCTCTCTAAGAATTCAACATACAATTCTAGATCCAAGCATATTGATGTGAGATATCACTGGATTCGTGATGTGCTTGAGATGAAAGAATTATAATTGGAAAAGATACATACCAATGAGAATGGTTCAGATATGTTTACAAAGTCTTTGCCTAAGGAGAAGCTTGAAGCATGTAGGCGAAGAGCGGGCTTGGTACAGCCCACCATATGAGTTGGAGGGGGAGAATTGTTGGGTCCAGCCCATATGTGGGCTTGGACAATTGGGCCTATTGAGCCCAAATCAGTAATTAAGAGAGAAAGGGCAAAATTGGGCACCGTGCAGGGTGTGTGTGTGTGCGCATAGTGAGATTGCAGCGTGCAGCCTGCGGCGTGCAGAGGAAAGAGGAGAGAGAAATAGAGAGAGAAAGATTAGGTTTCTGAGTTTTCTGCTTGACGATCTGTGGCCAAACTTTGTCAGTTTCGGCCCAAATTTTATGTGGAGAATCTTTGCAGCAAACTCTACAATCCTAATGGTGTTGATCTACAGTTTACCCTCTCTAAGGTACTTTCCTGCGATATTCACTCTGTGAGACCTAGAATTCTCTTTTGAGGAGATCCATCCTACGTGATGAAGATATGCTATCCTTGAGCCAAGATCTATGATCTTGATGTTATTCTCAAATGTTAGGATGATCCATCGCACTGTTAGGATGACGCCTCAGCAAAATGGTGTGGCCGAACGTATGAACAGAACACTCTTGGAGAGAGCAAGGTGTATGATCTCAAATGCAGGGTTGACAAAGGACTTTTGGGCAGAGGCGATTAATATGGCCTGTTACATTGTCAACCGCGCTCCTTCTACAGCACTTAACTTTAAAACTCTGGAGGAAGTTTGGTCAGGTACTCCTGCTGATTATTCTGATTTAAAATTTTTTGGGTGTCCAGCATACATGCATGTAAATGAAGGAAAATTAGAGCCTCGGGCTAAAAAGTGCATTTTCCTTGGGTATGCTTCTGGGGTGAAAGGATACAGATTATGGTGTTCTGATCCCAAATCCCCAAAATTTATAATCAATAGAGATGTTACTTTTGATGAATTGTTTATGTTATCTTCCAAAGAAGATTCTACTATTTGTACAAATGATAGTACGCAGAAGCAGGTGGAGCTTGAGATTGGTAGTTTAGATTCTTTTAAGTCGAACTCTTCTACTCAAAGAATGCCAGTAGATGGTCCCGAGTCTACTGAGGAAGTTGATCCAGAGGAAGAGCAATATTCCATAGCCAAAGATAGACCACGGAGTGATATTCGACCACCACAAAGATATACAAATTTGGTTGCATATGCTTTGTCTGTTGCAGAAGAGACAAGTGAAGTTGGTGAGCCTACTTCCTACTCAAATGCAGTTTCTTGTGATAATTCCGCTAAGTGGTTGATTGCGATGAATGAAGAAATTGAGTCTCTCCATCGGAATAGAACTTGGGATCTTGTAAAGCCGTCTTCTAGTAAGAAAATTGTTGGACGCAAATGGGATACCATTGCTGAGGGAAAGGTCCTTGTTTAGAAAATTTATATGAAGGACAATCTAGCAATGTTTACGAAGCCTCTTCCGATTTACAAGTTCAAGCAGTGCTTGGACTTGGTTGGTGTTCATTGTTGGTGATTGCCCGTTGGGGCTGTTATGAAGAAGTTGGAGCAAGTTTTGTTGGGACATGCCAAGGTGGAGATTTGTTAGTTTGGCAAGTCCCATAGTCCCACATCGGGAAAATCAGACTTGTTGTCTCGTCTTGGAACTATAAATAAGGGACTGGGCTTTGAAGTCAGATGCACCACAAGAGGTACCACATTTGGTACCACAGGCAGCACAAGAGGCACCACAAGAAAACCTGCTTACGGTTTGGGTTTTTCTTGTTTAGTAAGCTGAAGGTGTTTTATGGCCTAGGAACATCTTCCTAAGGCATTTGTAAGTGTCCCTCTTTTATAGTAGTAATTTGCTCCTCTTTCGTTTGTGGATGTAGGTCAATTGATCGAACCACGTATATCTAGTGTTCTGGTGTTCTTGTCGCTTTTATTCTTTCCGCTTTATTGTCTTTGTTGTGTTGCCAAAATTATCCTTTGGTAAATATCCTGGGGCTAGCTCTAACATGTGTGATGCCGGGGAGGAAGAGGGAAGAAGAAGAGGAGAAGAAGAAGAGAAGGGAAAGGAGGAGCTGCGGTTGTGACGGTGGAAGCTGCAGCTGGAAGAGAAGGAGAGGAAGAGATGGTGAGGAAGAAGAGAAGAAGTAGAAGCGGGTGAAGAGGCGGCACCTCTGTTTCCTGCAGGAGGAAACAGAGGAAAGGAGGTGCTGTTCGTCGGGGAGAAGAAGGGGAGGAAGGAGAAGAAGAGAAGAAGAAGAAAGGAAGGAGAAGGAAGAGGAGAAGGGAAAGAAGTAGCTGCAGTTGCGGCTGTGGCAGCTGCAGCTGTGGCAGGGAAAGAGGAAAAGAAACGAATAAGGGAAGGAGAGGAAGAAGAGAAGGGGAAGAATGGGCTGCGGCTGCGGCGATGGCAGCTGTAGTTGGAAGAGAAGAAGGAGAGAACGATGAGCAGGGGAGGAAGAAGAGGCTACAGCCGTGGCTGAGGCTGCGACTGCAGCAGTGTAGCTGGGAAAGAAGAGAAGGAAAGGAAGAAGAAGAGAAAGGAAAAAGGGAAGAAGAGAGGAAGAGGAGATGGGGAGGCAGCTGCAGTTGGAAGAGAAGAAGGAGAGGAAGATGAGCAGGGGAGGAAGAAGAGGCTGTGGTCATGGTTGTGGCTGCGACTGCAGCAGTGCAGCTGGGAAAGAAGAGAAGGAAAGGAAGAAGAAGAGAAAGGAAAAGGGAAGAAGAGAGGAAGAGGAGAAGGGGAGGCAGCTGTGGCAGTGGCAGCTGCAGTTGGAAGAGAAGGAGAGGAAATAGAGCAGGGGAGGAAGAAGAGGTTGCGGTTGTGGTGGCTGTGGCCATGGCTGCGACTGCGACTGCGGTAGTTGCAGCTGGGAAAGAAAAGAAAGGAAAGGGGGAAAAAGGGGCTGCGGACGGGATTGCAGCCGCAACGGCAGCAATTGCATATACGGCAGTTATGTCTACGAAAGAAGGGGAGGAAGAAGGCAGTGCGATGGAAGGGGCTGCGACTGTGGCAGCGGCAGCGGCGGTGGCTGTGGCAGCTACGTTTGGGAAAGAAAAAGGAAGGAATGATAGTAAGAGAGAGCAGGTGACTGTGCCTCGATGTTCCACACATGGTGTAGTTGCGAAGAAAGAAAGAAAACAAGTGCACAAAACGAAACAGGGAGGGGACGGAGGAAAAGTGGAAAAAGGATTCGAGCGTACACCTTCTTCGAATCTTTGGATCAAAACCTTCAAAAGGCAAGTTTCCCGATCATTTGTCCTATAATTGCTCTAATTTTTCTTATTGCAAGTGTTCAGATCCTTCCTATTACAAGTGTTTCTGAAATATCCTATTTGTCATTAATATGCTTCGGATCATCTCGTACGCTATTGATATGCTCCAATTACTCTATGCTCTATTTGTTATAAACCAAATATGTTATGAATGAAATGACATTTGCGATTCTGTATCTAATGAGATAATATCCTTGAATCTCTTGGATTCTGTCTTGCATTGTGATATCTTGTTTCTTTGAAACTGTCCCTTCTCATGCTATATATGCTTTGTTACTTGCTGAGCTGTTTTTAGCTCACTCCGTTGTTATATAAATTTTTCAGGTCAGCTTGTCACTCTTTGAGATGTTTGAATTGGGTTGAGGCAGTGGAGAGCTATTCTGAATTATGGGCAATTCTTGTTGGTTATTATGTTATTTTTGTATAAGCATATTTTGTATGAAATGAAATGTTGTTGATGAATCGAAATGGATATACTGTGTAAAAGTGTTAGAAGTTCTCTCTTAATTGGAATTTTTGGAATGTTAAGTCTAGTTTACGATGATATGAACTTGTGGTAAATGGTTGGAGTTCTGATTGTATAAATTACTTAGCTTGTGGATTTATAAATGTTGTTCATGTTTGTTAAGTTGGCTTGGGTTGTCATAAATGTGAATTATCGAGTGATGTGATATATGATTATAAATTGCACAGGTTTTATAGATGTGAATTTGATAGAATATTTTTCGGTGTCCTCAAATGTTAGTTTGGATCTTGGATTGGTTTGTGATGATGAAAGTTTTAATATCATGGATATATTTGAGGGGCGTGACACCGATGCCCGAATCTATGGCTCGAAGCCTTCTATCGATACGTCGACTGATCCACCGGCCTGATATCCAATCTTCTAACATGTTCCTCCGGCCCAAAATGATTTTTCCTGCTTTAATTGTCTCATCTTGATCGAAGCATCCTGCGTTACTCAAAATGCAGATTAAAACATAAACACAATTATCAATTTGTTTCATCATCAAAATACGAGATTCAACAACCACTGCTTGGGAGACTATGTCAAGGTAGTACCTGCTAGTTATATGTGCCTTGTAAGCCAATCACGTAAGTGATAACACTTATGACTTGATACATAGTCTTTTTGTTTATTATATTTTGGTATTTATTACTTTATATTACTTGTTGCATATATATATATATATATATATATATATATATATATATATATATATATATATATATATATATTGTGACGTCCTTGGATCTGTGCAATGGGAATCGGATAATGATGAGATCATGATAATGAGACCGATTTGCCTTTAAACACAGATATAAATAATCCCGATCATAGGTTATTCGAGAGAGACATCGAGATAACCAAATAGATTGATGTGTTATATACTCAACCATATAATGGATGTAGTGGGTCTTATAGCTGCTCGTGTGGGGATAATAGAGATACAATATAGGTGCTCATTAGGGAATGAGTTCACTGATTGATCCGCTTATTGTTAGGATCAAGAGTGGCATTAAGAGGGGGATGTGAATTAGTGCAGCGGTAAAAACATCAATTCTAAAATCTTTCATTCTGATTAAACCTATTTTCGAAAGATATTAACTTTGAAAGCATATGGAAGGGTGTGCAGCAAAAGTAATGAGGAAGTAAAGTAGTTTGCAATATAGATAAATAGCAAAATAGAAATGCAAACATTTTATAGTGGTTTAGTCGTCGTGACCTACATCTACTCCACCGATTCCTCTTCTATTGAGGCCACCGGCATCCACTAAAGATCTTCCTTCAATGGGTGAAGATCAACTACCATTACAACTAGATTCACCTTTTGAACAGTTCAGGAGAGAACCTTTACAATCCCTTTTTACAAAGCTTCCCTCACTCTCTCCCTTAGAATGATCTCTAAATTTTAAGAGGAGGGACTCTACACTTTATAATGGTTTTCTACTTTAGAAACATAGAGTTTTTGTTCATTTTCTTGCTCTTCCATATAGGAATAGCAGGGGTATTTATAGACCCCAAATAGCTTTAAAACTTGGAGCCAAAATTTAAATCCTCGAGATTTCGGGGTACGGGCGGTACTATCGCCTGCATTGTGTGGTACCATCGCTTGCAGCCTAACACTGGGTGGTACAACTGTCCAGTCTAGTGATACTACCACCTAGGAGACTGTGTTAGGGTAGTACCACTGCTTAGACTTGTGATACCACCACCTACAGCCTCGGAGATCATGTTTTTCGAGTTTTCCAACTCACAAGCAGTTCCACCACTTGTTCTGGCGGTGCCACCACCTGACCCAACTTTTGGGTCATTGAATGGGCTTCCCAATTAACCCAATTGGCCCCTAATTGAGTTAGTATGATTACACCAAATGCTAATTCAATTACCTGCTAAACTGCTTCGATCTTAGACATATGATTACAAAGCATATATACTTTGTCCGGCATTTAGTTCATCCGACACTCGTCTGATCCTTCAACGCATCGTCCTCTCATTCAGTGTATTGCCCAATTGGTATGTTGACTCCCACAACTTCTGATCTCCTTGGTACAATGTCTGATCCTTCAGCTTGATGCCCGAATTCACGGCACGAGCCTTCTATTGACACGTCGACCGATCCTCTGGCCCAACGTCCAATCTTCTTACATGTTCACTTTGGCTCAATATAATTCTTTCTGCTTTAATCAATTTGCCTCTCCTTGATTGAAGCTAGTCCTGCGTTACTCAAAATTATAGATTAGATCACAGACTCATCAATTGATTTCATCATCAAAATCCAAGATTCAACAATCTTCCCCTTTTTTATGATGACAACTAATTGATGACAGAGTTATCCTTAACTCCCCCTATCAATATGCCATATTGATAGAACTTTGAATTCAAATTGAATTCAAGTCAAGGCAAATTTAATCATGAAATCATTATGAGTCCAAGCAACATAAAATCATGCATAATCAAATTTTCAATACATCATTCCATGCATGATCATCAACATAACTTCTCTCCCTTTGTCATCAACAAAAACGAGAAGTGCAACTAGCAAGTTTTTGATATATAATTTCAAATCATTGCATATATCATTATGCAAGTTAGTAATTTTTTTTCTTCTCTTTTGAGAAGTGTAATTTTTTGCTTCCTTTGCAAAGTGCAAGCTAGCAAAATTTCATATCATTTTACAACATGTAAGCTAGCAATAATTTTGGGTTTTACAAATTTGTAAATTTTGCTAGATGTGCAACTTAGCATGTTTGCTTTTCTTTACGATGTTCAAACTAGTAACTTTTTGCTTTTTCTTGAAGTATGCAAGCTAGCTAGCAAGCTACCAAAATTTGCTCCCCCTATTTCATTGTCAAATACAATGTTATAATTCTTTGCCCTTTTAGTAAGAAACACGGGAGTTCAAAAACAAGATCTTGATTCATAAAAAAATCTCATGTATCAAATATCGAGAAATTTAGATCATGATTCGAAGAAAGAAAAATAAATCTTAACCCATAAAGTTTTCTTATAAGAAATTCCAAGTCATCATCATTATTATATTGGGCATGAAACTAAATCAATAAATTTTTAAATCAATATTACTTGGGTATGTATGATACTAAAATATGGTTTCAAGTCTTCAATATATAACATGCATAATTTCAAACCATTACATTTCATCCTTACATGATACCAATCAATCATCACTATGGGTATATCATACATGATACTAAACCATTTATGATACCAAACATTAAATCAATATTTTTTAACCATTTATCACTTCATGATTGTTGGTACCAAACATTCATCATTTATTTTCTCTCCCTTTGTCATCTACAAAAAGGAGAATCATTCAACAATGCAAGTGTTTGAAAACATGTCAAGTAAGTTTTACACCAATTTATCCATGCTAGCAAAAATGAGAAGTTAAGCAAAAACTTTGCATGAAAAATGAGAAGCTAGCATTATTGCTTAAAATGCTTTTTTTGGTTCTTCTTAGTAGGTTTCTTTCTTCCTTATTCATAAAAAGATAAGAAGAAGAAGAAGAAGAAGAGTAAGGGAGAAATTCATTATAAAAAAAAAAATCAAGAACCAATTTCATGAAAAGAATTGAACCAAGTCAAATATATAATAAATGAGTTTCATTGAATCAAACTTCGCAAAGAGAAAGGATTCATTAAAATGATTAAGATGTCCATACAAAATCAAATCCCTATTCTTGCAAATGATCATCACATACTAAAAGTCCATGAATAAAAATTCTTTTTTCGTGAGAAGAGTGAGGAAAAAATTCAATGGAAATGATCATTAAATGAAGGATAAAAAATCCATGAATTAAGGCTCTTCTTTTGCAAATAGAAAGATGATCTCGATTGAAAAAAAAAATTCAAGTTATGAAGAACCAAGAAATCCGAGAAAGGAATTCATACATTTAGAATATTTAGCATGCCTAATTCTCTTTTAATGAAATCAAACTGTTCCTCAATCAATTTTAAATCATCAAATCATCAAAATAACTTTTCAAGAGATTCATTAAAAGTAACATAAATAGATTCATTAATCTCTTTAGATGATAAAATCATATGAGAACAAAATGATTCATATAAAATACATCTCACATCATAAACATGAATAAATTAAGTATTTGGTTAAATATAAAAATAAATTGTCAAATCCAAAATGATCATCAAAATCACTTTTCGGATAATTTAATAAAAGCAACATAGATAGATTAAAAATAGCTCATGTTATTTTAGTTTCAAATTTTGCGATTGATTTCATGCAAGCATGCTTTTGACCTTTTTTATGCCAAACAAAAATATGCATCAACGTTTAAAACGGAAAAAGAACTTTCGTTACGGCAAAGAATGATAAGCCATTAATCAAAAGAATCATCATGCATAATTTCAAAATATACATACATACATATATATATATATATATATATATATATATATATATATATATATATATATATATATATATATATATATATATATATAACTAATCATGAAAAGTACTAAGTAACTTCATGGTAAGGAAAAAGAGATTCGATTGAGTCGCTTACCTTGTTGACGGAAGTTGTCAAAGTGTAGTTTGCCACCTTGTCATTGTTGATTTGTTCTTCATCTTCGGATGAACTTGATTCGTCCCAAATGCTTTCTTCTTCCTGTGTTCATAGCAAGTAGTTGTATTCTTTTTAAGTTTATTTTTGTTCTTTAATTCTTGTTTTAAAAACATTTTAAGCTTTATTGTGAGAAGTTTAAGTTCACCATCACTTGAGCTTTCGCTCGAGTTGTATTCTTTTGTTCTAAGTGTTGAATCTCATATTTTGATGATGAAACCACTTGATATGTGTTTATGTTTTAATCTGCATTTTGAGTGACACAGGATGCTCCGATCAGGATAAGATAATTAAAGTAGGAAAAATCATGTTGTACCGGAGGAACATGTCAGAAGATTAGACGTCGGGCCGGTGGATCGATCGACGTATCGATAGAAGGCTTCGGGTCGTGGACTCGGGCATCGGGCCAAGAAGAGCGGGTATTGTGCCAAGGATATCGGAGTTGCAGAGTCAACTGACCGATTGGGCAATAGGTCGAAGAATCGGACGAAGCGTCGAGGGACCAATGACATGCCGGACAACTTGGTTAATTGCTTAGGATTAATTGTTTGGATCGAAGTTTTGTTTTACATGTGCAAGATTAACTACGATGAAAGTAAGACATGCAGTAGGAGTTGCACCAGAGTCAAGACTATGATCACGTTGGGAGTTCGAGAATTCGACGGAAGTTCGGATGGTCGTCGGAGGTTCTACGAGAACAAATCCGAGAAGTCCAGGAGCTTGCCAAAGAAGCTAATCGGAACTTGCCAAGTGGATCATCGCAAGTCCAGGAGTTTGCCAGAAGTCCGCAGGAGCATCACCGAGGGTTCATCGAAAGCTCGCCAGAAGCTCGCCGGAAGAAGCGATTGACGCACCGGAGCAAGTTGTAGTAAATGTCTTAAGAAATTCGTAGTTAGCACGATGATTAAGATAGAAATGGGAGGTGATCCCATTAACTTAATCTTGGGGTAATTGGGTCCTTGACAGACCCAAATTGGGCCGAATGGATCAGCCCATTCGGACCCAGATTACTTGGCCAAAGGTGGCACCGCCTGGGTCGGCGATGGCACCGCCTAGGGCTCAGTCTCCGAGCTTTGGCTAGGCGATGCAACCACCTCTGACAGAGGTGCAACCGCCTGAGCTCGGTCTCCGAGCTCTGGCAAGAGGTGCAACCGCCCCTAACAGGAGGTGGCAGTGCCTAGAGGCTCAGTCTTCGAGCTCTGCCAGGCGGTGCAACTGCCCTAATCAAGCGGTGCAACCGCCAGACCCCGAAATTCCGGGAGATGATAGTTTTGAGCTCGAAATTCAAATTGGGTTGGGGCCTATAAATACCCCACCCTTTCAGCAATGAAAGGGTAACCAAAAACCATAGAAATTCTGATCTTACTTTATGATTTTTAGAGCTCAAAAGTGTTGTATGAGTTAAAAGTTCTCCTTCCTCTTTTCTTCCAAGTTTTGATCTATCAAGAGAGGAAAGAAAATTCTGTAAGGGTTGTCTCCTAAGCCCGTCAAAAGGAGTGAAACTGTAAAAGGGTGGTTGGCTTTCACCTATTGAAGGAAGGCCTCTAGTGGACATCGGTGACCTCGTCGGTGGAGGAAGCCAAAAGTGGATGTAGGTCAAGATTGACCGAATCACTCTAAATCTCGGTTTGTATTTACTTTAAGCATATTATCTTTACTGCAAACCTCCTCAATAGCTTACTGCCTTCTGCACATTTACGATTGTGTTTCAAAGTTTAGTATTTTTCGAATCGGCGTTTATACGTAAATCAGTTTTATCGTACAAACATCATATTTCAGTTTACGCTTACATTCTAATTTCCATCATAACTGCAAACTACCTTCATAGACTTGCTTTAACTGCATCTTGCTTGATCACAAGTTAAAGTGATTTACGAATCGGCTTTTCTACTGAAATCGCTCTTATCGTACGAACGCAGTTTTAATCGTTGAAAGTTTTTCGCTGCACTAATTCACCCCCCCCCCTCTTAGTGCTTTTGATCCTAACACTAAGTGCAAAATCCTTTTTATTCTTTGTAAGGTTATTATCATGTTTGTTTTGTGCCGTACAACTTATTTCATAGGTCATTAAAGACTCGATAAGTTCTTCAAGTAGAAAATAGTTCAAATCCTTGGCCTCTTGAATGGTCATTACTTTAGGGTCCCAACTCTTTGGAAGTGTAACATCTCCCATTTTTGTTTATAAATATGAGGATTATTTAATAAATTTTTTATATTAAATAATATTATATTCAAAATTTATGGCTAGGGACCTAAGAGTAAATATTAAAAATTTGATATGATTTATGAAAGATTTATATTTAAGTTAAAGAATAAAAAAATGGTGGACATGTGCCACTAGCTATCCTAAGGTTGGTGCCACCTATATTTGCTATAAGGATGACACATAGGCTTCTTTTATGCATGCTTATATTAGCTAAACCTAATGTAATTAGAGAAGAAACTAAAGAAAAACTTAACTAAAGGGGGAAAGCTTAAGAGCTGCAGCCAACGTGAGTTTGAAAGAAGAAGAAGAAGAAGAAGAAGAAGAAGAAGAAGAAGAAGAAGAAGAAGTAGTGTTGCTTGAGGTTTTGCATCAATTTTTCTGCATTTGGAAATCAAACTTTTCTAAGGCAAGTATTCTAACCCTATCCCATAGGAATCCTAATCTTTGTTTTTATTTTAATTCTACAAAATTTGAAAGATTTCAGTTGAAAACTAGACATTTTTTTCATTTTGATACAAAGCCATGAATTTGTAATTTTTTAATAATCTGATCTCTATGCATTGTTTCGGACCTAACATTTAGTACTAAACTCTAATTTACGCAAAACTAATCCATGTGAAAATAAACTCAAATATTTTTATTTTAATACCTAGATTGAATGATTTGGAGTTTAAATGCCTACTAAGACTTCTGTTTCAATTAACCCTATAGATTTTATAAAATAGGGATTGTAATTTTTTTATTTTTTCTTGCTATACTGCTTATAAATTTATGTTGGGAACTCAGATTCATGCAAAGTATGATTTATTGGAAACTAGACTCAAAACTCTTTTTGTGCTTACCTGATTTGAAAATTTTGGAATACAAATGCAAACTATATACATCTGTTTTTATCGACCCTATGGATTCAGTAAAATAGAGCTGATGTTTTTAGACCTTTCGCTACAAAATTATTTGTAACTCCCTGTCGTAAACTCCAATTTATGCAAAACTTAATTTATTTAAAACTAGATTGATACATATTTCGTAATACACTTATTTTGTATAAATTGGAGCATAATTTGTTATCCAAATAATTCATACAATTTGCCTCTTAAATTCTGCTAGAATTAAGCTTTGGTCGATTTTGCTTATTCTTGTTTCATCTCTTTGAAAGTTGATTTCAGCTAAAATCCTTTCTTCAATTGAGCTTTATATTACTGCTTTAAATTCTTGCTATGCCCTTGTCATTAAATTATTTATATTCTTGAAACCTATTGTGTAAAGTTTATGTTGTTCGCATTGTTTCGTACGGGCATATGTATGTTTTGTTTCTTTTGCATGTGTTTCTAATATGTACCAAAATCCTTATATGCTCTTGCCTTTGTTTCCTTTCAAATTTGAATGCATCTATGAAAGAGTATGTTTGCATCGTATTGACTCATATAGGCACTTGCATTCCGTTGTTCCACATATGCTTCTGATATGTCCCAATTTTATTATTCGCACTATGCTTTATACTCTGGTATTTATGGGATAAATATGAACTTTTACCAGAAATGGTAAATAGAGTTATGCTAAGAGCCCGCGATGCATTGCCTGCCCCCTATGACTTCACTCAGACGTGGGTGGATGAAGCTCCCAAACGTGGGAGACTTATGTTTGGTGGTCATTCAGAAATGGATGTACCATATTATATTATAATCTCACTTCACCTTCTATGTGTTTGACATGATATCCAAAGCTTTGGTTGTGTTTCTATGCAAGCTTTGGATAAGAATGAAATGAATGTAACGTCATGTGATATTTGAGCTTCTGTTCATATTTTGTTCTTTGATATATTCCGAAATATTTATATGTCTTTGTTATGCCTTGAAATATACCATATGCCATGGATATGCTCCTTATGCCAATGATATGCTCAAATTACTTTTCCTCGATTATATAAATAAAACATGCTTCGAACAAAATGATATTGTAATTCTACATTCAAACAAAATATGCTTATGTTTCATCTTATATCTCTACTTTATATTTTGATACCTTATTTGTTTGAAAACTATCCTCTTTGCTATGGATATGTTAGTCACTTGCTGAGCTTTATATGCTCTCCCCGTTACTATATAAATTTTTCAGGATAGCTTATCGCTCCCTAAAATATGCAAATTGGGTTGAAGCAGTGGAAAACTAGAAAATTTTGGGGCAAATCTTTCATACTTGATAGGTTGATGTTGTATAACTTCCTTTTGTGTGTATCAATAACAAATCTAGATTGATGTATCTTATAAATATTTGAAAAGTACCCCTCATATCAGGATTTTGAGAATGTTAAGTTTAAATTGTGTAATGATATAAACATATGGTATATGTTGGTTTTGTGATTGATAGATTCCTATGCTTATGGATTTATGATGTGGTTATGGTTTAGTTGAGTTGGATTTGGATTTTGTGAATCATTAAGTGATATGATGGTATGATTATAAACTATACATGTCTTATTAATTGTGGATTATAGAGGTAAATTTTGACTTCAATGTTTTCTTAGTGGCCTCAAATGTGTGTTTAGATCCTATATTATTGTTGAATTATAATATTATTAATTTTGAGTTAGGTTCACACCTCCTGAATGAGGAGTAAATTCAGGAGGCATGATAGGAAGGGATCTCAATATTTTATTAACTAGTTTAAAATTAAAAAAATATTTGTCAAGTGCTTTTAGACTATTGACGACATCCTTAAAATGAGTGTACATATCTCCAATAGTCTCGCTTAGTTCCATTCAAAACAACTCAAAATCATATATCAAAATATTAACTTTAGAATCTTTAACCCTACTTGTGCCTTCATGTGTGATTTCAAGTGTATGCCAAATGTCAAAAGATGCTTTGCAAGTAGAAATCCGATTAAATTCATTTTTGTCTAAGGCGCAAAATAAGGCATTCATAGCCTTTGCATATAAAGAGAAAGTCTTCTTCTCTAACTCATTCCAATCGTTCATTGGAAGAAAAGACTTTTGAAAACCAAATTCGACTATATTCCATAAATCGAGATTCAATAAAGGCAAGAAAACTCTCATTTGAGTTTTCCAATATGCGTAGTCTGTCCCATTGAACATGGGAGGACAAATGAGAGAGTGACCCTCTTGAAAGCTAATAAAAGCCATTTCTCTTTGGGTGTTAAACCAAATGAGAAAAATGTAGCTCTGATACCAACTGTTAGGATCAAGAGCGGCACTAAGAGGGGGGGGGGGGGGGGGTGAATTAGTGTAGCGGTAAAAACGTCAATTCTAAAATCTTTCATTCCGATTAAACTTGTTTCGAAAAGATAATAACTTTGAAAGCATATGGAAGGGTGTGCAGGAAAAGTAATGAGGAAGTAAAGCGGTTTGCAATAAAGATAAATAGCAAAACAGAAATACAAATCATTTTATAGTAGTTCGGTCATCTTGACCAACATCCACTCCACCGATTCCTCTTTCGTCGAGGCCACCAGCATCCACTAACGATCTTCCTTCAATGAGTGAAGATTAACTATCCTTATAACTCGATTCTCCTTTTGACAAGTTTAGGAGAGAACCTTTACAACCCCTTTTTATAAAGCTTCCCTCACACTCTCCCTTAGAATGGTCTCTAAACTTTAGGAGGAGAGACTCTACACGTTATAAGGGTTTTCAGCTTTAGAAACACAAAGTTTTTGTTCACCTTTCTTTCTCTTCTATATAGAATAGTGCTAGTCATAGGTACCCAGCAAGCCAATCACGTGAGTAATGACATGTATGACTTGACACAAAATCTTTTTACTTATTATATTTTAGTATTTATCACTTTATATTGATTGTTGTATATATGCATTATATATTGTGATGTCCTTGGATCTGTTCAATGGGAATTGGATCATGATGAAATCACGATAATGAGATCAATTCACTTTTAAACACAGATCCTAAATAATCTTGATCATAGGTTACTCGAGAGGGACATCATGATAACCGGATAGACTAGTGTGTTGTATACCCGTCCATATGATGGATGCAGCTGGTCTCATAGCTGCTCATGTGGGGACACTAGGGATACAGTACAAGTGCTCATTGGAGAATGAGTTCACTGATTGATCCACTTACGAAATGCTGGATGGTTATGTTAAATCTCATATTTTGATGATGAAATCAATTGATGGGTTAATTAATCTAATCCATATTATTGAGATAAGTGTGTAGGATTAACTACGATAGATTGAAGACATAAAGCAAAGCCTATCGGAGTCAAGTTCGATGGGTGTTCGAGAGTCCGTCGAAAGTTCGAAGTTTCATCGAAAGTGCTGCCGGAACCAACCGAGAAGAAATCGAGGACTTGTCAAAGTTTTCGGAAGTCCGTCGGAGAGATCGTCGAAGGTTCGCGGAGATCACCGAGAAGGTTCGGCTACTTTCCAAAGACTCGCTAAACTCACCACAAGATCGGGAACCTATTGGGAGTCCGCCGGAAGAAATCCGAGGGTGTATCGGAAGTCCATCGGAAGTTCGCCAAAAAGCTCGCCGGAAGGAAACTCAATGTTGCTAGATTATGCCTTAATTTTATAATTTACATGTAATTAGGGTTAGGATTAAGGGTTAATCCTATAACCTGGTAAGGGGCCAATTGGGCCCTAATACAAACTAGTTTGGGCTAAATTAGGAGCCCAACCAGTTACTCGTAAGGTCGGGCGATGGCACTGCCCAGAACCCGAAAGGTCGGGTGGTGGTATCGCTGAACTAGGCAGTGGCACCGCCCAGAACCCGAGAGTTCTGGTGGTGGCACCACTAGTACACTATTAGTGTCAGACACTAACAGGCGGTGGCACCGCCACTGACAGGCGGTGGCACCGCCACTGACAGGCGGTGGCATCGCCAGCACCAAAAACCCAAAGCAATTCAAATTTAGAGCTCAAATTTGAATCCTCTTTGGGCCTATAAATACCCCTCAATTCTCAACAGAGAATACACCCTTTGAGAAGTTATAGATTGAGAAAAAGCCTTAGCAAAGTCTTTAGCAAGTCTTGTTTTCAATAGCTTAAGTGTTCACCTCCCTCTTTCTCTTTGAAAAATCTCTAAGAGTGTGAACCACCTGTAAAAGGTTGTAAGAGGGGTATTAGTCCTTCCCCTTCAAAGTGATTTGCTAGTGGAAGTTGGGAGCCTTATCGAAGAAGGTTTCACAAGTGGATGTAGGTCATTTGACTAAACCACTTTAAATTGGTGTGTTCTTTGAATGTGTGAGTGTTTACCTTTCTGAAACCATTATTTACATAGCAGTAAGCTTTTGGTTTTCATCTCCTTACTTTACTTGAGCTACTTTTACCAAGTCATTCTTTGTCGAATCGAAATATCTATGCATTTACGAAATTGTTTTCAAACTTATGAGTTTTAATCCACTACACTAATTCACTCCCCCCTCTTAGTGCCTCTCCAATCCTAACAATTGGTATCAGAGCTAGGCTCACTCTCATATTTGGTTTAATACCCAAGAGAGATGGTTTACTCTGGCATGCATGAGGGTTTTACACGTCCGCCTACATTTAATGGGTTGGATTTCACGTATTCGAAAACTCGAATGAGGATCTTCCTCATTTCTATGGATTTCGAGCTTTGGACTATTATCGAAAATGTATTTCAAAAATCTTCTCTTCCGATGAGCATAGTCTACCTAAGTATTTTTTGGCCGAAGCGGTTAATACGGCTTGCTATATCATGAATAGGGTTCTAATAAGACCATCTCTATCAAAAACTTCCTATGAATTATCGAATAACAAAAAACCAAATATTTCTTATTTTAAAATTTTCAATTGCAAATGCTTTATTTTGATTGAAAAGGATACCTTAGAAAAATTTGATGCTAAATCCGATGAAGGCATCTTTCTTGGTTACTCTTCCGTTTCTAAGGCTTTTCGTATTTTTAACAAAAGAACCTTAGTTATAGAGGAGTCTATTCATGTAGTTTTTAATAAAATTTTTGAGTTAAAGAAAAATGATTTTCATGATGATATTGGTTTTGATAATTTGAATTTAAATAAACCCCCTCCTCAAAATAGCAACTTGGATGTATCTTCTTCCGAAATTTCCTTACCTAAGGAATGGAAGTATGTAGATGCTCATCCAAAGGAGCCAATTATAGGAGATACATCAAAAGGGGTTCAAACTCATTCTTCCTTCAAAAATATTTGTGCTAACGCCGCCTTCCTTTCTCAAATTGAACCTAAATGCATTGACGAAGCCTTGAAAGATGATTCATGGGTTATTGCAATGTAAGAGGAATTGAACCAATTTGAGAGGAATGAGGTATGGAAGCTTGTTCCTAGACCTAGTGACTATTTAGTCATTGGTACTAAATGAGTATTTAGAAACAAGCAAGATGAATGTGATATCGTGGTTAGAAACAAGGCTAGACTAGTGGCCAAAGGTTTTAACCAAGAAGAAGGTATCGACTACGAAGAGACCTTCGCTCCTGTGGAAAGATTAGAAGCCATTAAGATGCTCCTTGCCTATGCTAGTAGTAATGATTTTAAACAATTTCAAATGGATGTCAAAAGTGCTTTCTTGAATAGTTTTATTTCCGAAGAAGTGTATGTTGAACAACCTCCCCGATTTAAAAATTCTCTTCTTCCTAATCATGTATTTGAATTGACTAAGGCTCTCTATAGCTTAAAACAAGCTCCTAGAGCTTGGTATGAAAGGCTTAGTTCCTTTCTTATTTTAAATAATTTTACAAAAGGCAAGGTTGATACTACATTGTTTATCAAACATTTTGAAAATAATTTTCTTATTGTTCAAATTTATGTTGATGATATTATTTTTGGTTCTTTAGATGAATCACTATGTGAATCATTTGCCAAATGTATGAGTCAAGAATTTGAAATGAGCTTAATGGGTGAATTAACCTTCTTTTTAGGATTACGAATTAAACAACTTAGTGATGGTATATTTCTTAATCAATCTAAATATACATTAGAATTGTTAAAATGATTTAACATGGATAGTTCAAAAGCAATAAACACTCCTATGAGTACTTCCGCTAAGATATGGATGAAAATGGTGAAAACTTTGATAAAAAAACATATAGGGGAATGATAGGTAGTCTACTTTACCTCACCGTGACTAGACCGGATATCATGTTTAGTGTAGGACTTTGCACTCGGTTTCAATCTAATCCTAAATTATCTCATCTTAAAAGTGTTAAAAGAATTTTTAGATATCTTAAAGGAACTCCTAATTTAAGATTGTGATATCCGAAATCCGATAAATTCGATTTAATAGCTTATGCAGATGCCGATTTTGGCAGATGCAGGATAGATAGAAAAAGCACATCCGGAACATGCCAATTTTTAGGATATGCACTTGTTTCTTGGAATTCCAAGAAATAAAATTTAGTTGTACTATCTACGACGGAAGCCGAATACATTGCTGCCAGTGCATGTTGTGCATAAGTTGTTTAAATGAAGAATACATTGGAAGACTATAGAATTTACTTGAAGAACATTCCAATAAAATGTGATAATACAAGTATCATTTGTCTTACCAAAAATCCAATTCAACACTCTAGAACTAAGCATATCGACATTAGGCATCATTTCATATGTGATCATGTACTTAACAATAATATCATTCTAGAGTTTATTGACACAAAAAATCAATTAACAGATGTTTTTACAAAAGCCTTAAATGAAGACTAATTTGACTTTATTAGAAGGGAACTAGGCATGTTAAATTGTCCTTGTGAATAAACTTGATTGTATGTATTTTTTGAAGTTTTTTTTTCTTTCCTTTTTTCGGATATCGTGGATTTGACTTCTTCCTTCTTTTTCGATTCCAAATGACATCTTAAAGAACAATCCAAGATCCTATCCTATCTTGAATCAAACACCTCTGAAAACAAAAAAGGGGGAGGGAAAGAAAATTTTTGGCACATCAACGGTGGCATCGCCAGAACCGGCGGTAGCACCGCCTGGGTGCTTGGTCCTCAAGCGGTGGCACCGCTCGGATTGGCGATGGCACCGCCTGAGAATCCATATATAAGTGGAAGAGTTAGGGCCAGTAGTGGAACTGCCCCCAACCCGTGAGAACTCTCCCTAGAACTCCAACAAAACTCGCTAAACCTCTCTCACCCTCATTCTAACCTTTAGAAGCCTAAGAGAGGGATTCTTGTTTAATCAAGCTCTCTATCTTCCAAGGAATTCTCCATAAGGTAAAATCTAAAATCTTTCCTTCTTCCTCTTATTATTTTGCCTATTCTTCATAGTTTTTTCGTTGATTTATCATCTTATTTAGACATGGCTCCTAGGAGATCGACAAGAACAAAAGGGAAGAGGGTGGAAGGAGATTCCTATGACCAAAACCTTTTTAGATCTAATGAAGTAGCTCTTAAGTTTCCTAATTTTGAAACAAGAACTATAAATAAGGGCAAACATGTTGATATAGATGAACTTGGAAACCTAGAACCCATTAGATAGTTTACAGATTTAGATGCCTTACTTATACTATAAATCAATGAACCAATTTATCCTAGGTTAGTTAGGTTATTTTACTTAAACTTATGTGTGGACAATGATAGCTTAACTACCTACATATTAAGAACATAAATTAAAATCTTTGATAGCACTATATGCGAATTAATTGGAATTACCGAAAAGGATAAGAGCTGTTATTTTAGAAACAAATGGGATATCAATACAATAAGAGCAACCTACTCCGAAGTCTTAGAAACTATTTTTGCAAATCCAAACCTAGGTATGATTCCCAAAAGTTGCGAGCACTTATTGCCCTTTAACTTTAAATTTTTTCATCACATCATGACTAGCATACTACTTCCCAAACAATTTCATCATGATGAAATTAGTCAAATAGAGCTAAGCACTATGTATTGGATAATGACCGGCCAACATAATTATTTTGGATACATAATCTGGCAACATATGCAGGACATAATAGCTAAAGATATAATGTTACCATATGGGGGTTTAGTTACTCGATTAATATTTTCCCATAATATGTGTCTCACCCGATGAAGAAATAATTCAAGTTGATCGATTTACCACTATCAATAGAAACCTGCTTAAAAGACTTAGGTGCACTTTTAGCAATGGTATTTGGATTAGGCAACCTAGAAGGACTGATCCAGTTCCCCCACCAGTCAAACACCCTGAAACACTAATTTTTAGGGGAAATAAATCTCCTCCTCCTAGTCCCTTTGGTGCAGCACCTTCAGAATCTGCTCCTACTTCATCCTCTGAAGATCTCATTATGGCAGAATTGCATCAGATCAAATCACAACAAGAGCAACTCAAATCACAGCAAGAGCAAATTCAATCTTCGCGAGTTGAAATTTTGAGGGAACTGCGACAAATGAATCAAAAGATAGATGTCATGTATAAGAATTATGAATTTCCTCCTAAGGATTAATCTATATGCCTTCTTATTTTATTACCTTAATATGCGATCCTTGTATAATTACTCTTAATGCCAAGTTAAAGCTTTGCCATCTTTGTTCTTTTTGCATGAAAGCAATGCTGATTTTCTTTCGAATGATATGAAGTTTGGATGAATGCTGATTTTCTTTTGAATGATATAAAGTTTGGATAAATGCTGATTTTCTTTCTAATAATATGAATTTTGGATGAATGCTAAACTTGTTGTTATAAGATGAATTTTGTATAATCTTATGAATGCTGAATGATCAATCTTTATGCTGGACTCCTTTTCATGATTACAAATTGTACGCTTAAAGTCTCATTTCCTTTTTGTTGATGACAAAGGGGGAGAAGAATGAGCAAAAGATTGATGACTTGTGCCAATGCAATAGCATGACTTATATGAATTGCAAAGCCTTGTGTAATACAAATGTCTTATATGCATCACAAATGTGATAGCGTGACTTATATGAATTGCAAAAGCTAATATGTTGTGAAATACAAATGTCTTATATGCATTGCAAAAATATCTTATATGCATTGCAAGCCTTGGTTGTCGTTTCATCTCATGATCATATGAAATCATGCCTTACATTTATATCATGAGATTTATGTTGATAGTTCATATCTCTTGTCGAAATGATAATTGTCTTTTATCATCCGACTTGAAAATAATTTTCATAGCTTGAAATTATGAGAAATACGAAGTTTCATATTTGCTCATGCTTATTGAGAATAATGATAAGTTCAACGAATAGAACTTATCGGTTTAGGCTTGAATTCAAAGAGATTGAATTCAAGTGTTTTTATCTTCTCATTATATGGCATTTAGATAGGGGGAGTTATGTTTAACTCTATCATTAATTGATTGTCATTATCAAAAAGGGGGAGATTGTTGAATCTCGAATTTTGATGATGAAATCAATTGATAGGTTAATTGATCTAATCCATATTACTGAGATAAGTGTGCAGGATTAACTACGATAGATTGAAGACATAAAGCAAAGTCTACCAAAGTCTACCAAAGTCAAGTTCAATGGGTGTTCGAGAGTCCGCTGAGAGTCCGAAGATTTGTTGGAAGTGCTGTCGGAACCAACCGAGAAGAAATCGGGGACTTGTCGAAGTTTTTGGAAGTCCGCTAGAGAGATCGTCAGAGGTTTGTGGAGATCACCGAGAATGTTTGGCTACTTGCTAAAGACTTGCTGAACTAGCCACAAGATCGGGAGTCTGCTGGGAGTCCGCTAGAAGAAATCCGAGGGTGTATCGGAAGTCCGCCGGAAGTTCGCCAAAAAGCTCGCCGGAAGGAAACTCAATGTTGCTAGATTATGCCTTAATTTTATAATTTACATGTAATTAGGGTTAGGATTAAGGGTTAATCCTATAACCTGGTAAGGGTCCAACTGGGCCCTAATACAGACTGGTTTAGGCCAAATTAGGAGCCCAACCAGTGACCCGTAAGGTCAGGCGGTGGCACCGCTCAGAACCCGAAAGGTCGGGCGGTGGTACCGCTGGACTAGGCAGTGGCACTGCTAGTACACTGTCAGTGTCAGACACTGACAGGCGGTGGCACCACCACTGACAGGCGATGGCACCGCCAGCACCGGGAAACCCAAAAACAATTCAAATTTGGAGCCTAAATTTGAATCATCTTGGGTCCTATAAATACCCCTCAATTCTCAGTAGAGAATACACCCTTTGAGAAGTTAGAGATTGAGAAAAAGCCTTAGCAAAGTCTTTAGCAAGTCTTATTTTCAACAGCTTAAGTGTTCACCTCCCTCTTTGAAAAATCTGTAAGAGCACCACTTGTAAAAGGTTATAAGAGGGGTATTTGTCCTTCCCCTTCAAAGTGATTTGCTAGTGGAAGTTGGGAGCCTCATCGAAGAAGACTTCGTAAGTGGATGTAGGTCATTTGACCGAACCAATTTAAATTAGTGTGTTCATTGAATGTGTTTACCTTTTTGAAACCTTTATTTACATAGCAGCAAGCTTTTGGTTTTCATCTCCTTACTTTACTCGAGCTACTTTTACCAAGTCATTTTTGTCAAATCGAAATCACTATGCATTTACGAAATCATTTTCAAACTTATGAGTTTTAATCCACTGCACTAATTCACCCCCCCCCCCCCCTCTTAGTGCCGCTCTGATCCTAACAGGTTGAAGATGCCTTATTATCAGACAGCGATTTCGTAGTCCTAGTGGTGTATCTGGTCCTTAGACTTGAGACACCAAGGATGTCTTGTATGAGTGCTCCATGCTTTGATATTAGACTTATAGGTTTGGATGTCCTAGATATTGTATAGTTGGTCAATGGGAGAGGTTGTCAACCTTACGAGGGCTATTGAGTGTCGATAGAGGATTATCCACTCTCGGCATCATGAGAGGAATATCTCATGTGTTCTTGTTTAGACAAATCTCTAGCCAAGGACATTCGGATTGAGAGAGAAAGAGTTCTCCGAGAGAATCCGATTAGAGTGAGACTCAAGAAGAAATCGTATAGGTCTGACAGCACCATGCTCGATATACGATCTCTGGGATATTAGATGGATGAGGGACTATAGGTATATGGTAATTGAGGACAAACAGAACCAATGGATTGGATTCCCTTATATCGTCTGGGGACTACGGCGTAGTGGCCTAGTACGTCCGTAGCCGATGAGTTAAGTGAATTATTATAGAGATAATAATTCACTAAGTTAGAAGGAGTTCTAACATGTATGACTTACAACCAGCTCGATATTGGGCCTAGAGTGTCACACACATATGGTAGGTATTGCGATGAGTAGAGATTCGGATATGAGATATCCGCTGGAGCCCCTATCTTATTAGATATCCAATAAGCCCCTAAATTATTGGATCCTATGGACGAGATCCAATAAGAGCCCATGAGAGATTATTGGATAGAGATCCACTAATCTAAAAGGCTTAGATAATTGGATGCAGATCCAATACCTACTAGGGGAGGATCCATTAGGGTTTGATAGGGGACCTCTATAAATAGGAGGGATTCAGTGGTTAATAGGCTATAGCCTTTGCTTGCCTCTCCTATTCTCTTCCCTCTCTACACCTCAGAGCAGGTTTGGAGTTTTGAGGAGCATCATCGCAGGCCTACTATGTGGATCACTACTCGAGAGGAGGACGCTTGACCTCCTTCACCCTCTCCTAGAGATCTGCAAGAAAACAGGGATATACGATCTCCCTAGGTAACACAATCTATTCTATACGCAGTTTGTTTCGCGGATTTTTGCACACCAATCTTCGCATGATGATGAACATCTTTTTAGGAAATTGGGGATTTTATTTTTTCTTATTTTTCTACTGCGCATGTGATGTCGCCCCCAAGATTTCACAACAATGGTATTAGAGCCAGGTTGTTCATGTGAATGATTGGTTTTGAACTGTGTGTGTTGTGTTTAGGAAGAATTTTGATGTCAAATTATTGATGTAATAGACGAGGAAAGGCAGCAACTATTGCTGCCCTTCCTGCGCTCGAAGATGGCTGCCATCTTCATGCAGGTAGGCCGCCTACAGTGGTGGCGTGCAAGGGTGGCACTTGCAGGTGTTGGACTCGCGGGTAGAGGCGCTGCGGGGCAGCGGCACCTGCGGCCGCTATGCCCATGGGCAATGGCACCGCGGGGTAGCGGTGCCTGCGGTCGTTGCACCCGCGGGCAAGGGCGGTTCGGGGTAGTGGCGCCTGCGACCACTGCTCCCGCGGGGTGACGCGCCGTAGGGCAGCGGCGCTTGTGACCGCTACTCCCACGGGCAAAACCCCACCGGGGTAATCGCCCAGCGAGGCAGCACCGCCTGCGGGTGCTGCCTCACGGGCAGAACCGGCAGCGCTACCCATGTGGGCACTCACTTGCAAGGCGGTGCTGCCTCGCGGGCAAAACCGGCTGCGCTACCCACGTGGGCGCTCACTTGCAAGGGCGACGCCCCGGCCCCGTTGCGCATGCTGCCGCCGATAGGGGGCGGCGGCAACAGCAGCAAGGAAGAGGGAGAGGGCCTTAGAGTTTTAGGTAAAAAGATAGTTTTGCCCCTCGAAATTTGAGAAATTTCAGTTTCTGTCTTTTGTCCAAATTATGAAAATACCCCTAGGAATTCAAAAATTCCCTATATGTCTTTGATTTCAGAAAATATAATTAGTTAAAAGGTTTAGTTGATTATTATTTTTTATTATTGTGTAGTAGTCCTACATGATAATGATTTATACATGCGATGTTTGATGTGAGGACGAGATGGACGATCATAGGGCATGGAGATGCACCGTTGCACACATAGATCTTGATGTGAGTAATTAAGCCTATTGGCTCGGGCCTGATCACATTAGGTTGTGGTCCATGATCATCTGGTGTGATTGCTTATACATATACTAGATATGTATATATATATTTGCATGCGATTAAGATATATATTAAATATGTATATGTGTGACATGTCATATTAGGAGACCAAATCATAGAAACATCTCTCTCGATAATATTAAGTCGGTAAACGTGAGGCAATTAGATTGACCCACGTGGCCTTTTATTGTTATAGGTAGGAACCAATTCCCATTGTATGTTGAGTTGGTTGAGTCCCTCGAGGCTCACCTATATTGTGATTCGCTATCTTGCTTATGACATAGAGATGTCACTGGTGACCTAAGGATATGGTATGCTTGGTCGAGTCCCTCGAGGGTATATCATCAAATCAGACTTATCTTGTAATGAATGTGTTGACTTAACCAAACATCATGGTTGGTCGAGTCCTTCGAGACCATAGTGATTCGGAGGCCGAACAGGACAAGAATTACAAGGAGTTGTGATCGGTAAGAGTTGTCTACCTTTTGGGCTTAGTGTTATTGGTCGAGTCTCTCAAGGTTACAATAAGATACTAATTGGATCCTGATCCCTACTAGAAGTCTGCCGGAGACTTCCATTTCATGTGCTGAGGGTGTTGCATGACTCGCTAGTAAAATAGTGAGAGTAAATTAAGATAGAAGCTCATATCTTGATTGTTTATTTCTTACAAAATCTACATGTTATTCATTTCTGTTGCATCTTTATTTTAGAAAATGTCGCATTCAAATCCTTTACATGGCATGTATGATGTCAACCGCCTCACTGGTCCAAATTATACGGATTGGCTCTGCAACTTGAGAATTGTTCTCACGGTAGAAAAATCACATATGTCCTTGATACAGTGATGCCTACACCCGAGGAAGGGGCAAACGAGAGTGAGATCACTCGTTACGTGAAGTTCATTGATGACTCCACTCTTGCTCAGTGCTACATGTTGGGCTCTATGACTCCTGAGTTACAGAGACAACAAGAAAAGATGGATGCTAGATCCATTCTCCTACATGTCCGTAAATTGTTTGAGGAACAAGGAAGGACTCAGCGATATAAGATATCCAAAAGACTCTTCTACACTAGGATGATTGAGAGGACACCGGTTCAGAACCATGTCCTAAAGATGATTTAGTGGATAGAGAAACTCACAGGTCTAAGAATAGTCCTAGAGGATAACTTGTGTGGATATTGTGCTTTAGTTCTTACCATATTCCTTTTCACAGTTCATAATGAATTTTAATATGAACAAGCTTGAGATGACTCTCCCAGAGCTCCTCAATATGTTGAGGGAGGTAGAGAGTACTATCAAGAAAGAGAAGTCAGTTCTCTACACTAGTGAGACCAGAAAGAAAAGGAAAGCAGAAAAGTCCCTTAAAAAGGGTAAGGGCAAGGGCAGACTAGGTAAAGCAAAGGTTGCTAAGAAAGACCCAACAAAAGACAAAGGTTAGTGCTTCCACTATGACAAAGATGGTCACTAGAAGAGAAACTGCAAAGAGTACCTTGCAAAGAGGGCGAAACAGAAGCTTGGAGAAGCTTCAGGTACATTCATGATCAGTCTCTATTTGTCAGACTCTTATGATAACACATGGGTATTAGATACCGGTAGTGCTTATCATATATGTAATTCGTTGCAGGTTTTGGCAAGGCTTAGGAGAATAAAGAGAGGTGAGATGGACCTCAAGATAGACAATGGAGCAAAAGTTACTATAGTAGCTATTGGTGAGGTCACCCTACATTTGCATGGTGGAGCTTTTATTGCATTAGATGCATGTTATTTTGTTCCTTCTATTATCAAAAATATTATCTCCATTTTATGTTTGACAGTTAGTGGATATAAATTAGTTTTTGAGAACAATGGTTGTTCAATATAATTAGATAATGAGATCATCACGAAAGGAACAATGCATAATGGTTTATTTATGCTAGACACTACTCCATATATCATGAATGTAAGTGTGTCTAAGAGGAAACAAGATAAGGTGAACAATGCTTACCTGTGGCATTGTAGGCTACGTCACATCCATGAGGGAAGGATTCAAAAGTTGCTAAAGGATGGATATCTAGATCTATTCGACTATGAGTCATATGCAACTTATGAGCATTGCCTTCGTGGAAAACTGACCAACTCTCCATTTAGTGGAACTGGAGAGAGAGCCATTGAGTTGCTGGAACTCATATATAGTGATGTATGTAGACCCATGTCAACTCATGCCATTGGTGGTTACTCCTACTTCATTACCTTTATTGATGATTTCTCAAGGTTTGGATATGTGTACTTAATGAAGTACAAGTCCGAGGCCTTTAAGAAATTCAGAGAGTATAAGAATGAAGTAGAGAACTAGACTAGAAAGGGTATCAAGACTCTTCGATTAGATCAAGGAGGTGAGTACTTAAGTATAGAGTTTACTCAGTTCCTCAAGGACTATGGGATATTGTCCTAATGGACACCTCCTTATACACCTCAGCTCAATGATGTGTCCTAAAGGAGAAATCGTACGCTGTTAGACATGGTATGGTCCATGATGTGTTTCATTGACCTACCCGTCTCATTCTGGGGATAGTACGTCCGTAGTCGATGAGTCGAGTGAATTATTATAGAGATAATAATTCACTATGTTAGAAGGAGTTCTGACAGGTATGACTCACGGCCAGGTCGATATTGGGCCTAGAGGGTCACACACATATGGTAGGCATTGTGATGAGTAAAGGTTTGGATATGAGATATCCGCCAGAACCCCTATCTTACTGGATATCTAATAAGCCCCTGAACTATTGGATCCCATAAACGAGATCCAATAAGAGCCCATGAGAGATTATTGGATAGAGATCCACTAATCTAAAAGGCTTGGGTAATTGAATGCAGATCCAATACCCACTAGGAGAAGATACATTAGGGTTTGATAGAGGACCTCTATAAATAGGAGAGATTCAGTGGTTCATAGGCTAGAGCCTTTGCTTGCCTCTCCTATTCTCCTCCCCCTCTCCACCTTAAAGCAGGCTTGGAGTTTTGAGGAGCGTCGTCGCAGCCTTGTTGTGTGGATCACCGCTAGAGAGGAGGACGCTTGACATCCTTCACTCTCTCCTAGAGATCTGTAAGGAAATAGGGATATATGATCTCCCTAGGTAACATAATCTATTCTATACGCAGTTTGTTTTGCGAATTTTTGCGCACAAATCTTCGTATGACGATGAACATATTTTTGGGAAATTGGGGATTTTGTTTTTTCTTGTTCTTCCGTTGCGCATGTGATGTCGCCCCCAAGATTTCATAACAAATAGCTAGGGTATTTATAGACCCCAAATGACTTCAAAACTTGGAGCCAAAATTTAAAACCATTAGATTTTAGGGTATGGGTGGTACCATCGCCTGCACTGGGCGGTACCACCACCCAGTCTAGCGATACAACCACCTAGGAGATTATGTCTGGGCAGTATCTATCATGCCACTAAAAAAATATCGATAATATTAAAATTTTCATCACAAACCAATCCAGGATCCAAACTAACATTTGAGGACACTAAAAAACATTCTATCAAATTCACATCAATAAAATATATGTAGTTTAACAATATTTATAAATCCACAAGCTAAGTAATTTATATAATCAGAACTCCAACCATTTACCATAAGTTCATATCATCGTAAACTAGATTTAACATTATGAAATTCCAAATAAGAGAGATCTTCTAACACTTTTACAAGGTATATCCATTTCGGTTCATCGACAACGTTTCATTACATACAAAATATGCTTATACAACAATAACATAATAACAACCAAGACTTGCCCATAATTTTAAATAGCTCTCCACTACCTCAGCTCAATTCAAACATCTCAAAGAGTGACAAACTGACCTGAAAGATTTTATATAATGGAGTAAGCTAAAAATAGCTCAGCAAGTGACAAAGCATATTCAGAACAAAAGGAACGATTTCAAAAAGTAAGGTATCATAATGCAAGACAAAATATAAGAATTCTCAAGGATACCAACTCATTATATATAAAATCATATGTGTCATTTCAATCGAAACATATTTGGTTCCAAAACAAATGGAACATAGAGTAATTGGAGTATATCAATAGCGTATAAAATGTTCCGGAGCATATCAATGACATATCAATAGCGTAACAATAACATATGAAATATTTCGGAGCATATCAATAACAAATGAAATATTTCGGAACATATCAATGGTATGTGAAACATTTCAAAGCATATCAATGGCATATGAACCATTTTGGAGCATATCAAAGAATGAATATGAAATAGAAGCTCAAATGTCGAATTTGACGTTGCATAATTTCATCACCTCACGCATGATACCAAAATTAACATCATTTTGGGCATAACATTTATGATACCAAAGCATTCATATTTTCAATCATTTTGGGCATAACATACATGATACTAAAGCATTTTTTAACCATTTATCACTTCATGCATGATACCAAATTCAACATCATTTTGGCATGATTTCATTCGTCATTTCTCCCCCTTTGTCATCAACAAAAAGGAGAATCATTCAACAAGTATTTGAACTATGCAAGTAAGTTTTACACCATTTTATGCAAGCTAGCAATTTTGTAAGATGAGAAGTTTAAGCAAAAACTTTGCAAGATAACCACTTTTGCTTCTTGAAATGAGCAAGCTAGCAGTTCTCTTTAGATGTGCAAGCTAGTATTTTTACTTTTCTTGAGATGCTAGCTAGTTTCTTTCTCCTCTTTGTAAAAAAAATAAGAAGAATAAGAAGGGAAGAATTCATTCATCACATAAAGAAAAGAATCAAGTCATAAGTTCTGAAAGTCCATGAATCAAAGTTCTACTTTTGTAAATAGAAAGAGGAAGGATTCATATGAAAATGATCATCTCATAAAAGATCAAGTATACCAAAATTCCATGAATAAATTTTTACTTTCGTAAGACGGAGAAAGGATTCAAGGACATGATCATCACATAAAAGATCAAGTATGCCAAAAATCCATGAATCAAATATCTTCTTTAGTGAATTGCAAGAAGAAGGAACGAAGGAAACGATCTTGATATAAAAATAAAACTCAAGATACAAAAAATTGAGAAATCAAAAAAATGTATAAGAGAAATTCATGCCTTAAGAAGATTTAACATGTATAATTCTCTTTTGATAAAATCAAATTGTTCCTTATTCATTGGTTTTATAAAAATATCCGCTAATTGATGTTTTATATTAATAAATTCTAGAGATATATCGTGATTATTAACATGGTCTCTAATGTTAATATATTGAGTTTTAGAATATTGAATAAGATTATTTGTTAAACATATTGCACTAGTGTTATCGCATTTTATACAGATATTTTTCAAATAAATTGCATAGTCTTCTAAAGTATTTTTCATCCAAATAACTTGTGCACAATATGCACCTACTATTATATATTCAGCTTCAGATGTAGATAATGCAATAGAATTTAATTTCTTAGAAGACCAAGAAACAAGTGCATGACCTAAGAGTTAACATGTTCCATATGTACTTTTTCTATCTATTCTACATCCAACAAAATTAGCATAGGTATAAACAATTAATTCAAAATTTTTCGATTTTGTATACAATAATCCTAGAAATCCTCTTAACAACTTTTAATTGAGACTGCTTGGGAATAGATTGAAATCTAGCACATAATCCAATACTAAACAAAATGTTCGGCCTAGTTGCGGTAAGATATAGTAAACTACATACCATACCACGATAAGTCTTTTGATTAAAATTTTCTCCATCATAGTCCATATCTAACTTTGTGGAATTTATCATTGGTGTGTTAATAGCCTTAGTGCTGGTCATAGGTGCCTTGCAAGCTAATCACGTGAGTGATGGCACATGTGACATGATACGCACTCTTTTTGCTTATTATATTATTTGATATTTTATCACTTTATATTGCTAGTGGCATATATGAATATATATATATATATATATGTATATATATATATATGTATATATATATATATATGTATATATATATATATGTATATATATATATATATACATATATATATATATATATATACATATATATAAATATATATATACATATATATATATATTCATATATATATATATATTCATATATATATATATATGCATATATATATATATATGCATATATATATATATATGTATATATATATGTATATATATATATATGCATATATATATATATATGTATATATATATATATGTATATATATATGCATATATATATATATATATATATATGTATATATATATACATATATACATATATATATACATATATATATATAGATACATATATGCATATATATACATATATACATATATATACATATATATACATATATACATATACATACATATATACATATACATACATATATACATATACATACATATATACATATACATACATATATACATATACATACATATATACATATACATACATATATACATATACATACATATATACATATACATACATATATACATATACATACATATATACATATACATATATATATACATATACATATATATATATACATATATATATATACATATACATATATATATACATATACATATATATATATACAAACATATATATATATATATACATATATATATATACATACATATATATATATACATACATATATATATATATATATATAGTGATATCCATGGATCTATGCAATGAGAATCAGATTATGATGAGATCATGATAATGAGACTGATTCGCCTTTAAACACAAATCCTAGATAATCTCGATCATAGGTTACTCGAGAGGGACATCGAGATAACTGAACAAACTGGTGTACAGTATACTTGTACATATGATGGAAGCGGTTGTCTCATTGTAACATCCCTCATTTTTAAAAATTTTATAAGGGCCTATTTGTAATGTAGAGGCCTAAATGTACATATTAGACATATTTTATGATTTATGAAAGATTCATATTAAGTTTTAAAAAAAATAAATTTGGTGGAAATGTGTCACTAGCTAACTAAGGTTGGTGCCAACTATGTTTGTTCTAAGGATGACACATAGGCTTCTTTCATGTATGCTTGCCACCTTACAATCCTTATGTTAGCCAAATCTAAGTAATTAGATGAGAGATTAAAGGAAAACATAACAAAGGAAGGATACTTGCTGCAGCCAACATGGGTTTGAGAGGAGACGAGAAGAGGAATTGAAGTAGAAGAATGTGAAGAAGCTTTGCTTGAGGTTTTGCATCAGTTACCCACATTTGGGAATCAAACTTTTCTAAGACAATTGTTCTTAACTCTAAAAACTTTGGAAGATTTTGGCTTCATACTTGATATTTCTATCGTTTGGGAATAAAACTGTGAATCTAGAATTTTTTAAGATTTGACCTTTCTGTATTTTTCTAGCCATAACTTTCTACAGAGATTATTGATTTTGAAAAAACTAAATGCATCCGAAAATAGAGTCATAGATATTTCTTTTGATACCAAGTTGATAAATTTGGAGCCTAGTTACCTACCCAAACTATTATTGCAATTGACCCTATGAAATCTATAAAATAGAGACTATCAATTTTGATCTTTTAGTACTCTCTATATAACTCTATGTTGAAAACTCTGATTTATGTGAAACATAATTTATTGGAAACTAGACTCATAAATATTTCTTTGTATATCTGATTTGAATGATTTGGAGCATAAATTCCTATTGAATCATCTATTCTAATCAACTCTATGAATTCTGTAATACAAAGATAATGTTCTCTAACCCTTAGTTAGTAAATTATTTATAACTCATTGTTGGAAATTCATATTCATATAAAACATAATTTATATAAAACTAGATTGATACATCTTTTGAATGACTCCTATTTTGTATCAATTAGAGCATAATTGGTTATCCAAATAATTTATGAATTGTGCCTCTCAAATTCTATTAGAATCGAGCTTTGGTCTATTTAACCTATTATTGTTTCATCTATTTGGAAAATAATTTCTTCTAAAATCATTACTTCAATTGAGTTTTATATTATTGCTTTGAATTTATATATACTCTTGTCCTACAAGTATTTATATACCTGAATATGTTATACAAACTTCATGTTTGTATCGTAATGTTTCATATAAGCACATGCATTCCGTTGTTCCGCATGTGTTTCTGATATGTCACAAATTTAGTATTCAAAATAACCTTTTGTACTTTGGTGTTTGTAGGATAATGTGAATCTTTGCTAGAAATGGTAAAGTGATTATTTGGACTTTTGCCAAAAATGGTAAAAGGTATGTGCTTAGAGCCCGCAATACTCTAGATTATGTTTAGTGGTCATTCAGAAATGGATGGACCATATTATGTTATGATCCTACTTTACCATTTATATGTTTGACATGATATCCAAAGCTTTGTTTATGTGCTTTTATATGTGCTTTAGATAAGAATGAAATGTATGCAATGTCATATGCCACGTTTGAGCTTCAATTTCGTATTTGTTCTTTGATATATTCTAAAATATTTTATTTATTATTGATATACTCTAAAACATTTCATATGTTCTTGATATGCTCCGAAATGCTTCGTATGCCATTAAAATACTGTGAAATGCTTCATATGCCTTTGATATGTTCTGAAACATTTCATCTGCCATTGATATGTTCTGAAATGTTTCATTCGCCATTGATATGCTCCGAAATACTTCATATGCCATTGATATGCTCTGAAATACTTCCTATGCCATTGATATACTCAGAAATGCTTCTGAAATGTTTCATCCACCATTGATATGCTCCGAAATACTTCATATGCCATTGATATGCTCTGAAATGCTTCCTATGCTATTGATATACTCAGAAATACTTCTGAAATGTTTCATCCACCATTGATATGCTCCGAAATATTTCATATGCCATTGATGTATTTTAAAACCTTTCATACGCCATTGATATGCTCCGAAATATTTCATCCGCAATTAATATTATCCGTAATGTTTCTTATGCCATTGATATGTTCTGAAACATTTAATACACTATTGATATACCCCGAAATGCTCCTTACGCCAATGATTTGCTCTAATTAGTCTTTTCTCCCTTGTTATGAATAAAACATACTTTAAATAAAATGACATTATAATTCTACATTCGTTGAGTGGCTATATGTGAACTCTTGTATCCCTGCCTTGTATTTGGTACCTTATTTGTATGAAAACTATTATCTTTCGTTATGGATATGTTAGTCACTTGCTGAGCTCTATATGCTCACTCTGTCGCTATATAAATTTTTCAAGATAGCTTGTTGCTCAAAAGAATGTTTAAATTGGGCTGAGGCTGTGGAAAGCTAAATGACTTTGGGCAAACCTTTTGTGGATGATATATTTTTGTTATATAAGTACACTTAGTGTCTAATGGAATGTTAATGGTAAATATGAACTTACAAGTTTTGTAAAAGTTTAAAAAATCTCTCATGTTTAGGATTTTGGAGTGTTAAGTAAATTTGTGTAATGATATGAATATGTGTTAAATATTAGTTTTTGTGATTGTATAGAATACCACACTTGTGGTTTTATGAGGTGTTTATTGTCTTGATGAGTTAGCTTTAGATTTTATGATTTATCGAGTAATGTGGTATATAATTTAAACTGCACAGGTCTTATGAATTATGAAATTATGGATATGACTTGAATGTGTTAGGATCGGAGTGACACTAAGAGGGGGGGGGTGAATTAGTGCAGCGGTAAAGTATGATAAACTTTTGACGATTTAAACACTTTCGGAAACTTCGTACGATAAAAGCAACGTTTCGTTTGAAACCGTTTCGATTGCATTTTAACTTGAAGGGATACGTAAGAAGGAGACAAAGAAGTAGAGCATTAAAGTGCAAATGGTTTGCAGTAATATAAATGACAATAAGTAAATGCAAACCAGAGATCACGCCGATTATAAAGTGGTTCGGTCAAATGACCTACATCCACTTACGAGGCCCCTCTTCGATGAGGCTCCCACCTTCCACTAGCAAATCTCTTGAAGGGGAAGGGTAAATACCCCTCTTACAACTTTATACAAGCGGTTCACTCTCTTACTGATTTTCAGCAAGAAAGAAGGAGGTGAACCCTAGCAAATTGAAAACAAGACTTGCGAAGACTTTTCTAAGACCTTTCTCTCAATCAATTGCTTCTTAAAAAGTTGTAATATCAGCTGAGATTTGAGGGGTATTTATAGGCCTCAAGAGGATTCAAATTTGGACTCCAAAATTTGAATTCTCTTTGGTTCCCGATGCTGGTGGTGCCACCGCCTGTCAGTGTCTGACACTGACAGTGGACTGGCGGTGCCACCGCCCAGCCAAGCGGTGCCACCGCCCAGGTCTCGGGTGCTGGGCGGTGCCACCGCCTGGCTCTCGGGTACTGGGCGGTGCCACCGCCAGACCCTTCGGTTCATTGGTTGGGCTTTAAATTTAGCCCAAACCAAGTCTATTTTGGGCCCAATTGGCCCCTACCCAGGATATAAGATTATCTTTTAATCCTAATCCTAATTAATGTGCTAACTACGAATTTAAAGATATTTCCTAAACTATTACAAAGTCCGCAAGTCAAGACTTCTTCCGGCGAGCTTCCGGCGAACTTTCAGTGGTTGTCCGATAAACTCTCAGAAACCGTTCTGCGGACTCTCCGGCAAGCTCCTAGACTTCACGATTTGATCTTGGCGAGTTCCAACAAGCTTCTTCGGCAAGCTCCGATCTTTCTCGGTGAGCTCCGCGAACTTCCAATGAACTTTTCGATGAGCTTCCGAGAAACCCTTCGGCAAGCTCCCTTACTCATTCTCGGCTAGTTCCGACAGCATTCCCGATGAACCTTCGGACTTCCGTCGAACTCTTGAACTTGCAACAAATCCTTCGTGCTTGACTTTGACACTTTGTTTCGCTTTATGTCTTCATCGTTATTGTAGTTAATCCTGCACACACAAGCAAAAACTCTACTGCGATCTAGACAATTATTACAATGTGAATTGACATTCTATTGCCCGGCACGTCATTGGTTGGCGCTTCGTTCGATTCTTCAGTGCATCGTCTTCTCTTGCGGCTTGTTACCCAATTGGCGGTTGACCTCCGTAACCCCGATATCCTTGGCGCAATTCCGTTCTTGGCCTGATGCCCGACGTCCAAAGCCTTCTGCCATCCAATATCCTAACATGATCTCCTCCGGCGCAACGTCAATTCCTCCTACGTTAACTGTCTAATCCTGATCGAGTAGACCTGCATCACTCAAAATGCAGTTAAACATCTAAACACAATCAATTAGTTTCATCATCAAAATCCGAGATTCAACAGAATGTTTTCTCAGTGTCCTCAAATGTGTGTTTGGGTCTTGAAATGGATTGTTGATCTTGAATTATAATATTATCAATTTTGAGTTAGGTTTACGCTTCCTGAACATTATAATTTGGGGGGGGGCGTGACACTCATAGCTGCTAATGTGGGGACACTAGTGCTACAGTATAGGTGCTAATTAGAGAATAAGTTCACTGATTGATCCGCTCACAGAATGCTGGATGGTTAATGATACCTCATTGTTAGACAACGATTCCGTTGTCCCAATGGTGTATCTGGTCCTTAGATTTGAGATGCCAAGGATGTCTTGTATGAGTACTCCACTCTTTGATACTAAACTTATAGGTCTGGAGGTTCCAGATCTAGCATAACCGGTCATCGGGAGTAGTAGCCAACCTTACGAGGACTATTGAATGTCGATAGAGGATCATCCGCTCTCAATGTCATGAGAGAAATAACCCATGTATTCTTGTCCAGACAAATCCCTAGCTAGGGTTGTTTAGATTGAGAGAGAATGAGTTCTCCGGGAGAATCCGATGAGAGCGAGACTTGATTAGAAACTATATGGGCCTGACATTATCATGCCTAGTATATGGTCTCTGAGGTATTAGATAGATGACGGACTATAAGCACACGGTATTTGAGAATAGACAAGTCCAATAGATTGGATTCCCCTATATCATTTAGGGATTATGGTGCAGTGGCCTAGTACATTCGTAGTCGATTAGTCGAGTAAATTATTATAATTATTATAGAGATAATAATTCATTAAGCTAGAAGAAGTTCAGATAGGTATGACTTATAGCCAGCTTGATATTAGACTTAGAGGGTCATACACATATGGTAAGCATTATGATGAGTAAAGGTTTGGATATGAGATATCTGTCAAAGCCCCTATCTTATTATATATCCAATAAGCCCCTAAATTATTGGATCATATGGATGAGATCCAATAAAAGCTAATGAGATATTATTGGATAGAGATCCACTAATCTAATAGGCTTGGGTAATTTGATGGAGATCCAATACCCAATAGGGCAGGGTCCATTAGGGTTAAGTTGATAAGGGGCCTTTATAAATAAGAGAGAATCAAAGGTTCATAGGCTATAGCTTCTTTTGGTTGCCATATCTAATTCTCCTCTCCCTTGCTCCTCCTTAGATAACAGGCCTAGAGATTTGAGGAGTGTCATCGTAGCCCTGCTATGTGGATCACCTATAGAGAGGAGGACGCATGACCTCCTTTATTCTCTCCTACAGATCTGCAGGGATTTAGGGATATATGATCCCCCTAGGTAATACAACTATCTCACGTATGATTTTCAGTTTTGTAGATTTTGCATACCAATCTTCGCACGATGACGCACACATCTTTAGAAAATTTGAAGATTTTATTTTCTATTCTTCCATTGCGCAAGTGATGTCACCCTCAGATTTCCCAACAGTGGTATCAGAGCTAGGTTATTCGTCCGAAAGATTGGTTTTCAACTGCGTGTGTTGTAGTTTAGAAAAGTTTTTGACGTCAAAATCATAGACACAAAAGCGAGGAAGGGTAGCAACTATTGCTACCCTTGTTACCATTGAAATGGCAGCCTTACTGCCATCTGCATGTAGGGAAATCTTTGGAGGTGACATCACATACGCAGTAGAAGAACATAAAAGCAACATCCCCAAATTCCCAAATATGTGTTCGTTGTGGTGCGAAGATTAGTGGGCAAAATCCAGAAAATAGAAAACTATGTATAGTACAGATTGTGTATCTAGGGAGATTGTATATCTCTGACCCCTATAGATCTCTAGGAGAGGGTGAAGGAGGTCAAGCGCCCTCCTCTCTAGTGGTGATCCACATAGCAGGGCTGCAATGATGCTCCTCAAAACTCTAGGCTTGCTTTGAGAAGGAGAAAGGGAGGAGAATAGGAGAGGCAACCAAGATGCTCTAGACTATGAATTATTGGTTCCCTCCTATTTATAGAGATCCCCTGTCAACATAATTCTAATGGATCCAGCCCTATTGGGTATTGGATCTCCATCCAACTACCCAAGCCTCTTTGATTACTAGATTTCTTTCCAATAATCTCTCATTGCCTCTTATTAGATCTCCTCCATAGGATCCAATAATTCAGGGGCTTATTAGATATCCAATAAGATAGGGGCTCCAGTAGATATCTCATGTCCGAACCTCTACTCATTGCAATGCCTACCATATGTGTGTGACCCTTTGGGCCCAATATCGAGCTGGTCGTGAGTTATACATGTCAAAACTCATTCTGACTCAGTGAATTATTATCTCTATAATAATTCGCTCGACTCATCAACTGCAGACATACTAGGCCACTACGTCGTAGTCCCCAGATGATATAGGGGAATCCAATCCATTATACTTGTCTGTCCTTAGTTATTGTATACCTATAGTTCCTCATCCATCTAATATCCCAGAGACCATATATCAGGCATGGTGTTGTCAGACCCAAATGATTTCTACTCGAGTCTTGCTCTAATCGGATTCTCCCGGAGAACTCTTTCTTTCATAATCCAAATGACCCTAGCTAGGGATTTATCTGAGCAAGAACACATGAGATATTTCTCTTATGATACCGAGAGCAGATGATCCTCTATCGACACTCAATAGTCCTCATAAAGTTGGATACCACTCTCGATGATCGGTTGTACTAGATCTAGAACCTACAAACCTATAAGTCTGGTATCAAAGAATGGAGTACTCATATAGGACATCCTTGGTATCTCAAGTCTAAGGACTAGATACACCACTAGGATTACGGAATCACTATCTGACAAAAAGGCAACATCAATCATCTAACATTCCATAAGCGGATCAAACAGTGAACTCATTCTCCAATGAGCACCAGTACTATATCCCTAGTGTCGCCACATACGCAACTATGAGACCAGCTGCATCCATCATATGGACGGGTATACAACACATAGTTTGTTTGGTTATCTCAATATCCGTCTCAAGTAACCTATGACAGGGAATCTGTCTAAGTATCATGATCTTATCACGATCTGATTCCCATTGCACAGATCCATGTATATCATAATTTATTCAAAAACAAATAATATAAAGTGATAAAATATTAAATAATAATAGCAGGCAAAAAGACTAGTGTCAAGTCACACGTGTAATTACTCACATGATTGGCATGTAGGGCATCTATGACTAGCACTACGTGCAACCAAGCCACCTGCAACAGCGATGCCCACTGGTAGTCTGCATGCGGGTAGCAACTATTGCTGCACGTATTTGCAGCCGTATGTCACGGACTTAGCTGGTTAGGCCTAAGTCGTGCGGTACCCTTGCGTGTCCGTCCGCAAAGGTCAGCCTCCCCCAAGCCTCCCATGTCCCTTAGGACCCACAAAAAAGAGAACGGGTTAGAGAAAACCCTCATTCGGGATCCACAAGCAAACATTTTTTAAAACACTTCATAGACAATGCAAATTACAAAGAGACTTTACAAGCTCTGAACAGTTGCACAACAAAGGGTTAAAATGGACCATTACAGATCGAAAATCTCTCACACGTGTCCACATGACACAACCTTTATTTACAAGCCTAATGCGGCCACCAATGTAACTAAAATAGGACTATTAAGCCTTCAGTCATCCTTCTACATGCTGTATAAAGCATGAACAAACCAAAAGATACGGACATACATAAGTATTACATCAAACAACTTGTTAAGAAGTTTGTCTATGACATTCTTCCCCACTTATTCCTTCGACGTCCTCATCCAAGCCTTTGTCGACACTACAACTCCTCGCCTTTGCTGAGTCTTCAATCTTCTGCTCTAGCTGCAATGTGCCTCTTGGCTCCCAACTGCTATCCGCTGCGGTTTTTGAGTAGTTGAACCTTTAATCCGCCATGCTGCTTCAACTCGCCAATGACTCTTACTCTAGTGTGGGGTTGGCTGAGTTATGTTGATCCCTGTTGGTTCCTCTGGATCCTCCAGATGAAGGAAAAGACCATCCTTACTGCGCTAGTCTCTCAAATGCTTCATGTTGCTTGAACTGGGTGGATGCTTGTTGGAGCTTTAATGAGCATCGTCTCACAAACTTCTGAAGTTTTGGGTCCTTCCTCCATAAAATTTACTCATTGAATCTTCTTTCGCTTAGTTGTCACATCCAAATAGGTTCGCATCACTTCCGCTTTTATTGGCATTTCATTGGGAAATGAAGCGGACAATCTACTCTCAGTAGCACTGATCACCGTTGGTGAGGATTTGACAACTATTGTCTTCCATTATCTTCGAAGGGTCTTTGAACTTGTGTAGAGCTCCTCTGTTGGATAAATAAGAGAATTGGGGTACTTGGTTTTGCCCATTATCTTAAGGGTTGAGAAGGCAAAGGTTACTTGACTTTGCCCGCCTCCTCGAGGTTGTACTCCATGCATTGAGCTGGTTACTAGCCTTCGCCTGCTCTTTGCTCACACTTCTGAAGCACTTGAAGTGTTTGCACTCCTTATGTTGAGTTAGTTACTGTGATTTACCTTCTCAATGCCATCGAACTACTGGAATGCAAGAAGTTTTCACCCCAACTTGGAGTAATTCTCTCATAGGTTTAGTCGCCTTTGGGATTGTGCCATCTTCTCCATCAACCCTACCACCTACTTCACTAAGTAGCAAAGGTACAACACCACTTACTGCCTGCTTCATTCCTTGGTTATGCACTCTTGCATGACCCGAAGTCCTTCACTTTCGGCTATCTTGATGAGAAGCTCATTGACACCGGTCTTACGAAGTACCTCGGCCTCTACCCTTCAGCCTTGTCTTGTTATTTGGAGATTACCTCTGCATGCTCCACCTCCTCGGCCCCTTTCACGACCAAGCGCTCTCCCTCCATGAGAGCAAGGGATCAATGACTTTCACGGAAGTCCCGCCTTTACGGTACTATGGCACTGCCATGCCCATGGCCCTACTATCCGTTGCCTCGCATCTGAATCCCTTTTCTTCATGATTAGTAGATATGTCTTTGTGGCACTCATCTGAGTCCACCTCCATTCTAACTAATGCTTGATTTTGGGTAACTAAGTCCCTTTGGACTCGTCGTCGCTTCCTCGCCCCTTCCGACCCTCTGCTTCAAAACCTCTGTGTTCTCCAAGCAACTCCCTTTGGTCGATGGAAAGATAGACTGAACTCCCATGCATGGCTTTTGCCATCGCATTATAGGGTTTGCACCAATTCTGTTCTCCTTAGCTTCCTTGGTAGCAACATTTGCTTACTCGACCTTGTCCTTTGACATGCCGGGCTCCCTAAAGCGAATATGAGCCCTGGAGCTGTCCAACACTCCAGCTGCTTCGATCATACCTCTGTATGATCAAGTCCCTCCCATGGGACTTACTGGTACTTACATTCGAACTTTTCCCTTGGTGGAACCCAGCCCCCATATGCTGATGACCAAGGTTTTCATCTGATGCAAAATTCGATGCACGCAAGGAAGACCCACCTCTGCAATACTATGGCTTTCACTCCTTGAATCCATAGCCCTTCTTGCCGTCATGTTATTCACCGAAGTAGAGCTTCCAGTAGCTCTTGATCATACCTCCATATGATATAGTCCCTCACGGGACTATGTCGTGTGTATCGTATTGCCATGAACTGTTCCACCACGATCCGCTACACTATGTCGCCTCCTGCTGACATCTCTATTACATTTTGATCCATATGGGATGAACTCGAATTGTGAACCCTTCATGTGTGGCCTCTGCTAATACATCACAAGATCTCTTCCACCTTCGATTTTGTTCGCTCCTTTGGCAATCGACCTTCATCCACCCACTCTTGGGTCACACCTAGATGAAGCACCGCTCTAGGACAGTCCGTCGCCTTGTAGCTCCCAAAGTCCCCCAACTTCACTACAATTATTGCACCATTGTCTGTATCTTGGGCCACTACCCCTACCAGTACAACCTTCGCTGTGCACCGCTTCCTTCATGGTAACTTAAATGGCAACACTATGGCATATTCTTCAGGAGTACCCGCCTCTGCGTCCTCTTGCCCCATGCTAAGGCCTTCTGAACCCAACTTCACCTCTGCTAATTGAGTCACCTTAGTTCCTCCATCTAATGCTCCTCTGAGATAGGGTGCATTTGCCCAGAAGCTCCCTTCGTCTTTGGCACCATGCAAGATAATTCCGCTCGGTCAGAATGAATGACCCATGGAACAACATGATCCTGCTCTTGCCTTTGCAAGAGTTCATGTCCTTGACCTTTGTCCAAGGAAAGCACTGTGCCTCTACTCCATGTTCCATCTTCTATGCTGCCTCCCTTCATGCAGCTTGGGTACTTCACCAAATGACACCCAAGTTGCTCTGCTCCTCGTTTTTGCATTGAGTTGATGGTGGCCTTCGCGCCCACCATTACATGGGTCAGCCCTCCCTTGAGTCCGATCTTCATATTGACTCCAAGTGTGTCTTCATTTGTGTTGCTTTGGGTCGCTCCCCCATTGAGATCATGCGACGACTCCTCGCCGCTTGCTCAGTCCATTAAGCTTTGTGGAGTTGTTGTTTGTTGAGGTACTCCTCAACATGTGAGGTCCGTCCCACATGATTCTCCCTCTGGAGAGCTGGGACTTATCCCTCCTAGTTAACAGTACCATTGGAGCAACATCTCTCTTCGTTTCGGAGACCACCATCCCCTTGGACTACTCCGATCTACTGAACAAACTGTACATTGTTCTGCCTCCTGCAAACTCACTTGCTAGTTTGCGACTCCACGTTAATACAGCCCCCGCTGCACCACTCAAGGCCTAGCAACATGCTGAACTTGTTGCACCCTTCAGCCTCCTACAAACGTATCCTTCACATGCCAAAGAGAAAGTTTCAATGCTCCATGGCGCCGAGTTTCGATCGCCTTGGGATGGTCGCGAACATTCCATCATCCATATACAAGCCTATGTATGAGTATCGAATTCTTTGAGTTAGCAATTCCCCTCACCTCTGTGAGCTTTACATAACTCTTTTGGTCGTTGAGCAACTCATTCCATCTTGTATGGTCTCATCCTTTACCAAGCGCCTTGCTTGCCTTGAGCACCATCAAGTATAGTTGTCAACGTTGAGCCATAGCTCAAACTCAACCATCCCAACCTTTATGCGCTTCGCATTCTTCTAAGCTTGTCTGTTCTCGTGGTACCTCTTACGCGAGGGTTGGTCATTCCTCTGAATGCTAATCTCAGATGCCTGCTCCTCTGAGCGACTCCTTTTCCCTACATCTCTATGCCCGTTTTCTACCAAACGATCGTGCGTGTACTGACTGCCCTCAACGCAGCCCCACTATGTCCCCCACATTTGCATGCTAAGTGTTTTATGAGTGCTTGTCCTGCTCTGATACCATCTGTCACGGACTTAGCTGGTTTTGCCTAAGTCGTGCGACACCCTTGTGTGTCCATCCGCAAAGGTCAGCCTCCCTGAAGCCTCCCATGTCCCTTAGGACCCACAAAAGAGAAAACGGGTTAGAGAAAACGTCTTATTCGGGATCCACAAGCAAACATTTCCGAAAATACTTCATAGACAATACAAATTACAAACAGACTTTACAAGCTCTAAACAGTTGCACAACAAAGGGTTAAAATGGTCTATTACAGACCGAAAATCTCTCACACGTGTCTACATGATACAACCTTTATTTATAAGCCTAAAGCAGCCACCAACCTAACTAAAATGTGACTATTAAGCCTTCGGCCGTCCCTCTACATATTGTACAAAGCATGAACATACCAAAAGACACAGACATACATAAGTATTACATCAAACATCCTGTTTAGAAGTTTGTCCGTGACACGTATGTCACGGACTTAGCTGGTTTTGCCCAAGTCGTGCGGCACCCTTGCGTGTCCATCTGCAAAGGTCAGCCTCCCCGAAGCCTCTTATGTCCCTTAGTACCCACAAAAGAGAGAACGGGTTAGAGAAAACGCCTTACTCGGGATCCACAAGCAAACATTTTCGAAAATACTTCATAAATAATGTAAATTACAAACAGACTTTACAAGCTCTGAATAGTTGCATAATAAAGGGTAAAATGGTCCATTATAGACCGAATATCTCTCACACGTGTCCACATGACACAACCTTTATTTATAAGCCTAAAGCGGCCACCAACCTAACTAAAATGAGACTATTAAGCCTTCGGCCGTCCCTCTACATGCTATAGAAAGAATGAACATACCAAAAGACACGGACATACATAAGCATTACATCAAACATCTTGTTTCGAAGTTTGTCCGTGACATTCTCTGCGACTTATTCCTTCGACGTCCTCGTCGAAGCCTTTGCTGACACTACAACTCTTTGCCTTTGCTGAGTCTTCAATCTTCTGCTCCAACTACAATGTGCCTCTTGGCTCCCGGATGCTCTCCCCTATTGTTTTTGAGTAGTCAAACCTTTGATCCACCATGATGCTTCAACTCGCCAATGACTCTGACTCTAGTTTGGGGTTGGCTGAGTTGTGTTGATCCCTGTTAGTTCCTGCGAATTCTCCAGATGAAGGGAAAAGACCATCCTTACTGCACTAGTCTCTAAAATGCCTCATGCATCTTGAACTGGGTGGATGCTTGTTGGAGCTTTAACGAGCATCGTCTCACAAACTTTCGAAGTTTTGGGTCTTTCCCCCATAAAATTTGCCCATTGACTCTTCTTTCACTTAGTTGTCACTTCTAAGTAGGTTCGCATCACTTCCGCTTTCGATTGGCATTTCATTGGGAAATGAAGCAGACAATCTACTCTCAATAGCACTGATCACCGTTGGTGAGGATTTGACGAATATTATCTTCCATTATCTTCGAAGAGTCTTTGAACTTATGCAAAGCTCCTCTGTTGGATAGATAAAAGAATTGGGGTACTCAGTTTTGCCCATTCTCTTAAGGATTAAGAAGGCAAAGGTTACTTGACTTCGCCGCCTCCTCGAGTTTGTACTCCATGCATCGAGCTTGTTACTGGCCTTCGCCTGCTCTTTGCTCACACTTCTAAAGCATTTGAAATGTTTGCACTCCTTGCGTTGAGTTAGCTACTGTGATTCACCTTCTCAATGCCATCGAACTTTTGGAATGCAAGAAGTTTTTACCCCAACTTGGAGTAATTCTCTAATAGATTTGGTCGCCTCTGGGATTGTACCGTCTTCTCCATCAACCCTGCCGCCTACTCCACTGAGTAGCAAATGTACAGCACCACATACTTCCTACTTCGTTCCTTGGTCATGCACTCTTGCATGACCTGAAGTCCTTCACTTTCGGCTATCTTGATGAGAAGCTCGTTTACACCGGTCTTACAAAGTTCCTTAGCTTCTGCCCTTCAGCCTTGTCTGGGTACTTGGAGATTGCCTCTGCATGCTCCACCTCCTCGGCCCCTTTCATGACCAAGTGCTCTCCCTCCATGAGAGCAAGGGATCAATGACTTTCACGGAAGTCCCGCCTCTATGATAATATGGCGCTGCCATGCCCATGGCACTACAATCCATCGCCATGCATCTGCATCCCTTTTCTTCACAATTAGTAGATATGCCTTTGTGGCACTCCTCCAAGTCCACCTCCATTCTAACTAATGCTTGATTTTGGGTAGCTAAGTCCCTCTAGACTCATCGTCGCTTCCTCGCCCCTTTCGACCCCCTGCTTCAACACCTCTGTATTCTCCAAGCAGCTCCCTTTGGTTGATGGAAAGACAGACTACAACTCCCATGCATGGCCTCTTCCATCGCATTATAGGGTTTGCACCGATTCTGTTCTCCGTAGCTTCCTTGGTAGCAACATTCGCTAACTCGACCTTGTCCTCTGACTTGTTGGGCTCCCTTAAGTGAATATGAGCTTTGGAGCAGTCCAACTCTCTAGCTGCTTCGATCATATCTCTGTATAATCAAGTCCCTCCCATGGGACTCACTAGTACTTGCATTCAAACTTTTCCCTTGGTGGAACCCAGCCCCCATATACTGATGACCAAGGTTTTCATCCGATGCAAAATTCGATACATGCACGGAAGACCCGCCTCTGTGGTACCATGGCCTTCACTCCTTGAATCCATAGCCCTTCTTGCTGTCATGTTGTTCACTGAAGTGGAGCTTCCAATAACTCCCGATTATACCTCCATATGATCTAGTCCCTCACGGGACTAGATTGTGTGTGTCGCATTGCCACGAACTGTTCCACCATGATCCGTTGCACCATGTCACCTCTTGGTGACATCTCTATTGCATTCTGATCCTTGTGGGATGAACTCGAATTGTGATCCCTCCATGTGTGACCTCTGTCAATACATCGCAAGGTCTCTTCCACCTTTGATTTTGTTCGCTCCTTTGGCACTCGACCTTCATCCACTCACTCTTGGGTCACACCTAGATGAAGTACCGTTCTAGGATAGTCCGTCGCCTAGTAGCTCCCGAAGTCCCTAGTAATTAGTGCACAATTGTCTGGATGCTGGGCCTCTGCCCCTACTAGCACAATCTTCCCCGCGCACCGCTTCCTTCATGGCAACTTGAATGGCAACACAATGGCATATTCTTCAAGAGTACCAGCCTCTACGTCCTCTTGCCCCGTGCTAAGGCCTTTTGAACCCAACTTCACCTTCGTAAATTGAGTCGCCTTAGTTCCTCTATCAAATGCTCCTCCGAGATAAGGTGCATGTGCCCAAAAGCTCCCTTCATCTTTGGCACCATGCAAGTTGAGTCTGCTCCGTCAGAATGAATGACCCATAAAACAACATGATCCTGCTCTTGCCTCTGCAAGAGTTCATGTCCTTGACCTTTGTCCAAGGAAAGCACTATGCCTCCGCTCCATATTCCATCTTCTATGCTAGCTCCCTTTATGCGGCTTGGGTACTTTGCCAATTACACCCAAGTTGCTCCGCTTCTGGTTTTTACATTGAGTTGATGGTGGCCTTCACGCCCACCATTCCACGGGTTAGCCCTCCATTGAGTTCGATCAACATATCGACTCCAAGTGTGCCTTCATTTGTGTTGCTTTGGGTCGCTCCTCCACTTGATCTCGCAATGCATCCACCAATGCATTCTCTCGAGCGAGATCATGCGATGATTCCTCGCCGCTTGCTCCGTCCATTGAGCTTCATAGAGTTGTTGTTTGTTGAGGTACTCCTCCTCAACATGTGAGGTCTGTCCCACATGATTCTCCCTCTGGAGAGCCGGGACTTATCCCTCCTAGATTACTGTCCCGTTAGAGCAACATCTTTCTCCGTTTCATAGACCACCATCCCCTTGGACTACTCTGATCTGCTGAATAAACTGTGCATTGTTTTGCCTCCTACGAATGCACTTGCTAGATTGCGACTCCACGTCAATACAGCCCCCACTACATCACTCAAGGCCTAGCAACATGTTGAACTCGTTACACACTTCAGCCTCCTACGGACGTATCCTTCTCATGCCGAAGAGAAAGTTTCAATGCTCCATGGCACCGAGTTTCGGTCACCTTAGAATGTCCACGAACATTCCATCGTCCGTATAAAAGCCCATGCATGAGTACCGAATTCTTTGAGTTAGCAATTCCCCTCACCTCTATGAGCTTTGCACAACTCTCTCGGTCGCTGAGCAACTCATTCCACCTTGCATGGTCTTATCCTTTACCAAGCACCTCGCTTGCCTTTAGCACCATCAAGTTGCTAGTCATAGGTGCCCAGCAAGCCAATCACGTGAGTGATGGCACGTGTGACTTGATACAGAATCTTTTTGCTTATTATATTTTGGCATATATCACTTTATAACTATTGCATAAATGCATATATATATTGTGATGTCCTTGGATTTGTGCAATGGGAATCGGATCGTGATGAGATCATGATAATGAGATCGATTCACCTTTAAACACATATCCTAAATAATCCCGGTCATAGGTTACTCGAGAGGGACATCGTGATAACCGGATAGACTGGTGTGCTGTATACCCGTCCATATGATGGATACAGCTGGTCTTATAGCTGCTCGTGTAGGGACACTAGGGATACAGTACAGGTGCTCATTGGAGAATGAGTTCACTGATTGATCCGCTTACGGAATGCTGGATGGTTGATGATGCCTTATTGTCAAACAGCGATTTCGTAGTCCTAGTGGTGTATCTGGTCCTTAGACTTGAGACACCAAGGATGTCCTATATGAGTGCTCCACTCTTTGATACCAGACTTATAGGTTTGGCTGTCCCCAGATCTAGTACAGTTGGTCATTGGGAGTGGTAGTCGACCTTACGAGGGCTATTGAGTGTCAATAGAGGATCATCCACTCTCGGCGTCATAAGAGAAATATCCTATGTGTTCTTGCTCAGACAAATCCCTGGCCAGGGTCATTCGGGTTGAGAGAGAAAGAGTTCTCCGGGAGAATCCGATTAGAGCGAGACTCGAGTAGAAACCGTATGGGTTTGACAACACCATGCTCGATATACGGTCTCTGGGATATTAGATGGATGAGGGACTATAGGTACATGGTAACTGAGGACAGACAGGTCCAATGGATTGGATTCCCCTATATCGTCTAGGGACTACGGCGTAGTGGCCTTGTACGTCCGTAGTCGATGAGTCAAGTGAATTATTACAGAGATAATAATTCACTCAGTCAGAAGGAGTTCTGACAGGTATGACTCACGGCCAGCTCGATATTGGGCCTAGAGGGTCACACACATATGGTAGGCATTGCGATGAGTAGAGGTTCGGATATGAGATATCCGACGGAGCCCTTGTCTTATTGGATGCAGATCCAATACCCACTAAGGAAGGACCCATTAGAGTTTGACACGGGATCTCTATAAATAGGAGGGATTCATAGCCTCATAGGCGAGAGTCTTTGCTTGCCTTTCCTATTCTCCTCTCCCTCTCCACCTCAGAGTAGGCCTGGAGTTTTGAGGAGCGTCGTCGCAACCCTGCTGTGTGGATCACCGCTAGAGAGGAGGACGCTTGACCTCCTTCACCCTCTCCTAAGGATCTGTAAGGAAACAGGGATATACGATCTCCCTAGGTAACACAATCTCTATACGCAGTTTTGTGTTTTGCGGATTTTTGCGCACCAATCTTCGCACGACGACGAACATCTTTTTGGGAATCGGGGATTTTGTTTTTCTTGTTCTTCCGCTGCGTATATGATGTCGCCCCCCCAATGATTTCCCAACACAAGTATGGTTGTCAACATTAAGCCGTAGCTCAAACTCAACCATCCCAAACTTTGTGCGCTATGCATTCTTCCAAGCTTGTCTGTTCTCGTGGTGCCTCTTACGCGAAGGTTTGGCCATTCCTCTGAATGCCAATCTCAAATGCTTGCTTCTCTGAGCAACTCCTTTTCCCTACATCTCCATGCTCGTTTTCTACCAAACGGTCGCGCGTGTGCTGACTGCCCTCAACACAGCCCCGCTAGGGCCCCCACGTTTACATGCTAAGTGTTTCTATGAGTACTTGTCCCGCTCTGATACCATCTGTCATGGACTTAGCTGGTTTTGCCTAAGTCGTGCGGCACCCTTGCGTGTCCGTCCGCAAAGGTCAGCCTCCCCGAAGCCTCCCATGTCCCTTAGGACCCACAAAAGAGAGAACGTGTTAGAGAAAACGCCTTATTCGGCATCCACAAGCAAATATTTCCGAAAACATTTCATAGACAATGCAAATTACAAATAGAATTTACAAGCTCTGAATAGTTGCACAACAAAGGGTTATAATGGTCCATTACAGATCGAAAATCTCTCACACGTGTCCACATGACATAACCTTTATTTACAAGCCTAAAGTAGCCACCAACCTAACTAAAATGAGACTATTAAGCCTTAGGCCATCCCTCTACATGCTGTACAAATCATGAACATACCAAAAGACATAGACATACCTAAGCATTACATCAAACATCTTGTTTTGACGTTTGTCCGTTACATTAGGCAGCCGATCGCCTACGCATAGGTGCTGCGCTTATAGCGCAAGTGACGATAATCGTGGGCGCTACCTACGGACACAACGCTCGCAGCGATGTTGCCTATGGACACAGTGCCCATAGTGCCATTGCTTGTGGACATAGTGCTAGTAGTGGCACTCGCCCATAGAACTACCAGCCGGGGCAACGATGCCCGCAGGGGCGCCTACACGCGGGGGCGCTCGACTAAAGTGTTAGGAACGAGTCGGCACTAAGAGGAGGGGTGAATTAGTGCAGTGGATAAAAACGTCAGTTTAAAAAATCTTCATATGATAAAATCGATTTTAGAAAGATGTTAACTTGAAATACATTCGGAAGAGTGTGCAACAAAAGTAATGAGGAAGTAAAGTGGTTTGCAATAAAGATAAATAGCAAAACAGAAATGCAAACCGTTTTATAGTAGTTCGAACATCTTGACCTACTTCCACTCCATCGATTCCTCTTCCGTCAAGGCCACTAGTATCCACTAATGATCTTCCTTCAATGGGCGAAGATCAACTACCCTTACAACTTAATTCTCCTTTTGGCTGGTTCAGGAGAGAACTTTTACAACCCCTTTTTACAAAGCTTCCCTCACACTCTCCATTAGAATGGTCTCTAAACTTTAGGAGGAGGGACTCTACACCTTACAAGGGTTTTTAACTTAAGAAACATAGAGTTTTTTTATCACTTTTCTTTCTGCTCCATGCAGGAATAGCTGGGGTATTTATAGACCCCAAATGGCTTCAAAACTTGGAACCAAAATTCAAATCCCTAAGATTTCGGAGTACGGGCGGTACTACCGCCTACAGCTAGACACTAGGCAGTACCTGTTGAATCTCGTATTTTGATGATGAAACCACTTGATATATGTTTATGATTTAATCTACGTTTTGAGTGACGTAGGATGCATCGATCAGGATGAGACAATTAAAGCTGGAACATCATGTTGTGCCGGAGGAACATGTCAGAAGATTGGACGTCGGGCCGGTGGATCGGTCGACGTATCGACAGAAGGCTTCGGGCCGTGGACTCGGGCATCGGGCCAAGAAGAGCGGGTATTGTGCCAAGGATATCGGAGTTGCGGAGTCAACTGGCCGATTGGGCAATAGGCTACAGGAAAGGACGATGCGCCGAAGAATCGGACGAAGCGTCGAGGGACCAATGACATGCCAGACAACTTGGTTAATTGCTTAGGATTAATTGTCTCGATCGAAGTTTGTTTACATGTGCAGGATTAACTACGATGAAAGTTAGACAAGCAGCAGGAGTTGCGCCGGAGTCAAGTTCATGATCACGTTGGGAGTTCGAGAGTTCGACAGAAGTTCGGACGGTCGTCGGAGGTTCTGCGAGAACAGATCCGAGAAGTCTAGAAGCTTGCCAAGCGAAGCTCGTCGGAACTCGCCAAGTGGATCGTTGCAAAGTCCAGGAGTTTGCCGGAAGTCCGCAGGAGCATCACCGAGGGTTCATCGGATGATCGACGGAAGTTCGCCAGAAACTCGCCGGAAGAAGCGATTGACGCACCAAAGCAAAGCTGCAGAAATTGTCTTAGATCTAATCGTAGTTAGCACGTTGATTAAGTTGGAAAATGGGAGGTGATCCCATTAGCTTAATCTTGGGGCAATTGGGCCCCTGAAAGACTGAAATTCGGCCGAATGGAGCTAACCATTCGGACCCTGATTGCACCAGGAGGTGCAACCGCCTAGGCCAGGAGGTGGCACCGCCTGGGCTAAGCCTCCCAGCGAGACTGGGCGGTGCAACCTCCCCAGCCAGGAGGTGGCACCTCCTGAGCTCAGTCTTCGAGCAAGACTGGGCGGTGCAACCTCCATGACAGAGAGGTGGCACCGCCTGAGCTCAGTCTTCGAGCAAGACTGGGCGGTGCAACCTCCCTAACAGAGAGGTGGCACCGCCTGAGCTCGGTCTTCGAGCTCTGGTAGAGAGGTGCAACCGCCTCAGTCAAGAGGTGGCATCGCTTGGGCTCAGTCTTCGAGCTCTGCCAGGCGGTGCAACCTCTCCAATTAGGAGGTACAACCGCCTGATCCCGGAATTCTGGGATTTGATCATTTTGTGCTCCAAATTTGAATTGGGTTGGGGCCTATAAATACCCCACCCATTCAGCACTGAAAAGATACAGACCTACACCGAATTCTTGATCTTTTCTGTGATTCTAAGAGCTCAAATTTGTTTAAAGTCCTAAAGTTCTCCTCTTTCTGTTCTTCAAGTCTTGAGTTGTAAAGAGAGGAGAGAAAGGTCCTGTAAGGGTTGTCTCCTGAGCCCATCAAAAGGAGTGAATCTGTAAAAGGGTAGTTGGCCTTCGCCTATTGAAGGAAGGCTTCTAGTTGACGTCGGTGACCACGTCGGTGGAGGAAGCCAAAAGTGGAGTAGGTCAAGGCTGACCGAACCACTCTAAATCTCTGGTTTGCGTTTATTTTGAGCACTTTATCATTACTGCAAACCTCCTACATAGCTACTGCTCTCTGCGCCTTTACAAGTTTCTAAGTGCTGATCTTTCCGAATCTGCATTCAGACATAAATCAGTGTTTTCATACATTACAGTTTACGTTTACGTTTTGATTCTGCAAAACTGTCTTCTGCGCTTTTACGAACGAAGTTTCTAAGTTCAGATCCCTTTAAAATTGTGTTTAGACGTAAAACTGTGTTTTAGACGTAAACTACTTTTAAACGTAAAACTACGTTTAGACGTAAAACTGCGCTTAGACGCAAACTGCGTTTAGACGTAAAACTACGTTTAAACGTAAAACTGCGTTTAGACGCAAACTGCGTTTAGATGTAAAACTGCGTTTAGACTCAAACTGCGTTTCGACGTAAAACTACGTTTAGACGTAAAACTGTGTTTAGACATAAAACTGCATTTTTACGCAAACTACACTGCGCTTAGACGCAATCTGATTTTAGACGTAAACTGCGCTTAGACGCAAACTACGCTTAATTGCAATCTGCGCTTAGACGCAAACTGCGCTTAGACGCAATCTGAGTTTAGACGTAAACTGCGCTTAGACGCAAACTACGCTTAAACGCAATCTGAGCTTAGACGCAAACTGCGCTTAGATGCAAACTGCGCTTAGACGTAATCTGCATTTAGACGCAAACTGCAAACTGCGTAAATTGCGCTTAGACGCAAACTGTGTTTAGACATAAACTGCACTTAATCAAAAGTATTCTTAGAATCGGCTTTTGCATCAAAATAGTTTTTATCTAACGAACGCAGCTTTCGTTTTTAATCGCTGAAAGATTTCCGCTGCACTAATTCACCCCCCCCCCTCTTAGTGCTCTCGATCCTAACAATTGGTATCAGAGCGGGGTATTTCTCATTTCGGATTTACACCCGAGAGAAATGGCTCTTAAAGAGGGCTTTTCGGTCTTTCGTCCACCGTTCTTTAACGGATTGGACTACACTTATTGGAAAACTCGAATGAGAGTTTTCTTGATTTCTCTAAATCTGGATTTATGGAATATCGTTGAAAACGGTTTTCAACTTCCCTCTAAACCGATGAACGAATGGTCGGTTTTAGAGAAGAAGTATTTTTCTTTAAACGCAAAGGCTATGAAAGCCTTATTTTGCGCTTTGGACAAAAATGAGTTCAATCGGGTTTCTTTGTGCGAAACGGCTTTCGATATTTGGCGCGCTCTTGAAATCACGCACGAGGGAACTAGTAGAGTCAAAGACTCGAAAGTTAATATTTTACTACATGATTTCGAGTTTTTTCATATGAAACCAAGCGAAACTGTTGTTGACATGTACACCCGTTTTACGGATGTCGTCAATGGTTTAAAATCACTTGGTAAAAGCTTTTCGGATTTTGAACTCGTTAACAAAGTTTTGCGCTCACATTCTAAAACTTGGGATTCAAAAGTAACTGCTATTCAAGAATCGAAAAACTTGAACCAATTTCCACTTGATGAACTAATTGGTTCATTGATCACATATGAAATGACGTGCAATGCACGTGAAGAACTTGAGAACCACCTTCCAAAGAACAGGAAGGATTTGGGACATAGAACATTTGAAGACCACTCGAGCATAAGCTCAAGTGATGGTGAACTTAAACTACAAATGAAACAAAAATTAAAAAGTAAAAAGAATGGAACTACTTGCTTTGAACGCAAGAAGAAGAACAAAAATTGGGATGAATCGAGCTCCTCCGAAGAAGAGAAAGTCAACAAAAGCAAGGCGGCAAACTACGCCTTAACAGCCTACAATGATGAGGTAATCGAAATCCCCCTAATTTATTTTGAAATTACTTGATGCTTTCATGATGTATTTTTCTCTTTTAGTTTAGAATTAATTTTCTTAAAAATTACATGTTAAAAAAAAAAAATTATTATGATCATACTAAGTAATTTCAAAAATGATAAAATTACATATTTTATGATAAACAAATAAAATGATCTTGATTGAAAATATGAAATTATGGTTAAGAAGTAATAATGTGTATTACGTTGAGTTCCATTGTTATTTCTCGATTTTGATTAAAGATCATGTTTGATTTGAAGAAATGCATAATGATGAAATTAAATATTTTGATTAACAATTTTATGCATGAGATTTTAAGCCGATGATAAGCATGTGTTATTCTCATGAGTATATTTGAAAAACTATGGCAAAAATGTGCTCGAATGTATGAACGTGTTAAGATTATTTTTCGGACATTCTTGATTCAATGTTCAAAATACTTAATTGCCATGATGATTTTACACTATAACATGTTGGAAATTATATGTTTTGGATACATAAATTTTTATGATCATGAGCATGTTTTATCTTCATAATTGAACTTGAAAATCTATAGCAAAATCTTATCCGAATGCATGAAAGTACTAATTTCATTTTCGGATTCACTTAACATTTGGTATCCTAACAATCGGATTTTCTCATACACTTTTGAAAAATATTTTTCTAAAATGGATTTGATAAAATGATTCCTGCTTATAAATTCCATCTTGAAATATGAATGATAGCGTCTTTGCTTGCAAAGATTTGTTTCACATACATATCTCCTCCTATGATTCATGTGGAGAAAAAGAATTTATAAATCATAATACAATGAGATTTCTTATGCAAAAATAAAGTGCTTTTGTGATTCTTTGCTAAAGAGAATAATTATTAAAATCATGATCTTGATAATTATAACATGAAGCTCTTTATAAATCAAGATCGTTCATTATGCTCCCTACATTTATCAAAAAGGAGTTCTTCAAATGAAATGCAACTTGTCTTTTGATTTCATGATATTTTGTGAATTTCGAAATTAATTTTAATGACTTGATTATGAGTTTCAAGTTGACAATTTGATTTGAATAAGTTATGTCTAAATCATAATCATGATCTTGCAAAATTGAAATCACAAATAATATCTTTTGGTATTCATGAATTGATACTCACAATATGAAAGTATTGGTATTCATGACTTGATCTATGATATTGAAATATTTTAATCATGATTCTTGGTTATATAATTCCTTTGCCCTATTAAAAGGATTTGTTGAATGGATCATGTCCTTCTTGAACTTTCTTGATATCATGACAAGATTTTGTAATATGGCCTATATAATAATTAAAAATTTTTTGCCATTGATTTCTCCCTTCTTTTCGATAAAAACAAAGGGGAGAAAGCTTTTGCTAGTTAGAACATGCAAAGAAAAGCAAGTGCAATCTTGCACATGAAGCAAGTGTTGAATTGCCATGATTGAACCTAAGAATCTTGCTATGCTTTTGTGCTTATATGGTGTGATGAAAATATAGCTTCATGTTATAAAAACTTGCATATATTTTAAAATAGCTAGAGCTACTTCTCCTTTTGTTGATGATAAAGGGGGAGAAATATATGAATTGATACTATAAGTGCCATATTTGAATTTTCATCATGTTAAGATATCAAGAACTTGCATCGTAATTCTACTTGATGATATCTTGCCATGTGATGAAATGCTACGATTTGTTGCTAAAATGATGCATGCAATACTTATGCTTTCTACGTAATGTATTGCATATGATATGAACCTTGATTAAAATTGCCTTGATTTGAATTCAAGGTTTATCTCAATTATGGAATTCAGAAATAGGAATGATTACTCACCTTTGTCATGATTTAGAAATTGACAGAAAGGGTTTTCCCTTCTTTTTGACAATGACTAAGGAGGAGATAACTTGCATGCACAATTCAAGAAGAAAGCAAATTTTCACTTCTCAAAAGAGAAGAAATTGCTATCTTGAACATCTTAAGAAACAAAAAGAACAAAGGTGCTATCTTGCCTATCTCAAGAAGCAAAACATGCTAACTTGCACATCTAGCAAAGTGGACAAAATTTTCATATTTCAAGAAGCAAGAGTTGCCTTCTTAAACATCTCTAATTTGCTAGCTTGCATGATGTAGAACTTGCTATCTTGAACATCTCTAATTTTCATAGCAAGTGCTATCTTGTATGCTATAAAACTTGCTATATTTTCTAGCAAAATTGCATGATGATAAAACTAGATATTATGTTTTTCATGCAATGAGTTGAACCAATATCACAAACACTTGATTGTGGTACTTCTCCTTTTTGTTGATGACAAAGGGGGAGAAGTATTTGATGACATGACAGCAAAGTATGTTGATGACATGACATGTTATGCATAAGTTTATGATAACATGTTGCTTGGATTTTTGAATCCAAGAGTTTCTATCAATATGGTATATTGATAGGGGGAGTTTGTTTAAACTCTGGGAGTTAAGGTTAACTCCGTTTATGATGAAATGTTGCTTAGATTTTTGAATCTAAGAGTTTCTATCAATATGCCATATTGATAGGGGGAGTTTGTTTAAACTCTGGGAGTTAAGTTTAACTCCGTCATCAAGTGGTTGTCATCATCAAAAAGGGGGAGATTGTTGAATCTCGTATTTTAATGATGAAACTACTTGATATATGTTTATGATTTAATCTGCGTTTTGAGTGACGCAGGATGCATCGATCAAGATGAGACAATTAAAGCTGGAACATCATGTTGTGCCGGAGGAACATGTCAGAAGATTGGACGTCGGGCCGGTGGATCGGTCGACGTATCGACAGAAGGCTTCGGGCCGTGGACTCGAGCATCGGGCCAAGAAGAGCGGGTATTGTGCCAAGGATATCGGAGTTGCGGAGTCAACTGGCCGATTGGGCAATAGGCTGTAGGAAAGGACGATGCGCCGAAGAATCGGACGAAGAGTCGAGGGACCAATGACATGCCGGACAACTTGGTTAATTGCTTAGGATTAATTGTCTCGATCGAAGTTTGTTTACATGTGCAGGATTAACTACAATGAAAGTTAGACAAGCAGCAGGAGTTGTGCCGGAGTCAAGTTCATGATCACGTTGGGAGTTCGAGAGTTCGACGGAAGTTCAGACGGTCGTCGGAGGTTCTGCGAGAACAGATCCGAGAAGTCCAGAAGCTTGCCAAGCAAAGCTCGTCGGAACTCGCCAAATGGATCATCGCAAAGTCTAGGAGTTTTCCGGAAGTCCGCAGGAGCATCACCGAGGGTTCATCGGATGATCGACGGAAGTTCGCTAGAAACTCGCCGGAAGAAGCGATTGACGCACCGAAGCAAAGCTGCAGAAATTGTCTTAGATCTAATCGTAGTTAGCACGTTGATTAAGTTGGAAAATGGGAGGTGATCCCATTAGCTTAATCTTGGGGCAATTGGGCCCCTGAAAGACTGAAATTGGGCCGAATGGAGCTAACCATTCGGACCCTGATTGCACCAGGAGGTGCAACCGCCTAGGCCAGGAGGTGGCACCGCCTGGGCTAAGCCTCCCAGCGAGACTGGGCGGTGCAACCTCCCCAGCCAGGAGGTGGCACCGCCTGAGCTCAGTCTTCGAGCAAGACTGGGCGGTGCAACCTCCATGACAGAGAGGTGGCACCGCCTGAGCTCAGTCTTCGAGCAAGACTGGGCGGTGTAACCTCCCTGACAGAGAGGTGGCACCGCCTGAGCTCGGTCTTCGAGCTCTGGCAGAGAGGTGCAACCACCTCAGTCAAGAGGTGGCACCGCCTGGGCTCAGTCTTCGAGCTCTGCCAGGCGGTGCAACCTCTCCAGTCAGGAGGTACAACCGCCTGATCCCGGAATTCCGGGATTTGATCGTTTTAAGCTCCAAATTTGAATTGGGTTGGGGCCTATAAATACCCCACCCATTCAGCATTGAAAAGATACAGACCTACACCGAATTCTTGATCTTATCTGTGATTCTAAGAGCTCAAATTTGTTTAAAGTCCTAAAGTTCTCCTCTTTTTGTTCTTCAAGTCTTGAGTTGTAAAGAGAGGAGAGAAAGGTCCTGTAAGGGTTGTCTCCTGAGCCCATCAAAAGGAGTGAATCTGTAAAAGGGTAGTTGGCCTTCGCCTATTGAAGGAAGGCTTCTAGTTGACGTCGGTGACCTCGTCGGTGGAGGAAGCCAAAAGTGGAGTAGGTCAAGACTGACCGAACCACTCTAAATCTCTGGTTTGCGTTTATTTTGAGCACTTTATCATTACTGCAAACCTCCCACATAGCTACTGCTCTCTGCGCCTTTACGAGTTTCTAAGTGCTGATCTTTCCGAATCTGCATTCAGATGTAAATCGGTGTTTTCATACATTACAGTTTACGTTTACGTTTTGATTCTGCAAAACTGTCTTCTGCGCTTTTACGAACGAAGTTTCTAAGTTCAAATCCCTTTAAAATTGTGTTTAGATGTAAAACTGTGTTTTAGACGTAAACTAGTTTTAAACGTAAAACTACGTTTAGACGTAAAACTGCGCTTAGACACAAACTGCGTTTAGACATAAAACTACGTTTAGACGTAAAACTGCGTTTAGACGCAAACTGCGTTTAGACGTAAAACTACGTTTAGACGTAAAACTGTGTTTAGACGTAAAACTACGTTTAGACGCAAACTGCACTACGCTTAGACGTAATCTGATTTTAGACGTAAACTGCGCTTAGACGCAAACTGCGCTTAAACGCAATCTGCGCTTAGACGCAAACTGCGCTTAGACGCAAACTGCGCTTAGACGCAATCTGAGTTTAGACGTAAACTGCGCTTAGACGCAAACTGCGCTTAAACGCAATCTGAGCTTAGACGCAAACTGCGCTTAGATGCAAACTGCGCTTAGACGTAATCTTCATTTAGACGTAAACTGCAAACTGCGTAAATTGCGCTTAGACGCAAACTGTGTTTAGACATAAACTACACTTAATCATAAGTATTCTTAGAATCGGCTTTTGCATCAAAATAGTTTTTATCAAACGAACGCAGCTTTCGTTTTTAATCGCTGAAAGATTTCCGCTGCACTAATTCACCCCCCCCCTCTTAGTGCTCTCGATCCTAACAGTACCACCACCCAATCTAGTGGTTCTACCACCTGGGAGACTATGTTTGGGTGGTACCACCGCCTAGACTAGCGATACCACCGCCGAACATCCTTGAAGACCAAGTTTTTTGAGTTTTCCAACTCACAGGCGGTTCTACCGCTTGTTCTGGAAGTGCCACCGCTTGACCCAACATTTGGGTCATTGAATGGGCCTCCCAATGAGCTCAAATCACTCCAAATTTAGGCACAATTGACCCCTAATTGCGTTGGCATTGTTTCACCCCAATACTGACTCAATTAGACCTAAACTAACTCGATCTAGGCATAAACGATTACAAGTGAATCCCATATTGTCCGGCATGTCATTTATTCGTCCGATCCTTTGGCACATCATCCTCTTTTGCGGCCTTTTGCTCAATTGGCATGTTGACTCTGCAACTCTGATCTCCTTAGCATAATGTTCACTCTTCTAGACCCGATGCCCGAATTCACGGCATGAAGCCTTCTATCGATACATCGACCGATCCTCCGGCCCGATATCCAATCTACTGACATGTTTGCTCCGTCCCAACATTTGATTCCTCCTGCTTTAATTGTTTTGCTTGTTCTGATCGAAGCTAGTCCTGTGTCACTTAAAACACAAATTAGATCAAACACATCAATTGATTTCATCATCAAAATCTAAGATTCAACAATCTCCCCCTTTCTGATGATGACAACCAATTGATGACGGAGTTTAAACTAAACTCCCCCTATCAATATGTCATATTGATAGAATCTTTGAATTCAAAATATCATTGCATTCATCATGAATATTGAAAAACCCAATTAATCATATCATTGCATGCAACATAAACTAATGCATAATCAAAATATCCAAGTACATCATCCCATGCATGATTATCATCATGACTTCTCCCCTTTTGTCATCAACAAAAAGGAGAAGTGTAACTTTCAAGTTTTAGAGATATAAGTTTAGGAATTTAGCAAATTTCCTATCACTTTAGAACATGCAACCTAGTGAGTTCTTTCTTCTCTTTTGAGAAGTATAATTTTTGCTTCCTTTGCAATGTTTAAGCTATCAACTCAAGTAAGTTTTACATCATGCAAGCTAGAAAATTTTTATATCAATTTAGAAAAATGTAAGCTAGCAATATTTGAAATGTTCAAGAAAGCAACTTTTGCTTCTTAAAAGTTGCAAGTTCGCAATCTTTGCTTCTCTTTTGAGATAAACAAGTTAGCATGTTTTTACATTTTCTTGACTTGTGCAAGCTAGCAAATTTAGTAAGTTTTACATAATTTTTAAACATGAAAGCTAGTAAATAGTACACATATGAAAGTTGGCAAAGTTTTGCATCTTTTGAGATGAGCAAGCTTTTTGCTTCTCTTTATGATGTGCAAACTAGCAACTTTTCTCCCCCTTTGTCAATGTCTAAAAGAAGAAAAGAATGCAATTTTGTAATTTTTTTCCCTTTACATCAATTTCTAAATCATGACAAAGATAATGTATCATTCTTAAGTACAATATGGTATCATTTTAGAAAAGGATAATTGTTGACTTTCACATTATAAAAAATCATAGTATTGTATGCATCATTCCAAATCAAAAGTATTTCAAATCATGTGGTATCAAAATGTCAAAGTATATTGCATCCCACCATGCATGATCATAACTTCTCGTTTGTATGCATTAACATAATATCATGAGTATTTCATGCATAATTTCATATCATCACATGAAGAATATCAAGAGAATTTGGTGATGAGATAAACACTTCATGAATACAAGGAATTATACATAAAAATCATATCATGAAAGATAAAATATCAAAAATCATGAAGGACTAAGCCATGAATACTAAATGACATGATTTATTTTGATAAATCTTCATTTTAGTAAATAAAAAAAGAAACATGGGAGTTCAAAAACAAGATCTTGATTTATGAAAAAATTTCAAGTATCAATATCGAGAATTCAAGATCATGATATCGATAAAGACATTCCTATAGCAAAAGGTGTCATGAGAGAACACATAAAGGATCTCGATTCATGTATAATATCTCTCAATTCAATATGAATCATAAAAATTGTAATTCCAAAAAATTATGATTCATTTGGATAGTAGATAGCAAAAAAAAACATCGAGGATAAAAGATCTCGATTCATATAGGGTAAATCTCAAGTTATAAATGTCGAGAAATCAAGATAAATATCATGGTTAGATAAAACTCATCCAAATTCAAATCAACAAATCATCAAAATCACTTTCAAGAGATTTAAAATGGCATAAATAAATTTATCAATCTCTTAGTGAAAAATCGATCAGATAGAGAAAAAATTTTTTCAAGAAAAATCCTTTCCTCTTTTTAGTTGTTTCAATTCATGTGCTTTATTTCATAGAAATATGCCTTTTTTATTTATGCCAAATAAAAACATGCATCAACATTTAGGAACAAAAAGTAAATTTCATCATAAAAACCATCAAGACCAAAAAAGATTTCATTTTATGTGATTAATTTCATATAAGCATGTCCAAATTTTATGTTAAATAAAAACATGCATCAATGTTTAAAACCGAAAAAACATACTTTCACTACGGCAAAGATCAATAAGCCATGAATCACAAAAATCATCATGCATAATTTTGAAATATAAACTTATTAAGCATGATCATTATGCATCACTATTTTGGGCATGACATCAAAACATGGTTTCAAGTTTTCAAGGTATAGCTTGCACAATTTCAAACTATAAACTCATTAAACATGATATCATCAAACATTATTTCATAAAGCATTTTCAATCAAAATTGAAAATTATCAATTTCGAAACACATTATTTTTTCTTAAAAACATACATAGGATTAATCATTAGATTTAAATCTAATATTTTGTTGTATTTTCATAAAACATGTAATTATCATTATCATTTTCGAAATTAGCTAGAAAAAGAAAAGCATTATCCCCTTTTATTTCTTTATTTATTTATTTTTTTACTAACTAATTTAAAAATAACATATGAAATGCATCAAGTAATTTTAAAATAAACTAAGGGGGTTTCGTTCGAATTTTTTACCTCATTGCGAGAGTCACCAAAGCGGAGTTCGTCGTTTTGTCTTCATCGATTTGCTCCTCATTATTGGATGAGCTCGATTTATCTCAAGGTACTTCCTTCTTCTTGTGTTCATAGTAAGTAGTTACATTTTTTTATGTTTATTTTTATTCTTTGATTTTTGTTTTAAGAACTTTTTCAGCTTTATTATGAGAAGTTCAAGTTCATCATCACTTGAGCTTTTGCTCAAGTGGTCTTCTTTTGTTCTAAGTGCAAAATCCTTCCTTTTCTTTGGAAGGTAGTTCTCAAGTTCATCATGTGTCATTTCATAGGTAATCAAAGACCCGATAAATTTTTCAAATGAAAATTTATTTAAATCATTTGTCTCTTGTATTGCAATTACTTTTGAATCCTAAATTTTAGAAAGAGATCGTAAAACTTTATTAAAAAGTTCAAGATTCGAAAAATTTTTACCAAGTGATTTTAAACCATTGACAATAGTAGTAAAATAGGTGTACATGTCTCCAATGGTTTCGCTTGGTTTCATACGAAATAATTTAAAATTATGCATCAAAAGATTAACTTTAGAATCATTAACCCTACTTGTGCCTTCGTGTGTGATTTCAAGAGTGTGCCAAATATCGAAAGCCATTTCGTAAATAGAACTCGATTGAATTTAGTTTTGTCTAAGGCACAAAATAAGACATTCGTAGCCTTTGCATTTAAAAAGAAAGTCTTCTTCTCCAATGCATTCCAATCGTTCATTGGATGAGAAGACTTTTGAAAACCAAATTTGATTGTATTTCATAAATCGAGATTCAACGAAAGCAAGAAAACTCGTATTCGAGTTTTTCAATATATATAATCCGTCCCATTGAACATAGGAGGATAAATGAGAGAGTAATCATCTTGAAAGCTGAAAAGAGCTATTTCTCTTTAAGTGTTAAACCAAATGAGAAAAACGTGGCTCTAATACCAACAGTTAGGAACAAGTCGGCACTAAGAGGGGGGTGAATTAGTGTAGTAGATAAAAACGTCGGTTTGAAAAATCTTCATACGATAAAATCGATTTTAAAAAGATGTTAACTTGAAATAAGTTCGGAAGGGTGTGCCGCAAAAGTAATGAGGAAGTAAAGTGGTTTGCAATAAAGATAAATAGCAAAACAGAAATGTAAACCGTTTTATAGTGGTTCGGTCGTCGTGACCTATATCCACTCCACCAATTCCTCTTCGGTCGAGGCCTCCAGCATCTACTAATGATCTTCTTGCTAGTCATAGGTGCCCAGCAAGCTAATCACATGAGTGATGGCATGTGTAACTTGATACAAAATCTTTTTGCTTATTATATTTTGGCGTATATCACTTTATAACTATTGCATAAGTCCATATATATATTGTGATGTCCTTGGATTTGTGCAATGAGAATCAAATCGTTATGAGATTACAATAATGAGATCAATTCACCTTTAAACACATATCCTAAATAATCCCAGTCATAGGTTACTCGAGAGGGACATCGTGATAACCGAACAGACTGGTGTGCTGTATACTTATCCATATGATGGATGCAGCTGGTCTCATAGCTGCTCATGTAGGGACACTAGGGATACAGTACAAGTGCTCATTGGAGAATGAGTTCACTAATTGATCCGCTTACGGAATGCTGGATGGTTGATGATGCCTTATTGTCAAACAGTGATTTCGTAGTCCTAGTGGTATATCTGGTCCTTAAACTTAAGACACCAAGGATGTCCTGTATGAGTGCTCCACTCTTTGATACCAGACTTATAGGTTTGGCTGTCCCAGATCTAGTACAATTGGTCATTAGGAGTGGTAGTCAACCTTACGAGGGCTATTGAGTGTCGATAGAGGATTATCCACTCTCGGCGTCATGAGAGGAATATCCCATATGTTCTTGCTCAAACAAATCCCTGGCCAGGGTCATTCGAGTTGAGAGAGAAAGAGTTCTCTAGGAGAATCCGATTAGAGCGAGACTCGAGTAGAAACCGTATGGGTCTGACAGCACCATGCACGATATACGGTCTCTGAGATATTAGAGGGATGAGGGACTATAGGTACACAGTAATTGAGGACAAACAGGTCCAATGGATTGGATTCCCCTGTATCGTCTGGGGACTACGGCGTAGTGGCCTAGTACGTCCGTAGTCGATGAGTCAAGTGAATTATTACAGAGATAATAATTCACTGAGTTAGAAGGAGTTCTAACAGGTATGACACACGGCCAGCTCGATATTAGGCCTAGAGGGTCACACACATATGGTAGGCATTGCGATGAGTAGAGGTTCGGAGATGAGATATCCGATGGAGCCCTTGTCTTATTGGATGTAGATCCAATACCCACTAGGGGAGGACCCATTAGGGTTTGACAGGGGACCTCTATAAATCGGAGGGATTCAGAGCTTCAGAGGCTAGAGCCTTTGCTTGCCTTTCCTATTCTCCTCTCCCTCTCCACCTCAAAGCAGGCCTGGAGTTTTGAGGAGCATCGTCGAAACCCTGCTGTGTGGATCACTGCTAGAGAGGAGGATGCTTGACCTCCTTCACCCTCTCCTAAGGATCTGCAAGGAAACAGGGATATACGATTTCCCTAGGTAACACAATATACTCTATACGCATTTTTAAGTTTCGCGGATTTTGCACACCAATCTTCGCATGACGACGAACATCTTTTTGGGAATCGGGGATTTTGTTTTCTTGTTCTTTCGCTGCGCATGTGATGTCACCCCTAAGATTTCCCAACATTGGTATCAGAGCCAGGTTGTTCGTGCGAATAATTGGTTTTGAACTGCGTGTGTTGTGTTTAGGAAGAATTTTGACGTCAAAATCGTTGACGCAAAAACAAGGAAGGGCAGCAATAGTTGCTGCCCTCGATCTACATGTGTGCAGCGCAGCCGAAGGCGGGCAGCACAGGGGCTGCGTCTGCAGCAGCCGGTCAGCGGCTTGCTTGCAGTAGGCTTGCATCCGGCGGGGCTGGCAGCCCACAAGCAGAGGCGCCTGCGATCGCTTCTCCCGTGGGGTGAGGCGCCGTAGGGCAGCGGTGCCCGCGGAGGTGGCGGCGCCCGCGAGGGCGCCCACCTGTAGTGGCAGCGCCGCCAGTGGGTGTGCGGCCTGTAGGCAAGGGCAGCGCCCTCGCCCCGCTGCACAGGCCACCGCCAGTAGGGTGGCGACGGCAGTAAGAGGGAATTAGGGTTTTGGGCAAAAAGATAGTTTTGCCCCTGTGAATTTAAGAAATTCCAATTTCTGTCTTTTGTCCAAATTATGATAATACCCTTAGGAATTGAGAAATTCCCTACATGTCCCTGATTTCAGAAAATATTAATTAATTAAAAAGTTTAGTTGATTATTATTTTTATTATTATCTAGTAGTTCTACATGATGATGATTATTTATACATGTGATGTATGATGTGTGGATGGTTGATCATGGACCGTGTGATGTGTGTACTTGTAATTAATATTATTGAGGTCTGCGAGCCTTCATTATATTTCTCGTTTATTGTCGGGCCTACGTGCCTATGATTAAGTTGTAATCACATGAGGAGGCACAGCGGGAGCGTGGATGCGATAGCGGGACCCACGAGTCGGATGATCGCGATGCATGAAGATGCATCAAGATGTCGACGGAACCGACGAGGACGAGATGGACAATCACAGGGCATGGAGATGTACCGTTGCACACATAGATCTTGATGTGAGTGATTAGGCCTACTGGCTTAGGCCTAATCACATTAGGTTGTGGTCCATGATCATCTAGTGTGATTGCTTTTACACATACTAGATATGTATATATATTTGCATGCGATGTAGATATATATTAAATATGTATATGTGTGACATGTCATATTTGGAGACCAAATCATAGAAACATTTCTCTCGATAATATTAAGTCGGTAAACGTGAGGCAATTAGATTGACGAGCGTGGCCTTCCATCGTTATAAGTAGGAACCAATTCCCGGTGTAGGTTGAGTTGGTCGAGTCCCTCGAGACTCACCTATATCTCGATTCGCTATCTTGCTTACGACATAGAGATGTCACCGGTGACCTGAGGGCATGGTATGCTTGGTCGAGTCCCTCGAGGGTATATCATCAAATCATACTCATCTTATAACGAAGGTGTTGACTTAACCGAGTATCATGGTTGGTCGAGTCTCTCGAGGCCATGGTGATTCGAAGGCCGAACAGGACGGGAATCACAAGGAGTTGTGATCGGCAAGAGTTGCCTACCTTTTAGGCTTAGTATGATTGGTCGAGTCCCTCGAGGTTACACTAAGACGCTGATTGGATCATGATCCCCACTAGAAGTCTATCGGAGACTTCCGTTTCATGTGCTGAGGGTGTCGCGTGACTCGTTAGTAAAATAGTGGGAGAATATTAAGATTGAAGTCCATATCTTGATAGTTTATTTCTTGCAAAATCTGCATATTATTCATTTCTACTACATCTTTAATTTCAGAAAATGTCGTTTTCGAATCCCTTACGTGGCATACTTGATGTCAACTGCCTCACTGGTCCAAATTATACGGATTGGCTCCGTAAATTGAGAATTGTTCTCACAGCGGAGAAAATCGTATACGTCCTTGATACAATGATGCCTACGCCCGAAGAAGGGGCAAGCGAGGATGAGATCGCTCGCTACGTGAAGTACATTGATGACTCCACTCTTGCTTAGTGCTATATGTTGGGCTCTATGACTCCTGAGTTACAGAGACAACATGAAAAGATGGATGCCAGATCTATTCTCCTATATGTCTGCAAATTGTTTGAGGAACAGGGAAGGACTCAGTGATATGAGATATCCAAGAGCCTCTTCCGCGCTAGGATGACTGAGGGGACACCGGTTCAGAACCATGTCCTAAAGATGATTGAGTGGATAGAGAAACTCACAGGTCTAGGAATGGTCCTAGAGGATAACTTGTGTGTGGACATTGTGCTTCAGTCCCTACCAGATTCCTTTTCACAGTTCATAATGAATTTTAATTTGAACAAGCTTAAGGTGACTCTCCTAGAGCTCCTCAATATGTTGAGGGAGGCAGAGAGTACTATTAAGAAAGAGAAGCCAGTTCTCTACACTGGTGAGACCAGAAAGAAAAGGAAAGCAGAAAGGTCCCTTAAGAAGAGAAAGGGCAAGGGCAAACTAGGTAAAGCAAAGGTTGCTAAGAAAGACCCAGCAAAGGACAAAAGCCAGTGCTTCCACTGTGGTAAAGATGGGAACTAGAAGAGGAACTGCAAAGAGTACCTTGTAGAAAGGGCGAAATAGAAATTTGGAGAAGCTCCAGGTATATTCATGATCAATCTCCAATTGTCATATTTTTGTGATAGTGCATTGGTATTGGATACCAGTATTGCTTATCACATCTACAATTTATTGTAAATTCTAGCAAAGCCGAGGGGAGATTGACGAGAGGAATATTGCATAAAGGTTTGTTTATGCAAGACACTACTCCACATATCATGAATGCAAGTGCCTAAGAGGAAACGAGATGAGGTGAACAGTGCATACCTATGGCATTGTAGGCTAGGTCATATCCATGAGGGAATGATTCAAAAGTTGCTAAATGATGGATATCTAGATCCATTCGACTATGTGTCATATGCAACTTGCAAGCCATGCCTTCATGGAAAACTGACCAACTCTCTATTTAGTAGAACTGGAGAGAGAGCCACTGAGCTGTTGGAACTCATACATAGTGATGTACCATGTCAACTCATGCCATTGGTGGTTACTCCTACTTCATTACCTTTATTGATGATTTCTTAAGGTATGGATATATGTACTTAATGAAGTACAAGTCTGAGGCCTTTGAGAAATTCAGAGAGTATAAGAATGAGGTGGAGAACCAGACTGGAAGAGTATCAAAACTCTTCGATCAGATCGAGGAGGTGAGTACTTAATTACATAGTTTACTCAGTTCCTCAAGGACCATGGGATATTATCCTAATGGACACCTCCTTATACGCCTCAACTCAATGGTGTCTCTGGAAGGAGGAATCGTACGCTATTAGACATGGTACGGTCCATGATGAGTTTCGCTGACCTACCCACCTTATTCTAGGGATATGCCCAAGAGACCGCAGCTTACCTTCTGAACAGAGTTCCAACTAAGTCGGTAGTGTCTACACCATATGAGATATGGAGAGGGAAGAAGCCTGATCTTAAGGTTGTTAAGATTTAGGACTGCCCTGCCCACGTTAAAAGACACAACCACGATAAGTTAGAATCAAGGACAGAGTGATGCAAATTTGTGGGATACCCCAAGGAAACTTATGGGTATTATTTCTATTATCTCGTGGACCAAAAGATCTTTGTAGCTAAGAGAGCAGTGTTCTTTGAGAAGGAACACATTCTTGGCGAAGATAGTGGGAGCATGATAGAGTTGAGCGAGGTTGGAGAACCAAGCTCAAGCACCACTCTATAACCCGAGTCTGTTCAGGTACCTAATACACAAGTTTCAACTTTACATAGGTCTGATAGAGTATCCTATCCTCCTGAGAGATATGTGGCACATATTAGAGGAGAGGATGTTGAGGATATTGATCCTCAGACCTACGAGGAGGCTATTATGAGTATAGACTCCGGGAAGTGGCAAGAAGCCATGAATTCTGAGATGGATTCTATGTACTCCAACAAGGTTTGGAACCTAGTTGATGTGCCCGAAGGTATTGTACCCATCGGTTGCAAGTGGATCTTTAAGAAAAAGATCGGAGTAGATGAAAAGGTAGAAATCTATAAAGCAAGGCTAGTGGCTTAGGGGTATCAACAAAGGCAAGGTGTTGACTACGACGAAACCTTCTCACCTATAGCAATGCTAAAATCCATCAGAATTCTATTGGCTATTGCAGCACACTATGATTATGAGATCTAGCAGATGGATGTGAAAACTGCATTCCGCAATGGGAACCTCAAGAAGGAGGTGTATATGATGCAACCTGAGGGATTCATGTCCAAGAACTGCCTAGATAAGGTGTGTAGGTTGCTTAGTCCATTTATGGACTAAAGCAAGCTTCCCGAAGTTAGAACATAAGATTTGATGAGGCAATCAGATCTTATGACTTCGTTAAGAACGAAGATGAGCCTTGTGTGTATAGGAAGGTAAGTGGCAGCGTTATCACCTTTTTGGTGTTATATGTGGTTGACATCCTGATCATTGGGAATGACGTAAGAATGCTATCCAAAGTAAAGGCTTGGTTATCTAGACACTTCTCCATGAATGACTTAGGGGAAGCATCCTATACCTTGGGGATTAGAATCTATAGAGATAGATCCAAGAGGATGCTTGGCTTATCCCAATCCAGGTACATAGAAACTATTGTCAAATGGTTTGGCATTGAAAATTCCAAGAGAGGTCTCATACCGATGAGACATAAGATATCGCTTTCTACGAGTATGTCCCCAAAGACTCCAAAAGAAAGGGCGAACATGGATATGATACCTTATGCCTCAGCAATAGGGTCTATCATGTATGCCATGCTATGTACTAGGCCTGATATAGCGCATGCTCTGAGTGTCACAAGTAGGTATTAGGCGGATCCAGGCTTGGAGCACTGGAAAGCAGTAAAGTGTATCCTTAAGTACTTGAGAAGGACTAAGGATCTTTTACTAATATATGGAGGTAGTAGCCTTAAGGTTGAAGGCTACACAGTCTCAAGTTTTTAATCTGATGTCGATGATAGTAAGTCAAATTCAGGGTATGTGTACACCTTGAATGGAGGAGCAGTGTGCTGGAAGAGTTCTGTAATAGGACTCCTACTTAAGACTCCTACTTCTAACCAACTCCTAATAGGACTCCTACTCAAGACTCTTGCTTCTAACCAACTCCTAATAGGACTCCTACTCAAGACTCCTATTCCTTTACAACTCCTTATTCTTCTCTAAGAAACAACCTCCTAACCCTAGCCGGCCACTTCACCTCTGTAATAGGGGTCGGCTTAGGTTGGTTTTACATGAATGTCCCTCTCAATTAGAACTCTCCAAGCTAGAGTCCTAACAGACCCACCGTCTTCAAATCAGTCTTGTCCTCGAGGCTGATGATTCATTAATTCTAAGAATTTGATCTTCAAGTCGTCATAGTTCTCCCAAGTGGCATCTTCTATTGGTAGGTTCGCCCACTGTATTAGCACTTCGTTAGTGGGTCGTCTGTAACTTCCCTCATTTCTGAATTTTCGTATAAATTTCTAATTGTAATGTAAGTATCTATTTTAAGTTTGATAAAATTTCAAAGTATGAATTTGAGAACTTATTCATAAGAGTTGGAGGATTTGTTAAAGAAATATCTGAGGACCTATATGTAAACCCTGAGGACCTAATCGAAAATATAATAAATGCAAGGACTAAATTGTAAAATGTATAAAATGACAAATCCCACCGTTTAAGCCTCTCTACCTTCGTTCTTAAGGAAGCAGAGAAGGCAGTTTCATGGATGATCAGGGAAAGAAAGAAAGAAGAAGAAGAAGAAGAAGAAAAGAAAAAGAAGAAAAAAATTGGGGCTTTAAGGGTTCTTGCTCAAATCTTCTCATTTAGGGCTATAATTCTCAAAGGCAAGTGTTCTAACCCCATCCTACAGAATTATTAGCCTTTGATCTCATATTTGTTCTGAATTATTCGAAAGATTTCAGCCTAGAATCGGATATTTCTCTTGTTGGATACAAAAATCATGGACTGAAATTTTTCGGTAAACTGACCCCTATACATTATTCCAGCCATAGTTTTCAGTATCGAACATGGATTTAGGCAGGACCATGTTTATTTGAAAGTAGACTCTTATACCTTCCTTTTGACAATGATTTTGAAAAATTTGGACTCCGAATACTTACCCAAAGGTCTATTTCAAATGAGCCTATGGATGCTGCAAAACAGGGATCAAGATTTCTGACCTTTCGGTACTAAAATGCCTATAACTCCCTGTTGGAAATTTTGATTTATACCAAACTGATTTTATTTGAAACTAGACTTGAAAATATTTCTTTTGATATATAGATTGAAAAATTTGGAATTCAAAGGCCTATCCTGCTATCCGTTGATTCCGCCCTATAGATTCTGCAAAACAGTGATTTAGTCTTTGACTTTTGGTCACTAAATCCATGGTAACTCCTTGTTGGAAACCTTGATTTATATGAAACTTATTTAATCAGAAAACAGATTGATATATCTTTCTACAGTAGTTTTCTTATGGGTATTGGAGCATAATTGATATTCTGAAGTATTTGTTCTATGTGCCACTTGAATTCTGTCAGAATTCGAGCTTTGGTCGATTTCACGTATTCTGTTCCATTCCTTTGGATATTGAATTCATCTAACCTTCTTATTTGAATTGAGCTAAATATGATTGCTTGGAATCCCTATATACCCTTGCTTTCATTTCATTCCAAATCTGAATACATTTGTGTGAGATTTGTTCCTTGCATCGTATTGTCTCGATAAGGCATATGTACGTTTTGTGTTCCGCGTGTGCTTCCGATATATGCTACTTATTGTTAAAACTGCCCTCTTGTACTCTGGTGTTTGTGGGATTGTTTGGACCTTTGCCAGAAATGGTAAAGGGTATGTGTTTAGAGCCTGCGATGCTCTGCCGGCCCCCTCTGGCTTCACCTAGACGTGAGTGGATAGAGCTCCCAGACGTGGGAGACTTCTGTCTGGTGGTCATTCAGAAATGGATGAATCACGTTCTGTCTGAGGTCCCACTACACCTTTTGTATGTTTGATATGATATCCAGAGCTTTGGTTATGTGTTTCGGTACATGCTTTGGATAAGAATGATATGATTGCAACGTCAAAGACGACGTTTGAGCTTCTGTACGGTATTTGTTATTAATATGCTCTGAAATGTTTCATTCACTGTTGATATGCTTCGAAATGTTCCATATGCCGTTAATATGCTCCGGAACATTTCATACGCCATTGATAAGCTCCGAAACATTTCATTTGTTATTGATATGCTTCGAAATGTTCCATACGCCATTGATATGCTCCAAAACGTTTCATTCGTTGCTGTTATGCTCCAATTACTCTATGCCCCATCTATTATGAACCAATTATGTATGATTGAAATGACAATTGTGATTCTGCACTTAATGATATTACGTCTATGAATTCGTATATTCTGCCTTGCATTTTGAAACTTTATCTCTTCGGAAATTGCCCTATTTTGATATGGATATGTTAGTCACTTGCTGAGCTCTATATGCTCACCCCGTTTGTTGATAAATTTTTCAGGATAGCGTATCGCTTGCTTAGATGTTAAGATTGGGCTGAGGTAGTGGAAAGTTAGAAGGTTTTGGGCAGATCTTTATTAGCATATATGTATTTGTTGTATAAGCCACTCTGTATCTAATGAAATGTTGACGATGAATCTAAACCTGTGGATTTTGTGTAAGTTAAAGGATCCCTCATGTTTAGGATTTTGAAATGTTAAGTTAAATTCATGTAATGATATGAACTTATGGTAATCGTTGGTTCGGTGACTGCATAGACTTTCCCACTTGTGAATTTATGTTGTGGTTATTATTTTGATGGTTTGAGTTCAGATTGTATGAATTATCGAGTGATGTGTGGTATGTTTATGAACTGCACAGGGTTATAAATTTGTAGACTATAGAGGTGAAATTTTGATCTGAATATTTTCTTAGTGACCTCAATTGTGTGTTTGGATCTTGGATTAGTTGTGATGAAAATTTTAATATTGTCGATATTTTGAGGTGCGTGACAGAGGTGGTATCAGAGCATAGTTTGAGGATCACTAAAATATTTGATATGTTAACGTGCAAAATATATTGAGGTCTAGTGAACTATAGTGATCGGTGGAAATTTTCTTTGATGCATTTTAGGAATCTAGGATGACGAGGACATTTAGTCCTCCTACTTCTTCTGGTTTTGATTAATTAAGTGGGATGAAAGGGGTAATCAGGGATATTGAATCAGAGTGGCGCAGCAGAATTGGTGGTAGAAAAATATGATTGGAAATGAATCAGAAAAGAATAACAAAAGGGTCAAGACATTTGGATTTGAAAAGGGAAGTCACCATAAAAGACTTAATCATGTGTGAATTACAAGTTAAATTATGAAACAAATTTGTGTTTCTGGGTGACTGGAGCCTGTTTTGTTTGTGGAAAGTTGGATCATCAAATAAAAGATTGCCCTCTGAGGAAGAAGAAAGAGCCACTATCTCCTAGACCCTCAGCCCATGCTAGAGTGTTCGCTATCACTGAACAAGATTCTAAAGCTTCTAAATCAGTGGTGGAAGGTATTCTTCATGTTTCTAAAAGAAATGCAAAAGTTTTGTTTGATCCCGGCTCCAACTTATCTTTTGTTTCACAATACTTTGCTTGTCACTTGGATATTCTACCTAGACCCCTGGATTATATGTTATATGTGACAACTGCTGTTGGAGATTCATTGGCAACAAACTTGGTTTACCCATCTTGTTTGATCTCTATTGGGGAACACGAACTCCTTACTGATTTGATTCTCCTAGAGATCTAGGGTTTTGATATTATCCTTACTATGGATTGGTTATCTTCTCATCACGCTAGTATTGATTGTTACAAAAAAATAATTACGTTCTGCAAACCAGATCAGCCTATATTTTTCTTTGAGGGCATTAGGCATGATTTGCCTCCTTGCTTGATATCAGCACTTCAAGCTTATCGTCTTATGCAGAAAAGTTATTTTTGTTATATGGTGTGTGTAAAGGAGCATTCAAATCAGGAAACCCACCTAGATAAAATTTTAGTGGTCAAAGAATTCCCTGATGTATTCCCAGATGACTTGCCTGGTTTACCTCTAGATAGAGAGGGTGAATTTGCTATTGATCTGGTCCCCAGTACAACCCTAATATCTAAGCCTCCCTACAGAATGGCACCACTCGAGCTAGAGGAATTAAAGAAGCAAATACAAGAATTATTAGATAAGGGTTTCATACGACCCAGTGTATCCCCATGGGGTGCTCCGGTATTATTAGTGAAGAAGAAGGATGGAACATTGAGGCTTTGTATTGATTATAGACAGTTGAATCAGGTGACCATCAAAAACAAGTATCCCATACCTAGAATTGATGATTTGTTTGATCGACTACAGGGTGCACAAGTATTCTCTAAGATTGACCTGAGGTCAGGTTACCATCAGTTGAAGATCAAGGAGGAGGATATTTCAAAAACAGCTTTCAGAACTCGATATGGTCATTATGAATTCTTGGTGATGCCTTTTGGTTTGACAAATGCCCCTGCAGCTTTTATAGAACTAATGAATAGGATATTTCAACCACTCTTGGATATGTGTGTAATTATATTTATTGATGACATATTGGTGTATTCAAGGAGTAATCAAGAGCATGAGGAACACTTGAGAAATGTATTGTTCCATACTAAGAGAAAAGAAGTTGTATGCAAAGTTCAGCAAATGTGAATTTTGGTTGAATGAAGTTGTTTTCTTAGGCCATGTGATTTCAGGGAAGGTTATATCTGTTGATCCAAGAAAAATAGAAGCTGTAGTTGAATGGGAAGTACCAACAAATGTAATGGAAGTTAGAAGCTTCTTGAGCTTGGCAGGTTATTATAGGAGATTTGCGGAGGGATTTTCTCGAATTGCTCAACCTCTCACCAAACTCACTAAGAAGAATATGAAATTTGTATGGGGTGATGATTGTGAGCAAAGTTTTCAAGAGTTAAAAAGAAGATTGACTAGTGCCCCTATTCTCACTATTCCAAGTGGCAGCGATGAGTTTGTAGTTTATACTGATGCTTCGAGAAAGGGCCTAGAATGTGTTTTGATGCAGGAAGGGAGAGTAATTGCGTATGCTTCTAGGCAACTTAAAGGTTATGAATTGAATTATCCAACTCATGATTTGGAATTGGCAGCAATTTTTTTGCTCTAAAGATTTGGAGACATTATTTGTATGGTCGACAGTTTGAAATCTTTACTGATCACAAGAGTTTAAAATATATTTTCACTCAGAAAGAGTTAAACATGAGGCAGCGAAGATGGATAGAACTTCTGAAGGATTATGATTATGCCATCCGTTATCACCCGGGCAAAGCCAATGTTGTAGCTGATGCACTTAGTAGGAAATCTACAAGTTTTATGGCTAGTCTGGTCGTGAAGCAATGGAAGTTATTAGAAGAAAATTTTGATTTGAAAGCTTTGAGGAAAGAGCAAGACTCGACGATATTGATGGCCTCCATTCAAGTGCAATCTGATCTTATTCAACAAATTAAGGAAGGGCAATTACGAGATCCACATTTAATCTACTTGAGGAATGAAGTAGAAAAGGAATTGAAGCCACAATTTCATGTTTCAAAGGATGGCCTATTGAGATTTGGGGAGAGAGCATGTGTATCAAATGAACCATATATCAAGAATCAAATCCTAAAGGAAAGTCATACTTCAAAGTACACCATACATCCTGGGAGCACTAAGATGTATAGAGATCTTCAAAGTCATTATTGGTGGGAAGGCATGAAGAAGGAGATTGCAATGTATGTTTCAAAATGTTTGACTTGTCAGCAAATCAAAGTAGAACACCAAAGACCTAGAGAGTTGTTGCAACCTTTAGATATTCCAGAATGGAAATGGGAATGTAGTACTATGGATTTTGTTTCAGGACTACCCAGAACCTCTAGAAAGCATGATGTCATTTGGGTTATCATTGATAGGTTAACAAAATCTGCACACTTCCTACCGATTAATATGACTTATTCGCTTGATAGACTTGCAGATTTATATGTTAATGAAATAGTAAGCCTTCATGGTATTCCAAAGGAGATCATCTCTGATAGAGACTCCATATTTCTTTCTAGATTCTGGAGAAGATTATAGGAATCTATGGGCACTAAAGTCAAGTTTAGTACTACATATCATCCTCAGACTGATGGTCAGTCAGAAAGAATAATTCAAACACTTGAGGATTTGCTTAGAGCCTATGTTATGGATTGGAAAGGTGAATGGGATAAGGATATTTCACTTGTTGAGTTCACTTATAATAATAGTTATCATTCAAGTATTCAGATGGCTCCTTGTGAAGCTTTATATGGGCGAAAGTGCATAACACCTATATGTTAGGAGGAAGTTGGTGACAGAAAGCTGTTAGCACTGGACAAGGTACAAGAAACTACTGAGAAAATTCAAGTTATAAGGAAAAGGTTAAAAACTGATCAGAGTCGTCAAAAGAGTTATGCCGACAATAGAAGACGAGATATTGAGTTTGAAATTAAAGATTTTGTATTCTTAAAAGTCTCCCCTTCTAAAGGCATTCTAAGGTTTGGGAAGAAAGGAAAGTTAAGCCCAAGATTTATTGGACCTTTTGAGGTTCTTGAGAGGGTTAGTTCTGTCGCTTACAGGATTGCTTTGCCACCAGCAATGAGCCATGTCCAAGATATATTTCATGTCTCGATGATTAGGAAGTATATACTTGATCCTTCTCATATCATTGAGTATGAGCAGATGGAGATTGATAAAGATTTATCTTATGTGGAAGAGCCCACACAAATTGTTGATAAGAAGGAAAAGATCCTAAGGAATCGGGTCATCACTCTGGTGAAAGTAATTTGGAGACATCATTCTGGAGAGGAAACAACCTGGGAGCTAGAGGAGGAAATGAAAAAGGCCTATCCCCATCTTTTCATCGATAGAGGTATGATAAATTTAGAGGACTAAATTTTTCTTTTAAGGGGGGAGAGTGTAACATCCCTCATTTCTGAATTTTCGTATAAGTTTCTAATTGTAATGTAAGTATATATTTTAAGTTTGATAAAATTTCAAAGTATGAATCTAAGAACTTATTCATAAGAGTTGGAGGATTTGTTAAAGAAAAATCTGAGGACCTATATGTAAACCTTGAGGACCTAATTGAAAATATAATAAATGCAAGGACTAAATTACAAAATGTACAAAATGACAAATCCCACCGTTTAAGCCTCTCTGCCTTCGTTCTTAAGGAAGCAGAGAAGGCAGCTGCGTGGATGATCAGGGAAAGAAAGAAAGAAGAAGAAGAAGAAGAAGAAGAAGAAGAAGAAGAAAAGAAAAAGAAGAAAAAAATTGGGGGTTCTTGCTCAAATCTTCTTATTTAGGGCTATAATTCTCAAAGGCAAGTGTTCTAACCCTATCCTACAGAATTATTAGCCTTTGATCTCATATTTGTTCTGAATTATTCGAAAGATTTCAGCCTAGAACCGGATATTTCTCTTGTTGGATACAAAAATCATGGATCTGAAATTTTTTGGTAAACTGACCCCTATATATTGTTCTAGCCATAGTTTTCAGTATCGAACATGGATTTAGGCAGGACCTTGTTTATTTGAAAGTAGACTCTTATACCTTCCTTTTGACACTGATTTTGAAAAATTTGGACTCCAAATACTTACCCAAAGGTGTTTCAAATGAGCCAATGGAGGCTGCAAAACAGGGATCAAGATTTCTGACCTTTCGGTACTAAAATGCCTATAACTCCCTGTTGAAAATTATGATTTGTACCAAACTGATTTTATTTGAAACTAGACTTGAAAATATTTCTTTTAATATATAGATTGAAAAATTTGGAATTCAAAGGCCTATCCTGCTATCCGTTGATTCTGCCCTATAGATTCTGCAAAACAGTGATTTAGTCTTTGACTTTTGGTCACTAAATCCATGGTAACTCCTTGTTGGAAACCTTGATTCGTATGAAACTTATTTCATCAGAAAACAGATTGATATATCTTTCAACAGTAGTTTTCTTATGAGTATTGGAGCATAATTGATATTCTGAAGTATTTGTTCTATGTGCCACTTGAATTCTGTCAGAATTCGAGCTTTGGTCGATTTTGCGTATTCTGTTCCATTCCTTTGGATATTGAATTCATCTAACCTTATTATTTAAATTGGGCTAAATATGATTGCTTGGAATCCCTGTATACCCCTGCTTTCATTTCATTCCAAATCTAAATACATTTGTGAGAGATTTGTTCCTTGCATCGTATTGTCTCGATAAGGCACATGTTCGTTTTGTATTCCGCGTGTGCTTCCGATATATGCTACTTATTGTTAAAACTGCCCTCTTGTACTCTGGTGTTTGTGGGATTGTCTGGACCTTTGCTAGAAATGGTAAAGGGTATGTGTTTAGAGCCTGCGATGCTCTGCCGGCCCCCTCTGGCTTCACCTAGACGTGGGTGGATGGAGCTCCCAGACGTGGGAGACTTCTATCTGGTGGTCATTCAGAAATGGATGAATCACGTTCTTTCTGAGGTCCCACTACACCTTTTGTATGTTTGATATGATATCCAGAGCTTTGGTTATGTGTTTCGGTACATGCTTTGGATAAGAATGATATGATTGCAACGTCAAAGACGACGTTTGAGCTTTTGTACAGTATTTGTTATTGATATGCTGTAAAAAGTTTCATTCACTATTGATATGCTTTGAAATGTTCCATATGCCGTTGATATGCTCCGGAACATTTCATACGCCATTAATAAGCTTCGAAATATTTCATTTGTTATTGATATGCTTCGAAATGTTCCATACGCCATTGATATGCTCCAAAACGTTTCATTCGTTGCTGTTATGCTCCAATTACTCTATGCCCCATCTGTTATGAACCAATTATGTATGATTGAAATGACAATTGTGATTCTGCACCTAATGATATTACGTCTATGAATTCGTATATTCTGCCTTGCATTTTGAAACTTTATCTCTTTGGAAATTGCCCTATTTTGATATGGATATGTTAGTCACTTGCCGAGCTCTATATGCTCACCCCGTTTGTTGATAAATTTTTCAGGATAGCGTATCGCTTGCTTAGATGTTAAGATTGGGCTGAGGTAGTGGAAAGTTAGAAGGTTTTGGGCAGATCTTTATTAGCATATATGTATTTGTTGTATAAGCCACTCTGTATCTAATGAAATGTTGACGATGAATCTAAACCTGTGGATTTTGTGTAAGTTAAAGGATCCCTCATGTTTAGGATTTTGGAATGTTAAGTTAAATTCATGTAATGATATGAACTTATGGTAATCGTTGGTTCGGTGACTGCATAGACTTTCCCACTTGTGAATTTATGTTGTGGTTATTATTTTGATGGTTTGAGTTCAGATTGTATGAATTATCGAGTGATGTGTGGTATGTTTATGAACTGCATAGGGTTATAAATTTGTAGACTATAGAGGTGAAATTTTGATCTGAATGTTTTCTTAGTGACCTCAATTGTGTGTTTGGATCCTAGATTAGTTGTGATAAAAATTTTAATATTATCGATATTTTGAGGTGCGTGACATCGTCGTGTCGAGTCATGATCCGTCGATCAATATTGGCACTTGGCTGGGTCTGGAGTTCTCTTTGGGTAGTCATATTTGGTGGGTGGCTTTGGGCTATGTCCAAGCACCTATTTAAAACTTTCATCTTGCTGTTGGTTTGTGGGTGATATGTCGTACTCCTTTTCAATTTAGTACCCTGCATATGGAATAACATTGTCCAAAATCTGCTCTTGAAGATTCAAGTAGAATTTGTCACAAGCACAATGCGTCCCTTATAGTATAATTCTTTTAAGTCCCGATTGTAATAAGCCACGGAGCTTGGTGCTTCCTCTAATTTTTTTTTGATCTTACTGGTTTCCGAATCTTCCTGCCATTCCATCTTAATATCCTCAAGGAAGTCACTGGTCGGAAGTGAAACGACCGAAAATTCAACTTGCTCAGGTAGCTGCGAAAGTGCATCTGCAACAACATTCTCTTTCCACTTTTTGTAAGTTATTTCATAATCAAATCCAAGAAGTTTTGTTACCCATTTTTGCTGCTCAAGGGATGATATCTTTTGCTCCAAAAAGTACTTGAGGCTTTTATGGTTGATTTTAATTTGAAATTGTCGACCGCTTAAGTAGGGTCTCCATCTCGTTGCTGCGTGCACAATGGCGAGCATCTCCTTATCATATGTTAACATATTTGGATGGGAGGGAGACAATGCCTTGCTAGTATATGCGAGTGGTCGATCATCTTCCATGAGAATGACTCCAATTCTAACTCCAAATGCGTTGACCTCAATAATGAAAGGTCGGTTGAAATATGGTAGTGCTAGCCCCGGCGTCGTCGTCATGGCTACCTTAAGTTTGTTGAAGGCAGTGGAGGCTCTGTCTGACCATTGGAAGACATCTTTTTTCAGTAAGGAAGTCAGTGGTGCACTGATCTTTCCATAGTTTTTCACGAACTTGCGGTAGTAGCCTGTTAAACCCAGAAATCCATGCAGCAATTTTATGTTCCTCGGGGTCGGCCAGTTTTGCATTGCTTCTATTTTGGAGGGGTCCACTGCTACACCTTCCTCTGATATGATATGTCCAAGATATTCCACCTTCTATTGAAGAAAGCAAAAATTCGTAGTGGTTGTTGTATGTTCAAAAGGTGGTTTTCGGTATGTCTTCTTCGCACACTCGTATTTGATGATACCCGGATCAAAGGTCCAGCTTAGTGAAGATTTGTGCTCCCTTTCATCTAGTAATTCATCTACTATTGGAATAGGGTATTTTCCCTTGACGGTTATGACATTGAGAGCTCGGTAATCAATACACAATCGCCATGTTCCGTCCTTCTTTCGTACGAGCAGCACCAGTGAAGAGTAGGGGTTGCAACTTGGCCAAATAACTCCTGTTTTGAGCATCTCTTTTACAATCCTTTCTATTTCATCCTTATGGAGATGTGGATACTGATATGGCTGAGCATTTGCTAAAGATTTGCTTGGAAGGATCGTTATACAATGATCATGCCGACGGGTAAGAGGTAGGTTGCGCGGTTCGTCAAATATATTTGAAAATACAACAAGCAAAGGATGTAGATTTGGATCTTCAAATTCTGTTGGCTCTCCCTTAGTTTGCTGCTCAAGTTGTACCAAAAAGCTGCTGCATACTTTATGCAAAACCTTCTCCATTTGTTGTGTGCAAATCGTCATTATGTCGCCCCCACGTTTCCCGTTCAGTATCACCTGTTTCTCCTTATTGTAAAATTTCATAATTAGTTGCATAAAATTCCAAGAAATATCACATAATGTCATCAACCATTTAATTATGAGCATGGCCTCATGATCATCAAGAGGGAGAAGGAAGAAATATGCAATTATCTCTTGGTAAGGCCTCATGATCATCAACAGTTTCACTTGCGGGCGCCTACGATCATACTTTAAAATCCGTTCATTGGCGACCTTAACGACAAACCTGCTGCAATTCTCAATAGGTAAGTTCATATGGACAGCAACCTTATTGGTTAGGAAGTTATTAGTGCTGCCCGTGTCGATGAGAACAGTGATCGATTGTTGTTTGAGAAGGCCTCCAACTTTCATTGTTTGCGGGTTTGAGTAGCCAGCTAGTGTATGTACCGTAACTTCGGTCGATTGTGGCTCTTCTTCTGTATCTTCTTCTTCATGTCTAAGGCTCTCTTTTGGATATTCAATGACCTCTTCTTCTATCGGTTCAATCATAAGAAGTCTCCCTTTACTACAGCGATGCTCACAGCTCCACGGCTCGTCACAATGCCAACATAACCCTTTCGCATATCACTCCCGAAGCTCTTCTCTTATTAACCACTTTGGTGTAGAGACTTGGTCGATAGTAGGGGGGGCTAAGGGCTTCAATATTACTGGTCGAGGAGCAACCCTAGTCCTCTGAGCTTTATGGTTCAAATGCTCCTCTTGATGTCGTGCGAAAGAGATGGCTACCATAAGCATATATGGTTGTCGCGCTTTAACTTCTCCTCGGATCTCCGACTTCAAGCCCTCAATGAAGGTCCTCAATAGCTGTTTTTGAGACCAATCATGAGTTTGATTAGATAACCTTTCAAACCTGGTTTGGTACTCTTGAATGGTAGAGGTTTGTTGGATCTTTGCTAGTTGTCCGTCAATATTCTCGTAATCGGTTGGTTTGAAGCGGATCAGCAGTCCTTCTTTGAATTGTTGCCATGAAAGGACTCTATAAGTATATTCAAACCAGTCAAACCACTGTATGGCATCCCCTTCAATATGTATAGCTGTAATTTTCACCATAGATACGTCCGTGGTTTTGTGGTACCGAAAATATCGCTCCGCGCGCGAGAACCAACCAATCGGGTCTCCTTCTTCCCAACTAGGAAAATTTACCCTCATGCATGGATAGTTGGGGTCAATCATAGAGCCTCCCCTCCCTTGTAACTCATCTCTTTGGGCCTGGTGCGATTGGGCAAAGCTCTCTCCTTGATATGATTTTTTCGGGCTTAGTGGTCAGCCCAATCTGAGTTCGGTAAAGAGCGTCTGAATCTTATCCTCCATTCACGCTTCCAAGGCTTCGAATTTAGCATTGATTGCCTCCTTAGATGCCATAGTATATGCCTCCAAATCTATGATGTTAATATCTCTCTGCTGTTAGGAAGTGTCAAAGATGTCATAAAAATTTCGTAGAGATTTGGATAGAAAAAACATAGTAGCAAGATCAAACAGACGGTGCTATACAGTTGAAATTCTGTAATGTATCTTTCGTCGTATAGATGAAAACTTTATGACGAAAAGTTTATATAGCAATATAGGAATAATTTTTTTTGGATATTTAAATAAGGATAACTAAATTGCAGCAGCAGTACGGTAGGAAACCAAAACCTATTGCAATTCACGGGGAGATCAAAGGATGATCCGCGGTGGTGGAGATGATGGTGGAATTCGACGACGATCTTTTAAGCAATTGTGGGAATTGCTTTGGATGGTTGTGGAGGGTTGATAGATGGCTATGGAAGGGCAGTGAGACACCAAGAACGCTGCTTTGATACCAGGTGTTGGAACCCTTGCAGATTCTAAACTTGGGGTTGATCTCTTTAGGGGATCGGCCTCCTTGGAACTCTATAGGGGTTCCTCCCTCCAAGTTGCTGCTCAAAGGCTACAGAAAAGATTCATCTATTGCTTATGAAAAGAGGTGGAATACATGACTATTTATAGGGCTTCTAAACCCTAACTCCTAATAGGACTCTTACTTAAGACTCCTACTTCTAACCAACTCCTAATAGGACTCTTACTCAAGACTCCTACTTCTATCCAACTCCTAATAGGACTCATACTCAAGACTCCTATTCCTTTAAAACTCCTTATTCTTCTCTAAGAAATAACCTCCTAACCCTAGCCGGCCACTTCACCTCTTTAATAGGGGTCAGCTTAGGTAGGTTTTACATGAATGTCCCTCTCAATTAGAACTCTCCAAGCTAGAGTCCTAACAGATATTAGAGGGATGAGGGACTATAGGTATACGGTAACTGAGGACAGACAGGTCCAATGGATTAGATTCCCTTGTATCGTCTAGGGACTACGACGTAGTGGCCTAGTATGTTCGTAATCGATGAGTCAAGTGAATTATTACAGAGATAATAATTCACTGAGTTATAAGGAGTTCTGACAGGTATGACTCACGGCCAGCTCGATATTAGGCCTAGAGGGTCACACACATATGGTAGGCATTGCGATGAGTAGAGGTTCGGATATGAGATATCTGATGGAGCCCTTGTCTTATTGGATGCAGATCCAATACCCACTAGGGGAGGACCCATTAGGGTTTGAAAGGAGACCTCTATAAATAGGAGGGATTCAGAGCCTCATAGGATAGAGACTTTGCTTGCCTTTCCTATACTCCTCTCCCTCTCCACCTCAAAGCAGGCCTGGAGTTTTGAGCAGTGTCGTCGTAACCCTACTGTGTGGATCACCGCTAGAGAGGAGGATGCTTGACCTCCTTCACCCTCTCCTAAGGATCTGTAAGGAAACAGGGATATACGATCTCCCTAGGTAACACAATCTACTTTATACGCAGTTTTAAGTTTCATGGATTTTGTGCACCAATCTTCGCATGACGACGAACATCTCTTTGGGAATTGGGGATTTTGTTTTCTTGTTTTTTCTCTGAGCATATGATGTCGCCCCCAAGATTTCTCAACACTTCCTTCAATGAGTAAAGATCAACTACCCTTACAACTCGATTCTCCTTTTGACAGGTTCAGGAGAGAACCTTTTTAACCCCTTTTTACAAAGCTTCCCTCACACTCTCCCTTATAATGGTATCTAAACTTTAGGAGGAGGGACTCTACACTTTATAAGGGTTTTCAACTTTAGGTACATAGAGTTATTTTATCACTTTTCTTCCTGCTCCATGCAGGAATATATAGGGTATTTATAGACCCCAAATAGCTTTAAAACTTGGAGCAAAAATTTAAATCCCCAAGATTTTGGGGTAGGGGCGATACCACCGCTTACAGCCGGATACTGGGAGGTACCGTCGCCTAATATGGTGGTACCATTGCCCAGTCTAGTGGTACCACTACCTAGTCTAGCAGTACTTTCGCTTAGGAGACTGTGTCTAGGCGGTACCACCACCCAAATTGGCGGTACCACCGCTGGACAACCTCGGTAACTGAGTTTTTTTAGTTTTCCAACTCATAGGCGATTCAACTGCCTATTCTGGCGGTGCCACTACCAGGCCCAACATTTGGGTCATTGAATGCGCCTCCCAATGAGCCCAAATCACTCCCAATTTAGGCCCAATTGACTCCTAATTGAGTTGTCATTGTTTCACCCCAATCCCGACTCAGTTAGACCTAAACTAACTTGGTCTAGGTATAATGATTACAAGTGAATCCCATATTGTCCAGCATGTCATTGATTCATCTGGCGCTTCGTCCGATCCTTCAGCACATCGTCCTCTTTTGCGGTCTTTTGCCCAATCGACATGTTGACTCCGCAACTCTGATCTCCTTGACATAATATCTGCTCTTCTAGGCTCGATGCCCGAATTCACGGCAAGCCTTCTACCAACACGTCGACCAATTCTCCAGCCCGACATCCAATCTACTGATATGTTTGCTTCGGCCCAACGTCTGATTCCTCCTGCTTTAATCGTTTTGCCTGTTTTCATCGAAGCTAGTCCTACGTCACTTAAAACGCAGATTAAATCAAATACATCAATTGATTTCATCATTAAAATCTAAAATTCAACACGAAGGGGTGGCGCCGCCCGCGAGGACAACGCTCGCGTGTAGAGGTGGCGCCCCGCCCATATAGTGGCCACCACCAGCAAGATGGTGGTGACCACAAGGCAGTAGGGGAGAAGGAGAAAGGGAAATTAGGGTTTTTTTAGAAAAATGATATATTTGCCCCTTAGAATTTTAAAAATTTCGAGTGTCTTTTTATCTAAATTACCAAAATACCCCTCATAATTTAAAAAAATTCCTACATATTCTTTGTTTTAGAAAATATTAATTAATTAAAAATTGTCATTATTATTATTATTATTATTATATGGTAGTCCTATATGATGATGATGTGTTCATATAATGTATAATATGTGAAAGGATGATCATGGACCATGTGATGTGATTATTATTATTATTGGGGCCTACGAGTCTCCATTTTATTTCTTGTTTATTGTCGGGCCAATGTGCCTATCTTATTAGATATCCAATAAGCTCATAAATTATTTGATCCTATGGATGAAATCCAATAAGAGCCAATAAGATATTATTGCAAAGAGATCGATTAATGTAAGAAGCTTGGGTAATTGAATGGAGATTTAATACCCAATATGGTAGGATCCATTATGGTTAAGTTAACAGGGAACCTCTATAAAAAGGAGGGAACCAAAGGTTCATAGGCTATAACTTCTCTTAGTTGCCATCTCCTATTCTCCTCTCCCCTTCTTCTCCTCAGATAGCAGGCCTAGAGATTTGAGAAGTATCGTCATAGTCCTATTGTATGGATCACCGCTAGTGAGGAGGATGCTTGACTTCCTTCATCGTCTTCTATATATCTTGATAGAACCCTTGCAGATTCTAAGCTTGGGGTTGATCTCTTTAGGGGATCAGCCTCCTTGGAACTCTATAGGGGTTCCTTCCTCTAAATTGCTGCTCAAAGACTACAAAAAAGATTCATCTATTGCTTGTTAAAAGATGATGAATTGCTGCTCAAAGACTACATAGCTATTTATAGGGCTTCTAAACCCTAACTCCTAATAGGACTCCTACTCAAGACTCCTATTCATTTATAATTCCTAATTCTTCTATAAGAAATAACCTCCTAACCCTAGCCGATCTCTTCACCTCTTTAATAGGGGTCAGCTAGGGAGGTTAACATGAATACCCCTCTCAATTAAGACTCTCCTAGCTAGAGTCCTAACAAACCTGCCCTCTTCAAATCAGCCTTATCCTTGATGCTAGCAATTCATGAATTTTGGGAATTTGATCTTCAAGTTGTCATAGTTCTTCTATGTGGCACCTTTTGTTGGTAAGTTCGCCCATTGTATTAGCACTTCAGTAGTGGGTCATCGTCGTTGAGTCATGATTCGTCGATCAATAATGGCACTCGGCTAGGTCTGGAGTTCCTCTTAGGTAGTCATATTTAGTGGATGACTTTAGGCTGTCTCCAAGCACCTGTTCACCACTTCCGTCTAGTTGTCGATTTGTAGGTGATACGTCATACTCCTTTTCAATTTAGTGCCTTGCATCCGGAATAACTCTGTCTAAAATCTGCTCGTGAAGATGCAAGTAGAATTTGGTACAAGCACAATGTGTCCTTTATATCATAGATCCCTCGAATCCCAAGTGTAGTGGGCTATTGCACTTGGATCCTCCTCCAATTTTTTTATAATGTTGCTAATCTTTGGATCCTTCTTCCATACTTCTCTAATGTCCTCGAGGAAGCTGGTGGTAGGAAGGGAGATGGCTGAAAACTTAGCTTGCTCGGGTAGTCGTGAGAGTGCATCTGCAACAACATTTTCTTTCTCCTTTTTATAAATAATTTCATAATCAAATCTAAGAAGTTTGGTTACTCATTTTTGCTGCTCAGGGGATGATATCTTTTGCTCCAAATAGTACTTGAGGCTTCTATGGTCAGTTTTAATTTGAAATCGTCGACCGATCAAGTAGGGTCTCCACCTCGTTACTACGTGCACAATAGCGATCATTTCCTTATCATATATTGATATATTTTGATGGGAGGGAGATAATGCCTTATTGTTGTATGCGAGTGATCGACTATCTTGTATGAGAATGGCTTCAATTACGACTCCAGATGTGTTAGCCTCAATGATGAAGGGTTAGTTGAAATCTAGTAGCGCTAGCATCGACATCATCGTCATGGCTGCCTTAAGTTTGTCAAAGGTAGCGGAGGCTTTGTCCGACTATTGGAATGCATCTTTTTTCAATAAAAAATAAGAGGTGTGCTAATCTTCCCATAGTCCTTAACAAATTTTCAGTAGTAGCCTGTCAGTCCAAGGAATCCACGTAGTAATTTCACATTTGTAGGTTTCAGCTAGCCTTGCATTGCTTCAATTTTTGTTTGGTCTACCGCTACTCCTTCTGATATTATGTGCCCAAGGTACTCTTCTTTTTGCTGGAGAAAACTATATTTTGGCTGCTTAACAAAAAGAGTATTCTCCTGAAGGATCGTCAAAATAACCCGTAAATGCTGAAAGTGAGTCTTAAGAGAAGGGCTGTAAATGAGAATATCATCAAAAAACACCAGCACAAATTTACGAAGAAAGCTCCAAAAAATATCGTTCATGAGATTTAGAAGGTTGAAGGAGCATTAGCGAGTCCAAAAGGCATTACCAAGAATTTATAATGGCCATTATGTGTGTGGAATGTAGTTTTCGGAATGTCGTCTTCACATACCCGAATTTGGTGGTAACCGAATCGGAGGTCCAACTTCGTGAAGACTCGAGCTCCTTTTAACTCATCAAGAAGTTCATCCACCACTGGTATTGGATACTTGTCCTTGACGGTGATGACATTTAAAGCTCGGTAGTTGATGCATATCCGCCAAGTTCCATTCTTCTTACGTATATGTAGCACCGGTGAGGAATAGGGGCTGCAACTTGGCCGAATCACCCCTATTTCAAGCATCTCCTTTACGATCTTTTCATTTTCATCCTTCTAGAGGTGAGGATATTAGTATGGCCAAGTGTTCATTGGTGGCTTGTCCGGAAGGATAGGAATCCGATGGTCATGTTGCCAAGTATGAGGAAGATTGCGCGGCTCAGCAAAAATGTCAACAAATTTAGCAAGCAATTGATCGAGATTTTGATCTTCAATCTCTATTATCTTCCCCTCTGGTTGCTGCTAGAGATGCATTAAAAAGCCACCATTTACCTTGTGCAAAACTTTCTCCATTCGTTGGGTCGAAATGGTGGTTACATTGCTTTCGCGCTTCCCACGTAGGATGATCTATTTGCCTTTGCAGTATAATTTCATAATTAATTGGAGAAGTTTCAAGATACATCACCTAGCATCGTCAGCTATTCTATGCCAAATAGGCCTCATAGTCATCAATTGATAGGAGGATGAAGTCGGTGATAATTTCTTGGTCTTGCAGTAATAGTTTCACTTGCGGACATCTTTGGTCGCACTTTAGGATTCTTCTGTCGGCGACCTTTACGTCGAACTTGCTGCAACCTTCAATGTGGAGCATCATATGAGCAGTAATATTACTGTTTAGGAAGTTATTTGTGCTGCCCATGTCGATGAGAACAGTGATCAGTTGTTGTTTGAGAAGGCCTCTAACTTTCATCATTTGCAGGTTTGAGTAGCTGGCTAGTGTGTGTACCGTAAAGTCGATCGGTTATGGCTCTTCTTCTGCATCTTCTTCTTCAAGTTCAAGGCTCTCCTCTAGAAGTTCAATGACCTCTTCTTCTACTGGTTTAATCACAAGAAGTCTCCCTTTTTTATAGCGATGCTCGTGGCTCCATAGCTCGTTGCAGTGCCAACATAACCCCTTCGCATAATGCTCCTGAAGCTCTTCTCTTGTCAACCTTTTTGGTACAGGGGCTTGAGTGATAGTAGGGGGGGCTAAGTGTTAGGACTCTAGCTTGGAGAGTCCTAATTGAGAGGGACATTCATGTAAAACTGTTAGGACTCTAGCTAAGAGAGTCCTAATTGAGAGGGACATTCTATTAGGACTCTAGCTAGGAGAGTCCTAATTGAGAGAGGCATTCATGTAGGAGGTTTTTTCTTAGAGAAGAATTAGGAGTTGTAAGGGAATAGGAGTCTTGAGTAGGAGTCCTATTAGGAGTTGGTTAGAAGTAAGAGTCTTAAGTAAGAGTCCTATTAGGAGTTAGGGTTTAGAAGCCCTATAAATAGTCATGTATTCCTTCTCTTTTCTTAAGCAATAGATGAATCTTTTCTGCAGCCTTTGAGCAGCAACTTGGAGGGAGGAACCCCTATAGAGTTCCAAGGAGGCCGATCCCCTAAAGAGATCAACCCCAAGTTTAGAATCTGTAAGGGTTCAATCACCTGATATCAGAGCAGCGTTCTTGGTGTCTCGCTGCCCTTCCACAGCCATCCATCAACCCTCTACAACCATCCAAAGCAATTCCCACAATTGCTTAAAAGATCGTCACCGAATTCCGCCATCATCTCCACCCCCGCGGATCATCCTTTGATCTCCCCGTGAATTGCAACAGGTTCTGGTTTCCTACCTTACTGCTGCTGCAATTTAGTTATCCTTATTCGAAAATCCAAAAAAAAAAACTGTTCCTATATTGCTGCATAAACCTTTCGTCACAAAGTTTTCATCTCTACGACGAAAGATACATTGCAGAATTCCCGCCGCATAGTACCATCTGTTTGATCTTGCTACTGTATTTTTTCTATCCAAATTTCTATAAAATTTTTATGACATCTTTGACACTTCCTAACAGCAGATTTCCCTTTGGTTTTTTCAAAAAATTCTCAATATAAACTGCTGATCTTTTATGTCCAATCTGCTGCACTTGAATTGCAGAATTCAAGCCGCATAGCACCAACTGTTTGATCTTGCTACTATTCTTTTTCTATCCAAAATTCTACAAAATTTTTATGACATCTTTGACACTTCCTAACAGTAGATTTCCCTTTGGTTTCATCGAAAAATTCTTAATATAACCTACTGATCTTTTATGTCCAATCTGTTGCACTTGAAAATCTATGCTGTAGAAAATTTCAATCGCATATTGTTACCTTAACCCATCTATTTGCAATCTTTTTTGAATGAAATTTCTTATACACTTTATAGATCATCATGGCTTCCATCTAAGATTGATTTATTAAGAAATTCATCTCAAAAAACGATTTTGGGTTTCTGCAAATTTTCGTCGTTACCCGCTGAAATTTCTCGACGAGAATTCTGCAAGCGCAACTTGCACCAATTTCCTTGCTGTTATACTGCCGAAATTTTCTTGATTAAATTAGATATCCTTGCTGTCATATAAACTGTGATTTTTCTATCAATTTCCTCCTCAATTCTATCAAGTTTTTGTTGGAAATTACGTCGAGAAACCGTTGTTTCTTTGACGATAATTCTACTCTTACAAGACAGCACATACTTGCTGCAACTTCCACTTATTTCTATCAAACCTTTGCTACCATCTACTAGAGATCCAAAACTTTCATCTACAGCCCTAAAACTCCACCAAACCACACCCTCAAACTGCACCCAAAATAGCCACAAAAAAAGCCTAAACCGCAGCCTACATCCACCAATCCACCAACCCTTTCAACCATCACTTCTCTCAACCTATACATGCCTTTAACCCAAAAACAAAAGAGAGATCTTAACATCATAGATTTGGGGGCATATACTATGGCATCTAAGGAGGCAATCAATGCTAAATTCGAAGCTTTGGAGGCGCGAATGGAGGATAAGATTCGAATGCTCTTTACCGAACTCAGATTGGGGCGACCACTAAGCCCGAAGAAATCATATCAAGGAGAGAGCTTTGCCCAATCACACCAAGCCCGAAGAGATGACTTCCAAGGGAGGGGAGGCTATATGACTGACTCCAACTATCCATGCATGAGAGTGGACTTCCCTAGATGGGAATAAGGAGACCCGATTGGTTGGATCTCACGCGCAGAGCGATATTTTAAGGTACCACAAAATCGCAGATGCATCTATTGTGAAAATTGTTGAATCTCGGATTTTGATGATGAAATCAATTGATGGGTTAATTGATCTAATCCATATTATTGAGTTAAGTGTGCAGGATTAACTACGATAACCAGAAAACACAAAGCAAGAATACCGGAGTCAAGATCGATGGACGTTTAAGAGTCCGAAGAATCGTTGGAGATGCTGCCGGAACCAACCGAGAAGAAATCGGGAACCTATCGGAATTTTCGGAAGTTCGCCGAAGAGATCATCGGAGGTTCACGGAGATCAACGAGAAGGCTCGGCTACTCGTTAAAGTCATCACAAGATCGGGAGCTTGATGGGAGTCCATCGGAAGAAGTTCGTCGGAAAGCTCGCCGAAACAAGACTCGATGTTCGCGGTTGAAAGCTTGCTTAGGATGTGTTTTTGTTATGTAGTTCACTTGTAATTAGGATTAGGATTAAGAGATAATCCTATATCCTGGTTAGGGGCCAACTGGGCCCAAAGTCGGATATGGTTTGGGCTAAAATTAAGCCAAACCAGTGAAATCGGAGAGCCAGGCGGTGGCACCGCCCAGCACCCGAGAGCTTGGCGGTGACACCTCCTGGGCAGGGCGGTTGCACCTCCCAGCACCCGAACGCTGGACGGTGGCACCGCTTGGCTGGGCGGTGGCACCGCCAACATCGGGAACCCAAAGAGAATTCAAATTTTGGAGCCCAAAATTTGAATCCTCTTGAGGCCTATAAATACCCCTCAAATCTCAGCTGAGATCACAACTTTTGAGAAGCATTTTGATTGATAGAAAAGTCTTAGAAAGTCTTAGCAAGTCTTGTTTTCAATTTGCTAGAGAGTTCTCCTCCTTCTTTCTTATTGAAAATTTGTAAGAGGTTGAGCTATTTGTAAAAGGTTGTAAGAGGGGTATTTACCCTTCCATTTCAAGAGATTTGCTAGTGGAAGGTGGGAGCCTCATCGAAGAGGGGCCTCGCAAGTGGATGTAGGTCATTTGACCGAACCACTCTAAAATCGGCGTAATCTCTAGTTTGCATTTCATTATTGCTGTTTACATTACTGCAAACCTTCTTACATGCTTTAGTTTCTTATTACCTTTGCTGCGCAACTTCAAGAATACGCTTTCAAGTTAAGTCTTTCAAGTTCCGTTCTTATCATATGAAAGATTTTTCTAAAACTGAAGTTTTAATCCGCTGCACTAATTCACCCCCCCCCCCCCCTCTTAGTGCCGCTCCGATCCTAACAAGTGGTATCAGAGCAAGGTTATCTCTCATATTTGGTTTAATACCCAAGAGAGATGGCTTACTCCGGCATGCAAGAGGGCCACTCTATTGCACGACCACCTTTGTTTAATGGGTCAGATTACACATATTGGAAAACTCGCATGAGGATCTTCCTCATTTCTATGGACTTTGAGCTTTGGTCTATTGTTGAAAACAGATTTCAAAAATCTTCTCTTCCGATGAGCGAATGGAATGAATCGGAGAAGAAGGTTTTTGCTTTAAATGCAAAGGCTATGAATGCCTTGTTTTGTGCACTAGACAAAAATGAATTTAATCGTGTTTCAATTTGTGATTCGGCCTTTGATATTTGGAGAACTCTTGAGGTCACTCATGAAGGCACTAGCCGAGTGAAAGAGTCCAAAATCAACATCCTTGTGCACTCTTATGAACTTTTCTGAATGAAACCAAGTGAGTCCATCGGAGACATGTACACCCGGTTTATGGATGTCATCAATGGACTCAAAGCTCTTGGTAAAGATTTTACTAACTTTGAACTAGTAACTAAAATCTTAAGATCTCTCCCTAAAAGTTGGGATCCAAAAGTTACGGTCATTCAAGAGGCCAAAAACCTTAAAGCATTCCCTCTTGAAGAACTCATTGGGTCTCTAATGACCAACGAAATGACATGTCAAGCTCATGACGAGATCGAGAACCCCCTTCCAAAGAATAGGAAGGATATGGCACTCAAATCACAAGAAGACCACTTGAAAGAAACATCAAGTGATGAGGACAGTGACAATGACATCGCACTTTTGACTCAAAAATTTAAGAAATACTTAAGAAAGAACAAATTTAAAAATAATACAAAAAATAAATTTGAACAAAAGAAGGACCAAGTGATTTGCTATGAATGCAAAAAACTGGGACACTACAAGAATGATTGTCCTTAAGCCAAAAAGAGAACATCAAAGAAGAAGGCGCTCAAGGCAACGTGGGATGATTCAAGCGCGTCCGAAGAAGAGGAGTCCAACACCGAGCAAGTTGCTCTTTACGCGCTAATGGCTTTAGGAGAAGAGGTATGTGATTTATTTAATGAAGATTTATCTTTTGAAGAACTCTCTATCGCTTTTCATGAATTATTTGATGAATGTAGAATTGTTAGCAAGAAGTTAAGTATCTTAAAGAAAGAGCATGTTTTGCTATAAGATAAGTTTGAGAATCTTCAAACTCCTCCATGCTCTAAGTATGAGCATTTAGAAGCAATAAAAAATGAAAATTTGCTTCTTAAAGAAACCTTAAATAAGTTTAAGGTTGGTAGCAAAGGATTAGATATGATCCTTGCACACAAGGGTCACATCGCAAATAGAAATAGAATTGGATTTGTAAAAGGATTACATCAAAATCCTACCACTTTCATAAAAGGACCTACATTACATGTTTCCTCTTATATGAAATGCAACTTCTGTTGCAAATCCGGACATATTACCTACAAATGTCTATTTAGGAAAATTAGTTCACAAAAATTAATATGGGTTCCTAAAGGAACTATAAAGGATTCAATAATAAATAACAAAATTAGTGGGTCAATTTTTGAGGCACCCAAAATCAAATGGGTACCTAAAAATCATCCTCTTTTGTAGACAAACCCACAAGCTAGGAGCAAGAGATGGTATCTCGATAGTGGATGCTCAAGATATATGACTGGAGATCCATCTCATTTCTCTATGCTCACTAGCAAAGAAGAAGGGTACGTCACCTTCGGAGACAACAACAAAGGCAAAATCATTGGCAAGGGAACTATTGGTAACAAATTTAGTTTTTCCATTGATTATGTTTTACTAGTTGATGGATTGAAACACAATCTCTTAAGTATTAGTCAACTATGCGATAAAGGTTATATCGTTAGATTTGAATCAAATATGTGCATTATTGAAAAACCAAATCATAACATGACTATGATTGCTTTAAAACAAAATAATGTCTATACCATCAATCTTGATGAACTAGGTAATGAAATGTGTTTCTCCGCCGTAAATGATGATGCTTGGCTTTGGCATAGGAGATTAGGTCATGCAAGCATGAAAACAATATCTAAAATCTCATCTCAAGAATTAGTACGAGGGATTCCAAATATGAAGTTTATTAAGGATAAGGTATGCGATGCATGTCAACTAGGCAAACAAATAAAACAAACTTCAAACCAAAAAATCAAATTAGCACCACTAGACCATTACAATTGATCAATTTGGACTTATTTGGACCAATTAATACAACAAGTCTAGGTGGAAGCAAATATGCTTTTGTGATTGTGGATGACTACTCTAGATACACTTGGACCTATTTCTTAGCTCACAAAAGTGATTGCTTCAAGCGTTTCTCTAAGTTTTGTAAACTCACTCAAAACGAAAAAGGCTTCATGATTTCATCAATTCGGAGTGATCACGGTCATGAATTCCAAAACCGTGACTTTCAAAATTTTTGCGAAGTTAATGGGTACAATCATAACTTCTCAACTCCAAGAAATCCTCAACAAAATGGAGTAGTTGAAAGGAAAAATAGAAACCTACAAGAAATGGCAAGAACTATGTTAAATGAACATAGTTTACCCAAATATTTTTGGGCCGAAGCCGTAAATACGGCTTGTTACATCATGAATAGGGTCCTAATAAGATCATCTCTATCAAAAACTCCCTATGAATTATGGAATAACAAAAAACAAAATATTTCTTATTTTTAAGTTTTTGGTTGTAAATGCTTCATTTTAAATGAAAAGGATGCCCTAGGTAAATTTGATGCTAAATCCGATGAAGGCATTTTTCTTGGTTACTTCTCCGTTTCTAAGGCCTTTCGTGTCTTTAACAAAAGGACCTTAGTAATAGAAGAGTCTATTCATGTAGTTTTTAATGAAATTTCTGATTTAAAGAAAAATGATTTTGATGATGATCTTGGTTTTGATAATTTGAATTTAAACGAACCCCCTCCTCAAAATAGCCATTTGAATGCATCTTCTTCCGAAATTTCTTTACCCAAAGAATGGAAGTATGTAGATGCTCATCCAAAGGAGCTAATTATAGGAGATACAACAAAAGGGGTTCAAACTCGTTCTTCTTTCAAGAATTTTTATGCTAACGCCGCTTTCCTTTCTCAAATTGAACCTAAATGCATTGACGAAGCCTTAAAAGATGATTTTTGGGTCATTGCAATGCAAGAAGAATTGAACCAATTTGAGAGGAATGAGGTATGGAAGCTTGTTCCTAGACCAAGTGACCACTTAGTCATAGGTACTAAGTGGGTCTTTAGAAACAAGCAAGACGAAAATGGTATCGTGGTTAGAAACAAGGCTAGATTAGTGGCCAAAGGTTTCAACCAAGAAGAAGGTATCGATTACGAAAAAACCTTCGCTCCCGTGGCTCGATTAGAAGCCATAAGGATGCTCCTTGCCTATGCTAGTAGTAATAATTTTAAACTATTTCAAATGGATGTCAAAAGTGCTTTCTTGAATGGTTTTATTTCCGAAGAAGTATATGTCGAACAACCTCCCGGATTTGAAAATTCTCTTATTCCTAATCATGTATTCAAATTGACTAAAGCTCTCTATGGCTTGCAACAAGCTCCTAGAGCTTGGTATGAAAGGCTTAGTTCCTTTCTTATTTTAAATAATTTTACCAAAGGCAAGGTTGATACTACATTGTTTATTAAATATTTTGAAAATAATTTTCTTATTATGCAAATTTATGTTGACGATATTATTTTTGGCTCTTCGGATGAATCACTATGTGAATCATTTGCCAAATATATGAGTCATGAATTTGAAATTAGTTTAATGGGTGAATTAACTGTTAGGATCGGAGCGGCACTAAGAGGGGGGGGTGAATTAGTGCAGCGGCTTAAAACATTGGTTTCACAAATCTTTCGTACGATAAAAATCAGAATCGGGAGTGCTTAACTTGAAAACGTATTCGCAAAGTTGTGCAGTAAATGTAATGAGGAAATAGAGCAAGTAAGAGGGTTTGCAGTAATGTAAATAGCAGTAATGAAATACAAACCAGAGATTATGCCGTTTTTAAAGTGGTTCGGTCAAGTGACCTACATCCACTTGCGAGGCCCCTCTTCGATGAGGCTCCCACCTTCCACTAGTAAATCTCTTGAAAGGGAAGGGTAAATACCCCTCTTACAACTTTTACAAGCGGTTCACTCTCTTACAGATTTTCAGCAAGAAAGAAGGAGGTGAACACTAGCAAATTGAAAATAAGAAAGGCAAAGACTCTTCTAAGACTTTTCTCTCAATCACTTGCTGCTCAAAAAGTTGTATTCTCAGCTAAGATTTGAGGGGTATTTATAGGCCTCAAGAGGATTCAAATTTGGGCTCCAAAAATTTGAATTCTCTTATGTTCCCGATGCTGGCGGTGCCACCGCCTAGCCAAGCGGTGCCACCGCCCAGCGCTCGGGTGCTGGACGGTGCAACCACCCAGCCCAGGAGGTGTCACCGCCCAGCTCTCGGGTGCTGGGCGGTGCCACCGCCTAGCCTAGGCGGTGCCACCGCCTAGGCCAAATCAGCTCACTGGTTGGGCTCCAAATTTGGCCCAAACTAGTCCGAGCTCGGGCCCAATTGGCCCCTACTTGGGTTATAGGATTAACACCTAATCCTAACCCTAATTAATCTGCTAACTACGAATTTAAAGACATTTTCTAAGCTATTACAAAGTCCGTAAGTCAAGACCTCTTCCGGCGAGCTTTCGGCGAACTTCCGACGGTCTTCCGATAAACTCTCGAAAACCATTCTGCGAACTCCCGGCAAGCTCCTAGACTTCACGATTTGATCTTGGCGAGTTCCAACGAGCTTCTTCGGTAAGCTCCGATCTTTCTCGGTGAGCTCCGCGAACTTCCAAGGAACCTTCCGGCGAGCTTCCGAAAAACCCTTCGGCAAGCTCCCTACTCATTCTCGGCTAGTTCCGACAGCATTCCCGACGAACCTTCGGACTTCCGTCGAACTCTCGAACTCGCAACAAATCCTTCGCGCTTGACTCCAGCACTTTGTTTCACTTTATGTCTTCATCGTTATCGTAGTTAATCCTGCACACACAAATCAAAACTCAACTCCGATCTAGACAATTATTACAACGCGAATTGACATTCTGTTGCCCGGCACATCATTGGTTGGCGCTTCGTCCGATTCTTCGGTGCATCGTCCTCTCTTGCGGCTTGTTGCCCAATCGGCGGTTGACCTCCGCAACCCCAATATCCTTGGCGCAATTCCACTCTCCTTGGCCCGACGCCCGACGTCCGAAGCCTTCTGCCGTCCAATACCCTGACGTGATCTCCTCCGGCACAACGTCAATTCCTCCTGCATTAATTGTCTAATCCTGATCGAGTAGACCTGCATCACTCAAAATGCAGTTAAACATAAACATAATTATCAATTAGTTTCATCATCAAAATACGAGATTCAACAATCTCCCCCTTTTTGATGATGACAACTAATTGATGACTAACGGAGTTAACTTTAACTCCCCGGAGTTTAACCAAACTCCCCCAATCAATATGTCATTGATAGAACACTTGGATTATCCCAAATCCAAGTAACATTCATCACTAGTTCTGATAAACATTTAAACCATCATGCAAATATATAAAATATTTAATTTAATGCATTAAGTCATCAATATACTTCTCCCCCTTTGTCATCAACAAAAAGGAGAAGTTCCTACTCTTATGTGTTTAGAGAAAAAAAGTTTCATACATTGCATGAAAAATATAGTATCAAATTTTATCATCATGCAATCTAGCAATTAAAGATGTGTAAGTTTAGCATGTTTGCATTTCTTGATATAACAACTAATTGCTTCCCTTTAGACTACATGCTAGCAAGTTTCAAGCTAGCAAATTTTTGCTTCCTTTGCAATGTTTGAGCTAGCAATTTTGCTTCCGTAACAAGTTAGCATGCTTTGTATTTTGAGATAGACAAGATAGCACATTTGCTTTTTTGAGATAGCAACTCTTTTGTGATAGTGATCTTAGCAAATTTTACATCATGCAAGGTAGCAAATTTTTGTGATGTTCAAAATAGTAAGTTCTTTCTTCTCTTTAGAGAAGTGCTATTTTTGCTTCCTTTACAAAGTGCAAGCTAGCAAAGTTTTTGAAAAAGTGAGCAAGATTTGCAACATACAAGCTAGTAAAAATTTCGAAAGCAAATGCAAGATAGCTTTCTTATGTAGGCCCATGACTCTTACTTCCTATTGCAATGTGCAAGTTGCAAGTTTTTGAAATATCCAAGTTCAACATTGGATACCAACATTGCATAATTAACATAATCTCCTAGTTTTATCATTATGCAATTTTGCTATCATCATAGATATGCAAGGTAATATGATAGTAATTTCTACAACATACAAGCTAGCAAATTTTACAATATTTTTAGAGCATGCAAGCTAGTAAAATGTTTGAAAAAGTGATCAAGTTTTGCAACATACAAGCTAGCAAAAATGTCAAACTAGCAAGAGATAATGTTTTACATGAGGCAACCAAACAATTTGGCAAATGTTACATTTGCATCTTCTGTTTTGAGAAGTGCAATTTTTGCTTTCATCTTGAATTGTGCAAGCTAGTTAGTTTGCCGCTTTTAATGATGTCCACACTAGAAATTCTTGCTCCCCTTTGTCATTGTCAAAAAGAAGGGAAGACCCTTATATCAATTTTCATATTATGCCAAAGGTAAGTATCATTCTTATTTGTGCATCATTATATATTCAAATTAAAACATACACAATTTCAATAATCTTATTTTTCATGCACGATACCGAAAAATAAATCAATCATCATTAATAAGTATATCATACATGATACTCAAACATTAAAATTTTCAAGCATTTATCAACATGTTGATCATGATACCAAACATTCATCATTTAAAGCATTCATGATACACATCATATGCAATACATCACATAAAAAGCATAAGTGTTACATGCATCATTTTAGCAACAATTCGTAGCATTTCATCATATGACAAGATATCAGCAAGTAAAATTACAATGCTAGTTCTTGATATCTTAATATGATGCAAACATGGCATATGGCAATCATAACATTTCGATTATCAATTTACCATATATTTCGATGCAAGCTTCTTTTGATATCTCAACATAATTCAAATTTAAATATGGCACTTATAGTATCAATTCATATATTTCTCCCCCTTTGTCATTACCGAAAAGAAGGGAGAAATCGATGGCCAAAAGATTTTAATCATTATACAAGCCAACTTACAAAATCATGTCATGATATCAAGAAAATTCAAGAAGGACATGATTCATTCAATAAATCCTTTTAATAGAGCAAAAGGATTATACAACCAAGGATCATGATTAAAATATATCAATATCATAAATCAAGTCATGATTCGTGATTCATCATAAAGCAAATTAATTTTCAATCATCTCATAAGGCTTTTAAGGAATTTTTGAAACATAGGAGAATGATTAATTTAAGCATGCAATGTTTCAATTAAATTCAAGTCATGAATACCAATACTTTCATATTGTGAGTATCAATTCATGAATACCAAAAGATATTATTTGTGATTCCAATTTTACTAGATCAAGATTATGATTTAAATAAAACTTATTCAAATCAAATTGGTAACTTGAAACTCATAATCAAGTCATCAAAATCAATTTCGAGATTCACAAAATATCATGAAATCATTAATCTTGATCCGATGGGAAAAGCATTTTTGAAGTGATTCTTTTTTATCTAAGCATGCCTTAGTCATTATATGCCAAATCAAGATAAGCATGAAAGTTCAAGACATAAAGGCAAAATCTTATAAAACAGCTAATCAAGCAAGATTTTAAACATCTATTTTCAAGCTAGAGTAAGTCAAGGATTCAATTATCTTATGTCATGAATTCCAATAGGCATCTCAAATTATCAACATCACATTAAAAATATATTTCAAAAAGACATATCGATAAGTGATTCATTTGCATCATTTTATTTTTGGACGATTCTCCTCTTTCGTAAATAAATCTAGGAGAACAAAATGAATTAAGGGAGATATAATATGATTGAAGCATTGAACATTATTCATATTTAAAATGTGTCTCATGTCATAAGTATGAATCAAGCATTTGTGAAATCCGAAATCATCCTCAAAATCACATTCAATAAATTCATACATGACAAGCATAGATTTATTGAAAAATCGATAAGATAGAGGATCATATTTCGTTTTTATAAATTTCTATTCATGTGATTTGCTTCTTATAAGCATTCCTTTACCTTTAATAAAACAAGTGTCAATATTTAAGACGAAAAAGTAAATTTAATAGAACAAATCATCAAGTATGATTCCATGATAACATCCTTTTAATATCTTGATATTCATCATCAAGTATGATTTCAAAAAAATATGTTTAAGAGAAATCATTAAGACCAAACACATGATACACTCATTTATTTTTAAAATATTCATCATGTTTATTTTCATGAGATTCACAAGATTTGTAAACTAAATTCATTAATCTCAATAGGATATAAAATTTATTTCCATTTCATATAATTGATTTCATGTGAGGGTGTTCAAATATTTTTGTGAAAACATGTATCATCATTTAAAATCAAAACAAAAGTTTCGTCATAAAACCGTCAAGACCAAACACATCAAAAATAAAACATCATGATATCACATCTATCATCAAAAGACTATCAAGAAATTCATACATAGATGTACATACACTTTGTCATCTTAATATGTCATGAGAATGTCATCTTAATTCATCATAAAAATGATTAAACCAAAAACATGTTAATCCAAAATGAGAGTATCAAATCAACATTTACTTCAAAAACTTATGCATGACATAAAATCATCAAAATACACATGCATGGATTAATCCTAAGCATTATCACATATCATATAACTATAATCCATAATGTTGCATACATCATTCAACATTTCAAAACATAACATGCATGAAACCTTAGCAATATACTTTTCATTGATCAAATTTTTAATTTTTTCAAAGATGCTAAAAAAAAAACATGATATAATTTTTGAAAAATAATTTTTTTTATTTCCTATTCCTACTATCTAAATTAAGAACTCATGAAAAACTTCAAGTAATTTCAAAATAATTCAAGAGAGTTGAGTTACTTACCTTGTAGTCGAAGCCCGTCAAAGCCCAATTCGCCGTTTCACCTTTGGAAGTTTTTGATTCATCCTTGGTTACCTTCCTCTTCTTTGGCCTCTTCCTCCGTTCAAGTTCATTGTTTATTTTAGATTTTTATTTAATAAACTTATTAAGATTTAGTATTCGAAATTCAAGTTCATCATTGTCCTCATCACTTGAGTCATTGCTCAAGTGGTATCCATTTGTCCGGAGTTCCAAATCCTTCCTGTTCTTTGGAAGGTGATTTTGTTTATCATGTGCATTATGCACCATTTCATATGTCATCAACAAACTAATTAGTTCTTCAAGTGGAAAAATATTTAAATCTTTTGTTTCTTGTATTGCGATTATTTTAGAATCCCACCTTTTTGGAAGGGATCTTAAGATCTTACTTACGAGATCAAAATTCGAAAAAGATTTACCAAGAACTCTTAGATTATTGACGACATCCGTGAAACGGGTGTACATGTCGCCTATAGTCTCGCTTGGTTGCATTTGAAAAAGCTCAAAATCATGCAATAAAATGTTAACTTTCTAGTCTTTGACTCTACTAGTTCTCTCGTGCGTGATTTCAAGTGTTCGCCAAATATCGAAAGCCGTTTCGCACGTAGAAATCCGATTGAACTCATTTTTGTCCAAAGCGCAAAATAAGGCATTCAAAGCTTTTGCATTTAAAGAAAAATATTTCTTCTCCAAATCCGACCATTCGTTCATCGGTTTAGAGGGAAGTTGAAAACCATTTTCAACGATATTCCATAAATCCAAATTCATAGGAATCAAGAAAACTCTCATTCGAGTTTTCCAATAAGTGTAGTCCAATCCGTTAAACAACGGTGGACGAACAACCGATAAGCCCTCTTGAAAGCCATGAAGAGCCATTTCTCTCAGGTGTAAATCCGAAATGAGAAATACCGGGCTCTGATACCAATTGTTAGGATCGGAGCGGCACTAAGAGGGGGGGGTGAATTAGTGCAGCGGCTTAAAACGTTGGTTTCACAAATCTTTCGTACGATAAAAATCGGAATCGGGAGTGCTTAACTTGAAAGCGTATTTGCAAAGTTGTGTAGTAAATGTAATGAGGAAATAAAGCAAGTAAGAGGGTTTGCAGTAATGTAAATAGCAGTAATGAAATACAAACCAGAGATTACGCCGTTTTTAAAGTGGTTCGGTCAAGTGACCTACATCCACTTGCGAGGCCCCTCTTCGATGAGGCTCCCACCTTCCACTAGCAAATCTCTTGAAAGGGAAGGGTAAATACCCCTCTTACAACTTTTACAAGCGGTTCACTCTCTTACAGATTTTCAGTAAGAAAGAAGGAGGTGAACACTAGCAAATTGAAAACAAGAAAGGCAAAGACTCTTCTAAGACTTTTCTCTCAATCACTTGCTGCTAAAAAAGTTGTATTCTCAGCTGAGATTTGAGGGGTATTTATAGGCCTCAAGAGGATTCAAATTTGGGCTCCAAAAATTTGAATTCTCTTATGTTCCCGATGCTGGCGGTGCCACCGCCCAGCGCTCGGGTGCTGGACGGTGCAACCGCCTAGCCCAGGAGGTGTCACCGCCCAGCTCTCGGGTGCTGGGCGATGCCATCGCCTAGCCTAGGCGGTGCCACCGCCTAGGCCAAATCAGCTCACTGGTTGGGCTCCAAATTTGGCCCAAACCAGTCCGAACTCGGGCCCAATTGGCCCCTACTTGGGTTATAGGATTAACACCTAATCTTAACCCTAATTAATGTGCTAACTACGAATTTAAAGACATTTTCTAAGCTATTACAAAGTCCATAAGTCAAGACTTCTTCCGGCGAGCTTTCAGCGAACTTCCGACGGTCTTCCGATAAACTCTCGAAAACCATTCTGCGGACTCCCAGCAAGCTCCTAGACTTCACGATTTGATCTTGGCGAGTTCCAACGAGCTTCTTCGGTAAGCTCCGATCTTTCTCGGTGAGCTCCGCGAACTTCCAACGAACCTTCCAGCGAGCTTCCGAAAAACCCTTCGGCAAGCTCCCTACTCATTCTCGGCTAGTTCCGACAGCATTCCCGATGAACCTTCGGACTTCCGTCGAACTCTCGAACTCGCAACAAATCCTTCGCGCTTGACTCCAGCACTTTGTTTCGCTTTATGTCTTCATCGTTATCGTAGTTAATCCTGCACACACAAATCAAAACTCAACTCCGATCTAGACAATTATTACAACGCGAATTGACATTCTGTTGCCCGGCACATCATTGGTTGGCGCTTCGTCCAATTCTTCAGTGCATCGTCCTCTCTTGTGGCTTGTTGCCCAATCGGCGGTTGACCTCCGCAACCCCAATATCCTTGGCGCAATTCCACTCTCCTTGGCCCGACGCCCAACGTCCGAAGCCTTCTGCCGTCCAATACCCTGACGTGATCTCCTCCGGCACAACGTCAATTCCTCCTGCATTAATGTCTAATCCTGATCGAGTAGACCTGCATCACTCAAAATGCAGTTAAACATAAACATAATTATCAATTAGTTTCATCATCAAAATACGAGATTCAACATTAACTTTCTTTTTAGATTACAAATCAAACAACTTAGTGATGGTATATTTCTTAACCAATCCAAATATACATTAGAATTGTTAAAACGATTTAACATGGATAATTCAAAAGCAATAAACACCCCTATGAGTACTGCGACTAAGTTAGATATGGATGAAAATAGTGAAAATTTCGATCAAAAAACATATAGGGGAATGATAGGTAGTCTACTCTACCTCACCGCGACTAGACCAGATATTATGTTTAGTATAGGACTTTGCGCTAGGTTTCAATCTAATCCTAAATTATCTCATCTAAAGAGTGTTAAAAGAATATTTAGGTATCTTAAAGGAACTCCAAATTTAGGATTGTGGTATCCAAAATCTGAAAAATTCGATCTAATAGCTTATGCAGATGCCGATTTTGGCGGATGCAGGATAGATAGAAAAAGTACATCCGGAACATGCCAATTTTTAGGACATGCACTTGTTTCTTGGACTTCCAAGAAACAAAATTCAGTTGCACTATCTACGGCGGAAGCCGAATACATTGCTGCAAGTGCATGTTGTGCACAAGTCATTTGGATGAAAAATACATTAGAAGACTATGGAATTCACTTTAAAAACATTCCCATAAAATGTGATAATACTAGTGCCATATGTCTTACTAAAAATCCAATTCAGCACTCTAGAACTAAGCACATCGACGTTAGACATCATTTCATACGCGATCATGTCCTTAACAATGATGTTGTTCAAGAATTCATTGACACAAAGCATCAATTAGCAGATATATTTACAAAAGCTTTGAATGAAGATCAATTTGAATTCATTAGAAGGGAATTAGGCATGTTAAATTGTCCCTAAAATGAGCTTCACGAAAAATGACTCATCCTTTTCCTTTCTTTTGTGGATTTGATTTCTTCCTTCTTCTTCAATTCAAAATGATCCATTAAAGTATAACTTATGATCTTGAGGGAAGAAGCTAAACAAAAGGGAGGAAGAAAATTTTTGTTCTTTCCTCCGCAGGATGCCAGCGGTGGCACCGCCAGATCCGGCGGTTGCACCGCCTGGTGCTCGGGCGCCAGGCGGTGACACCGCTCGGTTTGGCGGTGGCACCGACCGAGCGACCCTTATTAACCTGAGGGGTTAGGGCCGACGGTGACACCGCCCCCAACCCAAAAAAAAGGCTCTCAAAACCCTCTCCCATTCCCTCTAAACCTCATTCTAACTCTTAGAAGTATTGAAGAAGGATTCTTGGTGGTCCAAGCTTTCCATCTCTCAACAATTGGCGACTCCACTGGGGATTACCTCCTAAGGATTAAATTGATGTATCTTTTTATTCTGTTCTGTTTGCTTTTAACAACAAGTTCAAAGTTTGTCATCGATTGAACGATAACTGATCCTTCCTTTTCGATAACTACTGTTTTGATCTGCATAAATGATGATGTCTTTTGGATAAACTATTTCTGGCAAATTTGAATGATGAACTTTGGTTCCTATTAAATGCTAAACCTTTTTTCTATGATCATAAATTAGCTGGCTTGTCTCTTTTTGCTGATGACAAAGGGGGAAAAATGATGACTAAGTGATGACTTACACCATAACAATAGCATGACTTATATGAATTACAAAAACTTGTGTGATATGAATGTCTTATATGCCTTGCAAAATCCTTGAAAATATCACAAGATTGATTGATCATATTGAAGGCATGCCTTACATTTACATCATGAAATTCATGTTGAAAATCTTTATCTTCTATCGTAGTAAAAATTGTCTCTTATCATGATTTTCATCGAAGTTTTGTATTTACTATTGCTTAATGAGAATGACGATAAGTTCTACGGTTAGAACTTATCGGTTTATGCTTGAATTCTATGGATGGAATTCAAGTGTTTTCATCTTCTCATAATATGGCATATATATAGGGGGAGTTATGTTTAACTCCGTCATCAATTGATTGTCATCATCAAAAAGGGGGAGATTGTTGAATCTCGGATATTGATGATGAAATCAATTGATGGGTTAATTGATCTAATCCATATTATTGAGTAAAGTGTGCAGGATTAACTACGATAACCAGAAAACACAAAGCAAGAATACCGGAGTCAAGATCGATGGACGTTTAAGAGTCCGAAGAATCGTCGGAGATGCTGTCGGAACCAACCGAGAAGAAATCGGGAACCTATCGGAATTTTTGGAAGTTCGCCGAAGAGATCATCGGAGGTTCACGGAGATCACCGAGAAGGCTCGGCTACTCGTTAAAGTCATCACAAGATTGGGAGCTTGTTGGGAGTCCATCGGAAGAAGTTCGTCGGAAAGCTCACTGAAACAAGACTCGACGTTCGTGGTTGAAAGCTTGCTTAGGATGTGTTTTTGTTATGTAGTTCACTTGTAATTAGGATTAGGATTAAGAGATAATCCTATATCCTGGTTAGGGGCCAACTGGGCCCAAAGTCGGATATGGTTTGTGCTAAAATTAAGCCAAACCAGTGAAATCGGAGAGCTAGGCGGTGGCACCGCCCAGCACCCGAGAGCTGGGCGGTGACACCTCCTGGGCTGGGCGGTTGTACCTCCCAGCACCCGAACGCTGGACGGTGGCACCGCTTGGCTGGGCGGTGGCACCGCCAGCATCGGGAACCCAAAGAGAATTCAAATTTTGGAGCCCAAAATTTGAATCCTCTTGAGGCCTATAAATACCCCTCAAATCTCAGCTGAGATCACAACTTTTGAGAAGCATTTTGATTGAGAGAAAAGTCTTAGAAAGTCTTAGCAAGTCTTGTTTTCAATTTGCTAGAGAGTTCTCCTCCTTCTTTCTTATTGAAAATTTGTAAGAGGTTGAGCTGTTTGTAAAAGGTTGTAAGAGGGGTATTTACCCTTCCATTTCAAGAGATTTGCTAGTGGAAGGTGGGAGCCTCATCGAAGAGGGGCCTCGCAAGTGGATGTAGGTCATTTGACCGAACCACTCTAAAATCGACGTAATCTCTGGTTTGCATTTCATTATTGCTGTTTACATTACTGCAAACCTTCTTACATGCTTTGGTTCCTTATTACCTTTGTTGCGCAACTTCAAGAATACGCTTTCAAGTTAAGTCTTTCAAGTTCCATTCTTATCATACGAAAGATTTTTCTAAAACCGAAGTTTTAATCCGCTGCACTAATTCACCCCCCCCCTCTTAGTGCCGCTCCGATCCTAACAAAAATTGCAGCTATACATCTTGAAGGGGATGCTATACAATGGTTTAAACAGTTTGAACATACTTATGGAGTCCTTTCATGGCAACAATTCAAAGAAGGACTACTGATCCGCTTCAGACCAACCGATTACGAGAATATTAACGAACAACTAGCAAAGATCCGACAAACCTCCACCATTCAGGAGTACCAAACCAGGTTTGAAAGGTTATCTAATCAAAATCATGATTGGTCTCAAAAACAGCTATTGAGGACCTTCATTGAGGGCTTGAAGCCGGAGATCCGAGGAGAAGTTAAAGCGCGACAACCGTACACGCTTATGGCAGCCATCTCTTTCGCACGACATCAAGAGGAGCAATTGAACCATGAAGCTCGGAGGACTAGGGTCGCTCCTCAACCAGTAATATTGAAGCCCTCAGCCCCCCCTACTATCGACCAAGTCCCTGCACCAAAGAGGTTAACAGGAGAAGAGCTTCAGGAGCGATATGCGAAGGGGTTATGTTGGCATTGTGATGAGCCGTGGAGCCGTGAGCATCGCTGTAGTAAAGGAGGACTTCTTATGATTGAACTGATAGAAGAAGAGGTCATTGAACATTCAGAAGAGAGTCTTGAACATGAAGAAAAAGATATAGAAGAAGAGCCACAACCGACCGAAGTTATGGTACAAACACTAGCTGGCTACTCAAACCCGCAAACGATGAAAGTTGGAGGCCTTCTCAAACAACAACCGATCACTGTTCTCATCGGGATGGGCAGCACTAATAACTTCCTAAATAGTAAGGTGAAACTGTTACTGCAGGACCAAGAGATAATTGTAGATTTCTTTCTCCTCCCTCTTGATGATTTTGAGGCCATACTCAGAATTAAATGGTTGATGACATTAGGTGATATTTCTTGAAATTTTATGCAACTATTTATAAAATTTTACAGTAAGGAGAAACAGGTGATACTGCATGGGAAACGTGAGGGCGACGTAACGATGATTTGCACACAACAAATGGAGAAGGTTTTGCATAAAGCATGCAGGGGCTTTTTGGTAAAACTTGAGCAGCAAATTAAAGGAGAGCCAATAGAATTTGAAGATCCAAACCTATTTCCTTTGCTTGCTGAATTTTCAGATATATTTGACGAGCCGCACAACATACCTCTTACTCGTTGGCATGATCATTGTATAATGATTTTTCCTGTCAAATCTCCAGCAAATACTCAGCCATATCAGTATCCACATCTCCAGAATGATGAAATAGAAAGGATTTTAAAAGAGATGCTTGAAACAGGAGTTATTCGGCCAAGTTGCAACCTCTACTTTTCACCGATGCTACTTGTACACAAGAAGGACGGAACATGGCGAATATGCGTTGATTACCGAGCTCTCAATGACATAACCATCAAGAACAAATACCTTATTCCAATAGTAGATGAATTGCTAGATGAAAGGGAGCACAAATCTTCACAAAGCTGGACCTTCGATCCGGGTATTATCAAATACGAGTGTACGAAGGAGTCATACCGAAAATCGCCTTTCGAAAACACAACGGCCACTACGAATTTTTACTTTCTTCAACAAAAGGTGGGATATCTTGGGCATATCATATCAAAGGAAGGTGTGATGGTGGACCCCTTCAAAATTAAAGTAATGCAAAACTGGCCAACCCCGAGAAACATAAAATTGCTACATGGCTTTCTGGGTTTAACAGGCTACTACCGCAAGTTCGTGAAAAACTATGGAAAGATCAGTGCACCACTTACTTCCTTACTGGAAAAAGATGTCTTCCAATGGTTGGACAGAGCCTCCGCTGCCTTCGACAAACTTAAGGCAGCCATGACGATGACGCCGGTGCTAACACTACCAGATTTCAACCGACCCTTCATTATTGAGGCCGACACATCTGGAGTCAGAATTGGAGCCATTCTCATACAAGATGGTCGACCACTCGCATACACTAGCAAGGCATTATCTCCCTCCTATCAAAATAAGTTAACATATGATAAGGAGATGCTCGCCATTGTGCGCGCAGCAACGAGGTGGAGATTGTACTTGATCAAGCGATATTTTCAAATCAAGACCGACCATAAAAGCCTAAAATATCTCTTGGAGCAGAAGATATCTTCCCCTGAGCAGCAAAAATGGGTAACAAAACTTCTTGGATTTGATTATGAAATAACTTACAAAATGTGGAAAGAGAATGTTGTTGCAGATGCGCTTTCGCAGCTACCTGAGCAAGCTGAATTTTCGATCGTTTTACTTCCAACCAGCGACTTCCTTGAGGATATTAAGATGGAATGGCAGGAAGATTCAGAGACTAGTAAGAAAAAAAAAATAATTGGAGGAAGCACCAAGCTCCGTGGCTCATTACAATCGGGACTCAAAAGAATTATGCTATAAGGGACGCATTGTGCTTGTGACAAATTCTACTTGCATCTTCAAGAGCAGATTTTGGACAAAGTTATTCCATATGCAGGGTACTAAATTGAAAAGGAGTATGACATATTACCCACAAACCAACAGCCAGACAGAAGTTTTAAATAGGTGCTTGGAGACAGCCCAAAGCCATCCACCAAATATGACTACCCAAAGAGAACTCCAGACCCAGCCAAGTGCCATTATTGATCGACGGATCGTGACTCGACGACGACGACCCACTAATGAAGTGCTAATATAGTGGGCGAACCTACCAATAGAAGATGCCACTTGGGAGAACTATGACGACATGAAGATCAAATTTTCAGAATTCATGAATCATCAGCCTCGAGGACAAGGCTGATTTGAAGAGGGCGGGTCTGTTAGGACTCTAGCTTGGAGAGTCCTAATTGAGAGGGACATTCATGTAAAACTATTAGGACTCTAGCTAAGAGAGTCCTAATTGAGAGGGACATTCTATTAGGACTCTAGCTAGGAGAGTCCTAATTGAGAGGGGCATTAATGTAGGAGATTTTTTCTTAGAGAAGAATTAGGAGTTGTAAGGGAATAGGAGTCTTGAGTAGGAGTCCTATTAGGAGTTGGTTAGAAGTAAGAGTCTTAAGTAAGAGTCCTATTAGGAGTTAGGGTTTAGAAGCCCTATAAATAGCCATGTATTCCTTCTCTTTTCTTAAGCAATAGATGAATCTTTTCTGCAGCCTTTGAGCAGCAACTTAGAGGGAGGAACCCCTATAGAGTTCCAAGGAGGCCGATCCCCTAAAGAGATCAACCCCAAGTTTAGAATCTGTAAGGGTTCTAACACTAAGGGCTTCAAAATTGCTAGTTGGGGAGTGACTCTAGTCCTCCGGGCTTCATGGTTCAATCGCTCCTCTTGAAGTCGTGCGAAAGAGATGGCTGCCATAAGCATGTACAGTTGTCACGCTTTAACTTCTCCCCAGATCTCTGGCTTCAAGCCCTCAATGAAGGTCCCTAATAGCTATTTTCTAGACCAATCATGAGTTTGATTAGATATCCTTTCAAACCTAGTTTGGTACTCCTGAATGGTGGAGGTTTGTCGGATCTTTGCTAGTTGTACTTCAATGTTCTCTAATCGGTTGGTCCGAAGCAGATCAGCAGTCCTTCTTGGAAATGTCGCCATGAGAGGACTCCATGAGTATGTTCAAACTAGTCAAACCACTATATGGCATCCCCTTCAAGATGTATAGCTGCAATTTCCACCATAGACGCGTCCCCAATTTTGTGGTACCGAAAATATCGCTCCATACGTGAGATCCAACCAATCGAGTCTCTTTCTTCCCATCTAGGGAAGTCCACCCTCATACGTGGATAGTTGGGATTAGTAATAGAGCCTCCCCTCTCTTGGAACTCATCTCTTTGGGCTTGGTGTGATTAGTTAGAGCTCTCTCCTTGATGTGATTTCTTCAGGCTTGGTGGTACCCCCAAACTGAGTTCGGTAAAGATAGTACAAATCTTATCCTCCATTCGCACCTCGAAGTTTCAAATTTAGATTAATTGCCTCCTCAGATGCCATAGTATATGCCTCCAAATCTGTGATGTTAAAAGAGGATGAATACATGGCTATTTATAGGGCTTCTAAACCCTAACTCCTAATAGGACTCCTACTCAAGACTCCTATTCCTTTACAACTCTTAATTCTTCTCTAAGAAATAACTTCATAACCCTAGCCAACCTCTTCACATCTTTAATAATGGTTGGCTAGGTGGGTTAATATGAATGTCCCTCTCAATTAGGACTCTCCTAACTAGAGTCCTAATAGATCTGTAGGGATTCAGGGATATATGATCTCCCTAGGTATATAACTATCTCATGCGTGGTTTTCAGTTTTACGGATTTTGCGTATCAATCTTCGTATGATGACGAACAAATCTTTGGGAAATTTAGAGATTTTGTTTTCTATTCTTCTGTTATGTAAGTGATATCACTATCATATTTCCCAACACTTAGAACTATCCATATTAAAAAATATTTTAATAGATCTAAAGCATATTTAGTTTGACTAACAAAAATTTCATCACTTAGTTGCTTAATCTGTAGTCCTAAGAAGAAAGTGTTAGGATCGAGAGCACTAAGAGGGGGGGTGAATTAGTGCAGCGGAAATTTTACTGCGATTAAAACCGAAAGCTGCGTTCGTTCGATAGAAACTATTATGATGCAAAAGCTTATTCACAGTTTGTATCTAAGTGCAGTTTGCGTCTAAGCGCAGATTGCGTCTCAGTGCAGTTTGCGTCTAAACACAGTTTGCGTCTAAACACAGTTTGCGTCTAAGCGTAGTTTGCGTCTAAACACAGTTTGCGTCTAAACACATTTTGCGTCTAAGCATAGTTTACGTCTAAACGCAGTTTACGTCTAAACGCAGTTTGCGTCTAAACGCAGTTTGCGTCTAAGCGCAGTTTACGTCTAAACGTAGTTTGCGTCTAAACGCAGTTTGCGTCTAAACGCAGATGACAGTTTGCAGTTCTAAATGAAATCAAGACGTAAACGTAAACTGCACAGAACCTTGTTCGTAAAAGCGCAGAAGACAGTTTGCAGTTGTAAATGAAATCAAGACGAAAATTTAAATTGCACAGAACCTTGTTCGTAAAAAAAAGCGCAGAAGACAGTTTGCAGTTGTAAGTGAAATCAAGACGTAAACGTAAACTGCACATAACTCATTCGTAAAAGCGCAATGAGACAGTTTGCAGTTTGTAGATGGAATCAAGACGTGAACATAAACTGCACAGAACTCGTTCGTAAAAGCGCAGAGAGCAGTAGCTATGTAGGAGGTTTGCAGTAATGATAAAGTGCTCAAAATAAATGCAAACCAGAGATTTAGAGTGGTTCGGTCAGTCTTGACCTACTCCACTTTTGGCTTCCTCCACCGATGAGGTTACCGACGTCAACTAGAGGCCTTCCTTCAATAGACGAAGGCCAACTACCCTCTTACAGATTCACTCCTTTTGACGGGCTTAGGAGACAACCCTTACAGATGTTTTCTCTCCTCTCTTTACAACTCAAACTTGAAGAACAGAAGGAGGAGGAAAACTAGCAGTTTTGAGCTCTAAGAACCACTAAAAAGATCAAGATTTCGGTTAAGTTCTTGCTCTCTTCAGTGCTGAATGGGTGGGGTATTTATAGGCCCCAACCCAATTCAAATTTGGAGCTCAAAACGATCAAATCCCGGAATTCCGGGATCGAGCGGTTGCACCTCTTGACTGGAGAGGTTGCACCGCCTGGCAGAGCTCGAAGACTGAGCCCAGGCGGTGCCACCTCTTGACTGAGGCGGTTGCACCTCTCTGCCAGAGCTCGAAGACCGAGCTCAAGTGGTGCCACCTCTCTGTCAGGGAGGGTGCACCGCCCAGTCTTGCTCGAAGACTGAGCTCAGGCGGTGCTACCTCTCTGTCAGGGAGGTTGCACCGCCCAGTCTTGCTCGAAGACTGAGCTCAGGCGGTGCTACCTCCTGGCTGGGGAGGTTGCACTGCCCAGTCTCGTTGGGAGGCTTAGCCCAAGCGGTGCCACCTCCTGGCCTAGGCGGTTGCACCTCTTGGTGCAATCAGGGTCCGAATGGTTAGCTCCATTCGACCTAATTTCAATCTTTTAGGGGCCCAATTGCCCCAAGATTAAGCCAATGGGATCACCTCCCATTTTCCAACTTAATCAACGTGCTAACTATGATTAAATCTAAGACAATTTCTGCAGCTTTGCTTCGGTGCGTCAATCGCTTCTTCCGGCAAGTTTCCGGCGAACTTCCGTCGATCATCCGATGAATCCTCGGTGATGCTCCTACGGACTTCCGGCAAACTCCTGGACTTTACGATGATCCACTTGGCGAGTTCCGATGAGCTTCGCTTGGCAAGCTTCTGGACTTCTCGGATCTGTTCTCGTAGAACCTCCGACGACCGTTCGAACTTCCGTCGAACTCTCGAACTCCCAACGTGATCATGAACTTGACTCCGGCGCAACTCCTGCTGCTTGTCTAACTTTCATCGTAGTCAATCCTGCACACTCAAAATAAAAACTTCGATCGAGACAATTAATCCTAAGCAATTAACCAAGTTGTCCAGCATGTCATTGGTCCCTCGACGCTTCGTCCGATTCTTCGGGGCATCGTCCTTTCCTGCGGCCTATTGCCCAATCGGCCAGTTGGCTCCGCAACTCCGATATCCTTGGCACAATACCCGCTCTTCTTGGCCCGATGCCCGAGTCCACGGCCTGAAGCCTTCTGTCGATAAGTCGACCGATCCACCGGCCCGACGTCCAATCTTCTGACATGTTCCTCCGGCACAACATGATTTTCCTGCTTTAATTGTCTCATCCTGATCAAAGCATCCTGCGTCACTCAAAACGCAGATTAAATCATAAACATATATCAAGTAGTTTCATCATCAAAATACGAGATTCAACAATCTCCCCCTTTTTGATGATGACAACCACTTGATGACGGAGTTAAACTTAACTCCCGGAGTTTAAACAAACTCCCCCTATCAATATGCTATATTGATAGAAACTCTTATATTCAAAAATCTAAGCAACATGTCATCATAAACGGAGTTAACCTTAACTCCCAGAGTTTAAACAAACTCCCCCTATCAATATGCCATATTGATAGAACCTTGAATTCAAACTGAATTCAAGTCATTGCAATATTCATCATGAATATTTGCAACACGTCAACATGAACATATGCATAAACTTATGCATCACATGTCATGTCATCAACATACTTCTCCCCCTTTGTCATCAACAAAAAGGAGAAGTACCACATGTCACATCTGATACCAATTGTTAGGATCGAGAGCACTAAGAGGGGGGGGGGGGTGAATTAGTGCAGCGGAAATTTTACTGCGATTAAAACCGAAAGCTGCGTTCGTTCAATAGAAACTATTATGATGCAAAAGCTAATTCACAGTTTGTATCTAAGTGCAGTTTGCGTCTAAGCGCAGATTGCGTCTAAGCGCAGTTTGCGTCTAAACACAGTTTGCGTCTAAACAAAGTTAGCGTCTAAGCGCAGTTTGCGTCTAAACACAGTTTTCGTCTAAGCGTAGTTTACGTCTAAACGCAGTTTGCGTCTAAATGCAGTTTGCGTCTAAACGCAGTTTGCGTCTAAGCGCAGTTTACGTCTAAATGCAGTTTGCGTCTAAACGCATATGACAGTTTGCAGTTCTAAATGAAATTAAGACGTAAACGTAAACTGCACAGAACCTTGTTCGTAAAAGCGCAGAAGACAGTTTGCAGTTGTAAATGAAATCAAGACGTAAACGTAAACTGCACAGAACCTTGTTCGTAAAAAAAAGCGCATAAGACAGTTTACAGTTGTAAGTGAAATCAAGACGTAAACGTAAACTGCACATAACTCATTCGTAAAAGCGCAGAGAGATAGTTTGCAGTTTGTAGATGGAATCAAGACGTGAACGTAAACTGCACAGAACTCGTTCGTAAAAGCGCAAAGAGCAGTAGCTATGTAGGAGGTTTGCAGTAATGATAAAGTGCTCAAAATAAACGCAAACCAGAGATTTAGAGTGGTTCGGTCAGTCTTGACCTACTCCACTTTTGGCTTCCTCCACCGATGAGGTTACCAACGTCAACTAGAGGCCTTCCTTCAAAAGGCGAAGGCCAACTACCCTTTTACAGATTCACTCCTTTTGACGGGCTTAGGAGACAACCCTTACAGATGTTTTCTCTCCTCTCTTTACAACTCAAACTTGAAGAACAGAAGGAGGAGGAAAACTAGTAGTTTTGAGCTCTAAGAACCACTGAAAAGATTAAGATTTCGGTTAAGTTCTTGCTCTCTTCAGTGCTGAATGGGTGGGGTATTTATAGGCCCCAACCCAATTCAAATTTGGAGCTCAAAACGATCAAATCCCGGAATTCCGGGATCAGGCGGTTGCACCTCTTGACTGGAGAGGTTGCACCGCCTGGCAGAGCTCGAAGACTGAGCCCAGACGGTGCCACCTCTTGACTGAGGTGGTTGCACCTGTCTGCCAGAGCTCGAAGACCGAGCTCAGGCGGTGCCACCTCTCTGTCAGGGAGGTTGCACCGCCCAGTCTTGCTCGAAGACTGAGCTTAGGCGGTGCTACCTCTCTGTCAAGGAGGTTGCACCGCCCAGTCTTGCTCGAAGACTGAGCTCAGGCGGTGCTACCTCCTGGCTGGGGAGGTTGCACCGCCCAGTCTCGCTGGGAGGCTTAGCCCAAGCGGTGCCACCTCCTGGCCTGGGCGGTTGCACCTCTTGGTGCAATCAGGGTCCGAATGGTTAGCTCCATTCGGCCCAATTTCAATCTTTCAGGGGCCCAATTGCCCCAAGATTAAGCCAATGGGATCACCTCCCATTTTCCAACTTAATCAACGTGCTAACTATGATTAAATATAAGACAATTTCTGCAGCTTTGCTTCGGTGCGTCAATCGCTTCTTCCGGCAAGTTTCCGGCGAACTTCCGTCGATCATCTGATGAATCCTCGGTGATGCTCCTGCGGACTTCCGGTAAACTCCTGGACTTTGCGACGATCCACTTGGCGAGTTCCGACGAGCTTCGCTTGGCAAGCTTCTGGACTTCTCGGATCTGTTCTCGCAGAACCTCCGACGACCGTCCGAACTTCCGTCGAACTCTCGAACTCCCAACGTGATCATGAACTTGACTCCGGCGCAACTCCTGCTGCTTGTCTAACTTTCATCGTAGTCAATCCTGCACACTCAAAACAAAAACTTCGATCGAGACAATTAATCCTAAGCAATTAACCAAGTTGTCCAACATGTCATTGGTCCCTCGACGCTTCGTCCGATTCTTCGGCGCATCATCCTTTCCTGCGGCCTATTGCCCAATCGGCCAGTTGGCTCCGCAACTCCGATATCCTTGGCACAATACCCGCTCTTCTTGGCCCGATGCCCGAGTCCACGTCCCGAAGCCTTTTGTCGATACGTCGACCGATCCACCGGCCCGACGTCCAATCTTCTGACATGTTCCTCCGGCACAACATGATTTTCCTGCTTTAATTGTCTCATCCTGATCAAAGCGTCCTGCGTCACTCAAAACGCAGATTAAATCATAAACATATATCAAGTAGTTTCATCATCAAAATACGAGATTCAACAGAAAGTTAATTTACCTGTTAAACTAATTTCAAACTCTTAGCTCATACACTTGGCAAAAGACTCACATAAATGTTAGGATCGTGAATGGCACTAAGAGAGGGGGGGGGAGTGAATTAGCGCTATCGTAAAAATTAAGTCGATTCGAAACTTTCGGCTTGATAAAAATGTATCGGAAAAGATATTGAAAGTGTGCTTGACTTAGAATAAGAGTGATAAGAAATTAAGGCAGAAAACAATAGTAATGAATAGCAATGAGAAAATGCACACCAATTTTATAGTGGTTCGATCGTTGTGACCTACTATCACGGACTTAATTGGTTTTGCTTAAGTCGTGCGGCACCCTTGCGTGTCCGTCCGCAAAGGTCAACCTCCCCGATGCCTCCCATGGTCCCTTAGGACCCACAAAAGAGAGAACGGAATAAAGAAAATGCCTCACTCAGGATCCACAAGCAAACATCTCCGAAAACACTTCATAGACAATGCAAATTACAAACAGACTTTACAAGCTCTGAATAGTTGCACAATAAAGGGTAAAATGGTCTATTATAGATCAAAAATCTCTCACACGTGTCCACATGACACAACCTTTATTTACAAGTCTAAAACGGCCACCAACCTAACTAAAATGGGACTATTAAGCCTTCGACCGTCCCTCTACAAGCTGTACAAAACATGAACATACCAAAAGACACGGACATACATAAGTATTACATCAAACATCCTGTTTAGAAGTTTGTCCGTAACATTCTCCCCCACTTCTTCCTTGGACATCCTCATCGAAGCTTTTGTCGACACTGCAACTCCTCGCGTTTGCTGAGTCTTCAATCTTCTACTCCAACTGCAATGCGCCTCTTGGCTCCCAGCTATTCTCCGTTGCTATTTTTGAGTAGTCGAACCTTTAATCCTCCATGCTGCTTCAACTCGCCAATGACTCTGACTCTAGTGTGGGGTTGGCTGAGTTGCGTTGATCTCTGTTGGTTCCTGCGGATCCTCCAAATGAAGGAATAGACCATCCTTACTGTGCTAGTCTCTCAAATGCCTCATGCTGTTTGAACTGGGTGGATGCTTTTTGGAGCTTTAACGAGGATCGCCTCGCAAACTTATGAAGTTTTGGGTCCTTCCTCCATAAAATTTGCTCATTGACTCTTCTTTCACTTAGTTGTCACCTCCAAGTAGGTTCGCATCACTTCCGCTTTCGATTGGCATTTCGTTGGGAAATGAAACGGACAATCTACTCTTAGTAACACTGATCACCGTTGGTGAGGATTTGACAACTATTATCTTTCATTATCTTCGAAGGGTCTTTGAACATATGTAGAGCTCCTTTGTTGGATAAATAAGAGAATTGGGGTACTTGGTTTCGCCCATTCTCTTAAGAGTTGAGAAGGCAAAGGTTACTTTACTTTGCCCGCCTTCTCGAGGTAGTACTCGATGCATCGAGTTGGTTACTGGCCTTCGCTTGCTCTTTGCTCACACTTCTGAAGCACTTGAAGTGTTTGCACTCCTTGCGTTGAGTTAGCTACTGTGATTCACCTTCTCAATGCCATAGAACTTCTAGAATGCAAGAAGTTTTCACCCCAACTTGGGTGATTCTCTAATAGATTTGGTTACCTCTAGGATTGTACCATCTTCTCCATCAACCCTACTGCCTACTCCCCTGAGTAGCGAAGGTACAGCACCACGTACTGCCTGCTTCGTTCCTTGGTCATGCACTCTTGCATGACCCGAAGTCCTTCACTTTCGGCTATCTTGATGAGAAACTCATTGACACCGGTCTTACGAGGTTCCTTGGCCTTTACCCTTCAGCCTTATCATGGTACTTGGAGTTTGCCTCTACATGCTCCACCTCCTCGGCCCCTTTCACGACCAAGCACTCTCCCTCCATGAGAGCAAGGGATCAATGACTTTCATGGAAGTCCCGCCTCTGCGATACCATGGCGCTGCCATGCCCATGGCACTACTATTCGTCGCCTTACATCTGCATCCCTTTTCTTCATAATCAGTAGATATGCCTCTGTGGTACTCCTCCGAGTCCACCTCCATTCTAACTGATGCTTGATTTTCGGTAGCTAAGTCCCTCTGGACTCATCGTCGCTTCCTCGCCCCTTTCGACCCCCTGCTTTAACACCTCTGTGTTCTACAAGCAGCTCCCTTTGGTCGATGTAAAGACAGACTGCAACTCTCATGCATGGCCTCTACCATCACATTGTAGGGTTTGCATTGATTCTGTTCTCCTTAGCTTCCTTGGTAGCAACGTTCGCTTACTCGACCTTGTCCTTTGACTTATTGGGCAACTTTAAGCGAATATGGGCTCTGGAGCAATCCAACTCTCCAACTGCTTCAATCATTCCTCTGCATGATCAAGTCCCTCCCATGGGACTCACTGGTACTTGCATTCAAACTTTTCCCTTGGTGGAACCTAGCCCCCATATGCTAATGACCAAAGTTTTCATCCGATGCAAAATTCGATGCACGCACGGAAGACCCGCCTCTGCGGTACCATGGCCTTCACTCCTTGAATCCATAGCCCTTCTTGCCGTCGTGTTGTTCACCGAAGTGGAGCTTCCAGTAGCTCCCGATCATACCTCCATATGATCTAGTCCCTCACGGGACAATGTCGTGTGTATCGCATTTGCCACAAACTGTTCCACCACGATCTGCTGCACCATGTCGCCTCCTAGTGACATCTCTATTGCATTCTGATCCTTATGGGATGAACTCAAATTGTGGTCCCTCTATGTGTGGCTTCTGCCAATACATCGCAGGGTCTCTTCCACCTTCGATTTTGTTCGCTCCTTTGGCAATCGACATTCATCCACCCACTCTTGGGTCACACCTGTCATGCCCCCTCAAATAATATCGATGATATTAAAGTTATTTTTCATCATAAACCAATCCAGGATCCAAACTAACATTTGAGGACACTGAAAATATTCCATCAAATTCACATCTATAAAACCTGTGCAGTTTATAATCATATATCACATCACTCGATAATTCACATTTATGGCAACCCAAGCCAACTTGACAAACATGAACAACATTTATAAATCCACAAGCTAAATAAATTATACAATCAAAACTCCAACTATTCACCACAAGTTCATATCGTCATAAATTAGACTTAACATTCCGAAATTCCAAATAAGAGAGATCTTCTTACACTTTTACACAGTATATCCATTTCGATTCATCAACAACATTTCATTACATACAAAATGTGCTTATACAACAATAGCATAACAACCAACAAGACTTGCCCATAATTCTGAATAGCTATCCACTGCCTCAGCCCAAATCAAACATCTCAAATGGTGACAAGCTGACCTAAAAGATTTATATAACAACGGAATGAGCTAAAAACAGCTCAGCAAGTGACAAAGCATATTCAGAACAAAAGGAATGGTTTCAAATAAGTAAGGTATCATAATGCAAGGCAAAATACAAGAATTCTTAAGGATACCATTTCATTAGATACAAAATCATATGTATCATGTCATTCAAAACATATTTGATTCATAACAAATGGAGCATAGAGTAATTGGAGCATATCAATAGCGTACGAGATGATCCGGAGCATATTAATGGCAAATGGTACATTTCGAAGCATATTGATAACCAATGAAACATATCGGAGCTTATCAATGGCATATGAATTGTTCCGGAGCATATCAATGGCGTATGGAACATTTCGAAGCATATCAATAACAAATGAAATGTTTCGGAGCTTATCAATGGCGTATGAAATGTTCCGGAGCATATCAACGGCATATGGAACATTTCGAAGCATATCAATAGTGAATGAAACTTTTCAGAGCATATCAAGAACAAATACCATACAGAAGCTCAAACGTCGTCTTTGACATTGCAATCATATCATTCTTATCCAAAGCATGTACAGAAACACATAACCAAAGCTTTGGATATCATATCAAACATACAGAAGGTGTAGTGGGATCTTAAATAGAATTGTGATTCATCCATTTCTGAATGACCACCAGACAGAAGTCTCCCACGTCTGGGAGCTCCATCCACCCACGTCTAGGTGAAGTCAGAGGGGGCCGGCAGAGCATCGTAGGCTCTAAGCACATACCCTTTACCATTTCTGGCAAAGGTCCAAACAATCCCACAAACACCAGAGTAAAAAGGGCAGTATGAACAATAAATAGCACATATCGGAAGCACATGCGGAACAACAAAACGTACATGTGCCTTTATAAGTCAATACAAAGCAAGCAATAATCTTTCACAAATGTTATCAGATTTGAAAGGAAATGAAAGCAAGAGTACACACGGATTCCAAGCAATCATATATAGCTCAATTCAAATAAGAAGGTTAGATGAATTTAATATCCAAAAGAATGAAACTAGAATAAACACATAAAGAAAGCAAATGCGGAACAATGGGATTTACATGTGCATATATGAGTCAATACGATATAGCATAAACGTTACATAACAGTTGATAAGATCCTAAAGTCTTATCATAAAAAGAAGAAGAGAAGGGGATGATCACTTCGAGGGGATCGGCCTCCTTGATCGCTTCGAGGGGATCGGCCCTCCTTGATCGCTTCGAGGGGATCGGCCTCCAAAGGTTTGTCAAAAGACAAAATAGTATTTTTCATAGATAAGCGAAAAGAAGCAGTTACATCTCTATTTATAGAGTTCCGACTTTAGCTAAACTAAATAGACTTAATAAATATGCAGAAAATAAAAGGAAAGCACATAAAATAAAAGGAAAAATAAAAGGATCCTAACAATCCCGCCTCCTTCAATTCAGCCTTGTCCTCAAGGCTGAGCAGCATCAAATTCTGGAAACTTCTCCTTTAGCATGTTGTAGGACTCCCAAGTGGCATCTTCCTTTGGTAAGTTGGCCCATTGCACCAGCACTTCAGTTACAGGATGTCTGCGGTACATGACAACTCGTCGATCAAGTATGACCTGTGGTTGAGCTTGAACTTTCCCAGTAGTAGAAGTGTCTGGCAAGTGGCACTGCACTATTGCATCGTCACCCAATTTCCTTTTAAGGCATGCAACATGAAAGACTAGATGTAGTTTAGAGCTAACAGGCAAATCCAAGCGGTAGGCCACTGGTCCAATGCGTTCTAATACCTTATAAGGCCCAAAAAACCGAGGAGATAGCTTCATGGAAGATCGGACCTTTATGGAAGTTTGCTTGTACGGTTGAAGACGAAGGAAAACCCAATCACCTACAGTAAATTCTCGTTCACTTTGGTGTTTATCAGCTTGTTGTTTCATTCTTGCTTGTGCGGCTGTGAGGTTATCCTTTAAAAGCTTAATAATCTTATTTCTATCCATCAATTCCTTGTCCACTTGATCAACTTTAGAAGAACCAGGTACATACTTTGTAATTGTAGGTGGGGGTTGGCCATAAACTGCTTCAAATGGAGTCATTTTAATAGAAGAATGGTAAGAGGTATTATACCACCACTCTGCCCAGGGAAGCCATTTGACCCATTCCTTCGGTTTGTCGCTAGTAAAACATCGGAGGTAATTTTCGAGGCACCTGTTTACCACTTCAGTTTGCCCATCTGTTTGTGGATGATAAGCAGTGCTCATATTCAGTTGAGTACCTTGTAAACGAAAAAGTTCTGTCCAGAAGAAGCTAGTAAAAATCTTGTCTTTGTCACTAACAATTGAACGGGGACTCCCATGCAATTTAGCTATGTTTTCCACAAAAGTACGAGCAACACTTGCAGCAGTATAAGGATGTCGTAAAGCACAGAAATGAGCATACTTTGTAAGTCTATCCACGACTACAAGTATAGTACTCTTTCCTTGAGATGATGGGAGACTGTCAATGAAATCCATAGATATGTCGGTCCAAGTAGCATCAGGAATAGGGAGGGGTTGTAGTAAGCCTGGGGTGGCTATTGTCTCACTTTTGTGACGTTGGCAAACATCACATTCAGCAACAAATTTCTTGATAAAATTTTTCATACCTTTCCAGTAAAAAAGTTGTCGAACTCGCTTATAAGTGCGGAGAAATCCCGAGTGACCAGCAATTGGTGATGAATGGAACTCCTTCAGAATTATTGCTTGGCAAGAAAAATGTGAGGCAACTACTATTCGGCCTTTATAGCGCAAGTCCACCGAATCCCAACTATAATTTGAGATAGAACCTGGGGCTTCTTCTAAGTTTTTAATGATGTTTTGGATCTCAGGATTATTTGACCATTCCTTTCTGATAACTTCCAAAGTCTCGCAAATAGGAATAGAAATAGCTACTAGTTCAGCTTGTTCTGGAAGGCGTGAGAGGGCATCGGCTACTAGATTCTCACTCCCCTTTTTATAAATGATCTCATAATCGAATCCCAGTAGCTTTGTGACCCATTTCTGTTGCTCTGGAGAAGAAATCTTTTGCTCTAGAAAATATTTGAGGCTTTTGTGATCAGTGCGTATTTGAAACTGTCGACCAATTAGGTAGGGTCTCCACTTTGTGACTGCATGTATTATAGCTAGCATCTCCTTGTCATAAATAGATAAACTCAAATGGGAAGGGGAAAGAGCCTTACTAGCATAAGCGATAGGCCGACCTTCCTGCATTAATACAGCCCCTATTCCAGCTCTAGAAGCATCAGATTCAATTACAAACATCTTATTAAAATCGGGCAAAGCCAGTATGGGTGTAGTAGACATTGCAGTTTTCAAGAATTGAAATGCCTGAGTTGCCTCTTCTGACCATCTGAATGCATTTTTCTTTAGAAGTGACGTCAAGGGGGCACTAATTTTGCCATAATTCTTCACAAACTTTCGATAATAGCCTGTTAATCCCAAGAACCCCCTTAAAGCTTTGATTGACTTTGGAATTGGCCAATCTGTCATCACTTGGATTTTTGAAGGATCAACTGCAACTCCCTTTAGAGATATGATATGGCCAAGGTACTCAACCTCAGGTTGCCCAAAACTGCACTTGGATTTCTTAACAAAAAGACCATGCTCACGAAGAATATTAAAGACAGTTCGTAAATGTAATAAATGACTTTCTAAGGAATGACTGTATATTAAAATATCATAAAAAAAAACCAAAACAAACTTACGGAGATGAGCCCAAAATATATCATTCATTAAACTCTGGAAGGTAGAGGGCGCATTGGTTAACCCAAAAGGCATTACTAGAAACTCATAATGGCCATTATGTGTCCTGAAGGCAGTTTTCTGAACATCCTCTTCATGTACTCTGATTTGATGATAGCCTGATCGTAGGTCCAATTTAGTGAAGACCTGAGCTCCTCCTAATTCGTCCAATAGTTCATCCACTACTGGAATAGGATATTTATCTTTCACTGTAATGTTGTTAAGTGCTCGATAGTCGACACACATCCGCCATGAGCCATCCTTCTTTCTGACTAGTAAGACTGGGGAAGAATATGGGCTAACACTAGCTCGTATAACTCCTGTTTTGAGCATCTCCGTGACAATCCTCTCTATCTCTGCCTTTTGGAAATGTGGATATCTATACGGTCGGACATTAGTTGGCGCCTTCTCGGGTAATAGTGGAATCCGATGATCATGACATCTAAGCGGTGGAAGTCCGTGTGGCTCTGCAAATATATCCGCAAATCTGTTAGCAATGATTCAATATTTCCAGCCGGAATGTTCACTGTCATTTCCTTTTCAATGTTATGCAATTGCACCAAAAATCCGGTATGTGTCTTCCGAAGGACCCGCTCCATCCGATGGCTCGTGATAGTTGTAACCTTACCCCCACGTCTTCCTTTGAGAGTCACCTGTCTTCCATTAATAAAGAACTTCATAATCAATTTAGAAAAATTCCAGGAGACATCACCTAGGGTTGATAGTCATTCAATTCCGAGCACCACTTCATAGTCTTCCAAGGGTAATAAAAAGAAATCCACAAATAATTCTTGACCTTGCAAAATTAGTTTTATCTTTGAGCACTTGTTGTCACAGGTTAAAATCCGTCCATCGGCAACCTTGACTTCAAATTTGTCACAACATTCAATGTGGTAAGCTAATCGGGCTGCAATTTTTCTATCCATAAAATTATTAGTGCTACCCATATTAATCAAAATAGTGACAGACTGGTGTTTAAGAGTTCCCCCAATTTTCATAGTTTGTGGATTAGAGTAGCCAGCCAATGCATGCACTGTATGTGTGACGGCTTCAACATCATCATTAATTTCCACTTCTTCATGATCGGAATCTGATACTTCTACTTCCGGTTCCTCCTCGATCGGTTCAATCATCAAAAGTCTTCCTTGTTTGCATCGATGCTCCTTACTCCACTTTTCATCGCAATGCCAGCACAAACCCTTCGCTAACCTTTCTTTGAGTTCTTCTCGGGTTAGTCTGCTAGTGTTATAGTTTCGACTTGGAGTAGATGAGGTAGGTTGCCTGCTAATCACCTGTTTATTGGCACCTCTATTTCGACGATATTCCACACTGATTTTTTCTTCATGTAGGCGTGCAAATGAAATCGCAGCCATCATAGTGCGAGGTTGACGAGCCTTAACCTCACACCGGATCTCGGGAATAAGCCCTTCAATAAATGTACCCAGAAGTTGTCGTTCTGACCAATCTCTAGCTTGGTTGGACAATCTTTCAAATCTACTTTGATATTCCAACACTGTAGAAGTCTGACGAATTTTGGCGAGTTGGCCATCAACATTCTCATATTCGGACGGGCCAAAATGAACAAGAAGTCCTCTTTTAAACCGCTCCTACGAAGGAATTCCATGGCAAGTTTCGTACCAATCATACCACTGGATTGCATCTCCATCGAGCTGGATTGAGGCCACTTCTACCTTAGATTCTTCTGGAGTTTTGTGAAAACGAAAAAAATTTTCCGCCCTAGAGATCCAACTAGTCGGATCCCCATCTTCCCATCGTGGAAATTCTACCCTGATACGTGGGTAGTGTGTGTCACCATCCTGGGGACCTTTTCCTGTATCTCTCGATCTGTTTAGCGTAGAACTTGAGCTTCCATCTTGTTGAAACTCGCTAAAGTGCTCTAACAAGCTCTTTTTGAAATCATGAAGAGTTTCTTGTAGCCGATTTTCCATTCTGGTTTCCAACGCTTCCATTTGTGCCTTCATTGAGTTATCGGTAGCCATTGCGTACGATTGTAAGTCGGTAATCCCCAGTTCTTGTTTCTGATGTCTAGTCAAGGGCATCTGCACAGTATCCGGGCAGTAGCAGCGACAGTGGCGACAGCCGACAGCAGCAAGGGAACCCACGCGATTGTGGCGCGGCTGAAACAAGGCCAGAGCAAGTGTGCTCTGTTTCGGTTAAATGCAGAGCAAGGTGTGGCGCGGCTGAAACAAAGGCAGAGCACTGTGTGCTCTGTTTCGGTTAGATGCACAGCAAGGTGAAGCGCCGACAGCTGGGAGACGAGCGGCGGTCATCGCACGGTGGCCCACAACGATGATGGGTCGGCTGGGCGGCAACGGCACTCGAGGGAAAGAGGAGTGCTGGAGGAGGCGCGGTTGGAAACAAGGGCAGCAGCGGTGAGTTGCCTTGTTTCGGTCGCCATGAAGAGGAGGGGGGCAACCGGCGGCTGCGACTGCGACCCGGGGTCATGGTGGCAGAGAAGTTAGGGCAGCGTCGCCGAGAGTCTCAACGACGAAGGGGTGGTCCGTTGGCAGGGAGACGGCGCCAGCGATCCTTCTCGCTCGAGCGAGACGGGAAAACGAGGATGAGAGGTCGCCGGCTGGGGGGCAGCGGGGGCGTTGGTCGATCGGTTGGGACGCAGCACCGGCGGTGGAAAGGAGGCAGCAAGGAAGGGCGCGGCCTGCCGGAGAGCAGGGGCGGCGGTGGGCTGGCCGCAAGCAGAGGAAGCAGGGATGCGTGGCTACGGCTGCTTTCTCTCTTCCTTTCCTTCTAATTTTTTTTTTTTTTTTTTAGTTACGTTGCAGCGGGAACGTGCCAAGGATCGCTGCTCTGATACCAATTGATAAGATCCTAAAGTCTTATCGTAAAAAGAAGAAGAGAAGGGGATGATCACTTCGAGGGGATCGGCCTCCTTGATCGCTTCGAGGGGATCGGCCCTCCTTGATCGCTTCGAGGGGATCGGCCTCTAAAGGTTTGTCAAAAGACAAAATAGTATTTTTCATAGATAAGCGAAAAGAAGCAGTTATATCTCTATTTATAGAGTTCTGACTTTAGCTAAACTGAACAGACTTAATAAATATGTAGAAAAAAAAGGAAAGCACAGAAAATAAAAGGAAAAATAAAAGGATCCTAACAACAGTTTTCAAGAATGTAATAATTTTAAGGACAATAGCATACAAGAATTCAAAGCAGTAATATGAAGTTCAATTGAATAAGAAAGCTAAAGGATATCAATTTCCAAAGGAATGAAACTAGAATATGAGAAATCGACCAAAGCTCGATTTCTGGCAGAATACAAGAGGCACATTGAACAAATGATTCAAACTATCAATCATGCTCCAATTTACTCAGAAATATATCATTAGAAAGATATTTCAATTTATTTTCAGATAAAACAAGTCTCGCATGAATCATAGTTTCCAACAAAGAGTTACAATAGATTTAGTAACCCAAGATCAAAGAACAAATCTCAATTTTACAGAATTTACAGGGTCGGGTTCAACAGAAAACTGGGCAGGCATTTGGACTCTAAATCATTCAATCCATATATCAAAGAAAGATCTATAAGTCTAGTTTCCAATGAAATAAGCTTTGAACAAATCGGAGTTTCCAACATCGACTTATAGGCAAATCAGTAACAAAAAGTCAGAAATTACGATCCCTGTTTTGCAGAATCTGTAGGCTCATTTGAAACAGAAGTTTGGGTAGGCAAACTTACTCCGAATTTGTAAATTAAACTATCAAAAGAAAGGTTTCTGAGTCTATATTCTGATCAAATAAGTTTTTTCCAAATCAGAGGTCAATACATGAAGTTATAGCCATAACAAAGTAGAAGGGTCAGAATATCAGAAGTTGCATAGATTCGAATCGTTACATCTAAACAGGAGATATATCAAATGAAAGGCTAGAACAATTCAAAGTTCCTCATATTAAAAACAAATGTAGCGGCAAAATTGCGGTACGGAAAGATTAGGATACTTGCAATAGGAAAGATTAGAAAGCTTGTAATAGGAAGGATACGAACACTTGCAAGAGAAAAGATTAGAAAGCTTGCAATAGAAAGGATCAGAAAACTTGCAATAGGAAGGATTAGAACACTTGCAATAAGAAAAATTAGAGCAATTATAGGAGAAACGATCGGGAAACTTGCAATAGGAAAGATTAGAACAATAACAGGAGAAACGATTGCGAAACTTGCAATAGGAAAGATTAGAACAATAACAGGAGAAATGATTGGGAAACTTGCAATAGGAAAGATTAGAACAATAATAGGAGAAACGATTGGGAAACTTGCCTTTCAAATATTTTGATCTAAAGATCCAAAGAAGGTGTCAGCCCAAATCCTTCTACTTTTCCTCCGTGTCCTCTCTCTCTGTTTCGTTTTCTACACATCTTTTCTTTTTCCTCCACAATTGCAGCTCATGCAGAACATAGAGACATAGCCATCTGCTCTCTCTTACTCTCATTCCTTCGTTTTCTTTCCCAAACGCAGCTGCCAACAGCCACCACCGCTGTCGCTGCCACAATCGCTGCCCCTTCCACTACACTACTTCCTTCCTCCTCTTCTTTCGCAGACATAGCTACTGCATACGCAGTCGCTGTTGCTGTGGCCACAATCCCTTCCGCAGCCCCTTTTTCCCCCTTTCCTTTCTTTTCTTTCCCAGCTGCACTGCTGCAGTCGCAGCCTCAGCCACGACCGCAGCCTCTTCTTCCTCCCCTGCTCATCTTCCTCTCATTCTTCTCTTCCAACTACAGCTGCCATCGCCGCAGCCGCAGCCGCAGCCCCTTCTCCTCTTCCTCTCTTCTTCCTCTCCTTCCCCTTCTCTTCTTCTTCCTTTCCTTTTTCTCTTTCCCTACCACAGCTGCAACTGCCACTGCCGCTGCCGTAGTACTTCTTTCCCTTCTCCTCTTCCTTCTCCTTCCTTTCTTCTTCTTCTCTCCCCGCTGCAACTGCTGCAGTCGCGGCTGCAGCCACGGCCGCAACCTCTTCTTCCTCCCCTGCTCATCTTCCTCTTCGTCTTCTCTTCCAGCTGCAGCTGCCATCGTCGCAGCTGCAGCCTCTTCTTCCCCGGCGTCACACACACCCTCTCTGTTTCCTCTGCAGGAAACAGAGGTATCACAACCTCTTCTCCTGCTTCCTCTTCTTCTTCTCTTCCTTTCCGTCTTCTTCTCCTCTTCGAATGCCCCACTCCTCTCCTCTGTTTCCACCTGCAGGAAACAGAGGTGCTGCAGCCCTAGCTGCTGCCACCTCTCGCTCCTCTCCCTTGTCCCTCTCTTTTCCCTCTTCTTCTCCTTCTCTTCTTCTCCTCTTCCCTTTTCCTCCCCAACGCCACACACCTCCTCGCTGCAGCCTTGCCGCAGCTATCCTCCTCTCTTCTTCTTCTTCTTCTTCTTCTTCTTCCCTTCTCCTCCCCAACGCCCCACACATCCTCTCCTCTGTTTCCACCTGCAGGAAACAGAGGTGCAGCAGCCCTAGCTGCTGCTGCTGCCTCTCCCTCTCCTCTCCATCTTCCCTCTCTTCTTCTTCTTCTTCTTTTCTTCTCTTCTCCCTCTTCCTCCTCTCTTCTTTTCCCTCTTCTTCTTCTTTCTTCTCTCCTCACGCCCCACCGCTCCTCTCTGTTTCTCGAAGAAACAAAGAGTGCGTGGGAGGCGGTGGGATAAAACCGAAATTTTCGGTTTTCTTTATTTTCTTTTCATTTTGCAACTTAGCAGTTTAGTCCTTGAAATTTTTATATTTACATATAGGTCCTCAAATTTACATATAAATCCTTATTAATAATTTTCAAAAGTGAGGGATATTACAGCACCTAGATGAAGCACCGCTCTAGGATAGTCCATTGCCTAGTAGCTCCCGAAGTCCCCCGACTTCACTGCACTTAGTGCACCATTGTTTGGATCCTGGGCCTCTACCCCTACCAGCACAATCTCGGTTTCGCCTCGCTTCCTTCATGGCAACTTGAATGGCAACACTATGGCATATTCTTTAAGAGTACCCGCCTCTACGTCCTCTTGCCCCGTGCTAAGGCCTTCTGAACCCAACTTCGCCTCCGCAAATTGAGTCGCCTTAGTTCCTTCATCAAATGCTCCTCCGAGATAAGGTGCATGTGCCTAGAAGTTCCCTTCGTCTTTGGCACCATGCAAGATGAGTCCGCTCCATCAGAATGAATGACCCATGGAACAACATGATCCTGCTCTTGCCTCTGTAAGAGTTCATGTCCTTGACCTCTGTATAAGGAAAGCATTATGCCTCCACACCATGTGGCTTGGGTACTTCGCCAAGTTACAACCAAGTTGCTCCGCTCCTCGTTTTTGCATTGAGTTGATGGTGGCCCTCGCGCCCACCATTCCATGGGTCAGCCCTCCCTTGAGTCCGATCTCCATATCGACTCCAAGTGTGCCTTCATTTGTGTTGCTTGGGTCGCTCCCCCACTTGATCTCGCAATGCATCCACCAATGCATTCTCTTGAGCGAGATCATGCGATGACTCCTCGCCGCTTGCTCAGTCCATTGAGCTTCGTGGAGTTGTTGTTTGTTAAGGTACCCCTCCTCAACTTGTGAGGTCCGTCCCACATGATTCTCCTACTGGAGAGCCGGGACTTATCCCTCCTAGATAACTATCTTATTGGAGCAACATCTCTCTTCGTTTCGGAGACCACCATCCCCTTGGACTACTCCAATCTGCTGAACAAACTATGCATTGTCTTGCCTCCTGTAAACACACTTACTAGATTGTGACTCCATGTCAATACAGCCCCCGCTGCACCACTCAAGGCCTAGCAACATGCTGAACTCACTACACACTTCAGCCTCCTATGAACATATCTTTCACATGCCGAAGAGAAAGTTTCAATGCTCCATGGCGCCGAGTTTCGGTTGCCTTGGGATGGCCACGAACATTCCATCGTCCGCATATAAGCCCATGTATGAGTACCAAATTCTTCGAGCTAGCAATTACCCTCACCTCTATGAGCTTTGCATAACTCTTTTGGTCGTTGAGCAACTCATTCCACCTGGCATGGTCTTATCCTTTACCAAGCGCCTCGCTTGCCTTGAGCTCCATCAAGTATGGTTGTCAACATTGAGCCGTAGCTCAAACTAAGCCATCCCAACTTTTGTGCGCTCTGCATTCTTCCAAGCTTGTCTGTTCTCGTGGTGCCTCTTGCGTGAAGGGTTGGTCATTCCTCTGAATGCCAATCTCAGATGCCCGCTCCTCCGAGCGACTCATTTTCCCTACATCTCCATGCCCGTTTTCCCCCAAACGGTCACGTGTGTGCTGACTGCCCTCAACGCAGCCTTGTTAGGTCCCCCACGTTTATATGTTAATTGTTTCTATGAGTGCTTGTCCCGCTCTGATACCATCTGTCACAGACTTAGTGGGTTTTGCCTAAGTTGTGCGGCACCCTTACGTGTCCGTCCGTAAAGGTCAACCTCCCCGAAGTCTCCCATGGTCCCTTAGGACCCACAAAAGAGAGAACAGGATAAAGAAATCACCTCACTCAGGATCCACAAGCAAACATCTCTGAAAACACTTCATAGACAATGCAAATTACAAACAAGACTTTACAAGCTCTGAACAGTTACACAACAAAGGGTAAAATGATCCATTACAGACCGAAAATCTCTCACACATGTCCACATGATACAACCTTTATTTACAAGCCTAAAGTAGCCACCAACCTAACTAAAATGGGACTATTAAGCCTTCGACCGTCCCTCTACATGCTGTACAAAGCATGAACATACCAAAAGACATGGACATACATAAGTATTACATCAAACATCCTGTTTAGAAGTTTGTCCGTGACACTATGTCTACTCCCGATTCCTCCTCCGTTGAGGCCACCGACATCCACTATCAGTCTTGCTTCAATAGGCGAAGTCCAACTACCCTCTTACAACTCTTTCTTCTTTTTACAGGTTTAGGGGATAACCTTTTACAAGCCTCACAACTCTCTTAGATTGATCATAAAGCTAAAAAAGGAGGATACTTAGCACTTTTTCAATACTTTTACAACCAAAATTTCAAGACTTTTGTTCACACATTTTGTACTCTTTCATGTAGGAAAGAGTAGGATATTTATAAACCCCAATAGCTTCAAAAATGAAGCAAAAAAGTGTCTCATCCTCGATTTCCGAGGTACTAGCGGTATCACCGCTAGTGTTGGGCGGTACCACTGCCTATAGCTCGGTGGTACCATCGCTCAATTTCGATGGTTCTACTGCTTGACAGAGCTTAGGAGATTTGGATCTAGTGATATCACCTCCTGATAGGGTAGTACCATCACTTGGCAACATTAACTGTTGGTGATACCACCGCCCAAACTACCTAAGAGGCCGAGCCTCAAGTGGTTCCACCTCCTAGTCTGGGTGGTATCACCGCCTAACATGGCCCAAAGTGGTTGAACAGGCTATCCAACTGGCCCAATTCAGCCCTATTTAGGGCCTAGTTGGCTCCTAATTGAGTTAGTAGGATTTCTCCCAACACTAACTCAAATTAAAGTCCTAACTACGATAGTTAAGGCTAAAACAATTTATGATACAAATAATCTAAGTTGTCCAGTGTATTGTTCAACCGAACTCTTAGTGAACTTCTAACGAACTCTCAACGATCTTCCAGCGAGCTTTTGGTGAACTATCATCAAACTTCCAGCGAGCTTTCGACAAACACCCAATGAACTTCTAGCGAGCTTTCACTACATCGTCTGAGCGTTCAGTGTATCACCCAATTCATCTGGTCCAATGTCCGATTATTGACTCTAGCCCAACATTGGATTCTTCTTGAATTGTTTTTCCTATCTCATGATCGTAGTTAGTCCTGCATCACTTATTTGAAGACATGGATTTGATTATTAATTCATCAATTGATTTCATCATCAAAATTTGAGATTTAACAATCTCCCCTTTTTTGATGATGACAACTAATTGATAATGGAGTTAACCTTAGCTACCCCTATCTATATGCCATATTGAGATAAGGCAAACTTGAATCCAAAAGGAATCATAACCTTTGAATTCAAGTGAAACAATTTCGATCAATGCAATATATCAAAATTTCATACATTATGCATCATCATGTTTCCAAATGATCAAAGTATAACATGCACAATTTCATCACTTCATAACAAATCAACATTACTTTGAGCATAACCTACATGATACTAAAGCATTCATCACTTCATACATGATACCAAAATTAACATCTTTTTTAGCATAACATTTATGATACCAAAGCATTTATATTTTCAATCATTTTGGGCATAACATACATGATATCAAAGTATTCATATTTTCAATCATTTTGGGCATAACATACATGGTACTAAAGTATTTTTTAATCATTTATCACTTCATAATACCAAATACAACATTATGATTCCAAACATTCATCGTTTCTCCTCCTTTGTCATCAATAAAAAGGAGAATCATTCAACAATTTATGCAAGTATTTTAAACTATACAAGTAAGTTTTATACCCATTTATGCAAGCTAGCAAATTTGTAAAATGAGAAGTTAAGCAAAAACTTTGTAAGATAACTATTTTTGCTTCTTGAAATGGGCAAGCTAGCACTTCTTTTTAGTTGTGTAAGTACTTTTTGGTTCTTCTTGAGATGTGAAAGCTAGCATTTTTGCTTTTCTCGATATACTAGTTAGTTTCTTTCTTCCTTTTGTCATAAAAATAAAAAGAAGAGGAAGAAGAAGAAGGGAAAAATTTATTTATCACAAGAAAAATCAATTGAAATCCATGAATCAAACTTCTACTTTCACAAAGAGAAAAGATTCATCACATAAAAGATCAAAATGTGCACACTAAAAATTCATGAATTAAATCCTTATTCTTATAAATAGAAGGAAAAAGGATTCATAGGAAATGATCATCGTATAAAAGATCAAGTATACCAAAAGTCCATGAAAAAAAAAAACTCTTTTTTCGTGAGTAGAGAGAGGAAGAATTCAAAGGAAAAGGTCATCAAATAAAGGATCAAAAATCTATGAATAAAACTTCAAGAAGGTGATAGGAAATGATCTCAATAAAATGAAAACTCAATTTTAAAAAAAGAACTGATTGATCTGAAAAATATATAAAAGGAACTCTTGCATTTGGAAGATTTAACATGCCTAATTCTCATCTAATAAAATCAAATTGTTCCTTATTTAAAGATTTTATAAAAAATCAGCTAATTGATGTTTTGTATTAATAAATTATAAAGATATATCATAGTTATCAATATGATCTCTAATAAAATAATGCCTAATGTCAATATGTTTATTTCTAAAGTGTTGAATGAGATTTTTTGTTAAACATATTGCACTAGTATTATCACATTTTATAGGTATATTTTTTAAGTAAATTTCATAATCTTCTAATATATTTTTCATCTATATAACTTGAGCACAATATGCACCTACTGCTATATACTCAACTTCGGCTGTAGATAACATAATCGAGTTTTGTTTCTTAGAAGACCAAGAGACAAGTGCATGCCCTAAGAGTTGACATGTTCCTGATGTACTTTTTCTATCTACTCTACATCTAGCAAAATGTGCATCAACATAAATAATTAATTCAAAGTTTTTGGATTTTGGATACCATAATCTTAGATTATGAGTTCCTTTTTGGTATCTAAAAATCCTCTTAATAGCTTTTAGGTGAGATTGCTTGGGATTAGATTGAAATCTAGCACATAATCCAATACTAAATATAATGTATGGTCTAGTTGTTGTGAGATATAGTAAACTACCTATAATATCCCTATAAGTCTTTCGATCAAAATTTTCTCCATCATGGTCCATATCTAACTTTGTGAAAGTACTCATTGGTGTGTTAATAGCCTTAGAACTATCCATATTGAACCATTTTAATAGATCTAAAGCATATTTAGTTTGACTCACAAAAATTTCATCACTTAGTTGCTTTATTTACAATCCTAAGAAAAAAAGTTAATTCACCCATTAAACTCATTTCGAATTCTTGGCTCATACTTTTGGTAAAATATTCACATAAAGACTCATTCGTAGACCCAAAAATAATATCATCAATATAAATTTAAACTATAAGAAAATTATTTTCAAAATATTTCATAAACAATATGGTATTAATATTGCCTTCCAAACAATCATTCTTAATTAAAAAGGAACTAAGTCTCTAATACCATGCCCTTGGGGCTTGTTTCAAACCATATAGAGCCTTAGAAAACTAAAAAACATGATTTAAAAAAATGGTATTCTCAAATCCGGGTGGTTGTTCAACATAAACTTATTCGGAAATAAAGCCATTAAGAAAAACACTATCTCCTAAACTTGTAATCAATAAGAAGAATCTTCCTCCTCTTGCTCTTTAGCTTTGTAATCTTTCAAGAAGAGGTGTGAGGCTTGTAAGGGTTATCTCCTAAACTTGTGAAAAGGAGAAAACACTATAAAGAGGTGGTTAGTCTTCGCCTAGTGAAGGAAGACCATTAGTAGACGCCGGTAATATCGACGCAGGAGAAATCGAAAGTGGATATAGGTCACAACGACCGAACCACTATAAATTCTAGTATATTTTTTCTTTACTACTTATTCTCTTTACTACTTTACTTCATTGCAAACTATCCAATCCCCTCTTCTCTACTCACTTGCAAACTTACTCGAGTCAAAACAAATGGTTTTCATCGAAGTCAGTTTTTATCATACGAAGATTTTCAAACTGACATAATTTTTTTGCTACACTAATTCACCCTCCCCCTCTTAGAGTTGTTCGTAATCCGAACAATTGGTATCAGAGCGAGATCAAACTCATTTTGGTTTGAAACTTAAGAGAGATGGCATTTGCTGGCAACCAAGATGGTTACTCAATTACACATCCACCCATGTTCAATGGGACGGATTACACTTATTGGAAGACTAGAATAAGGATTTTTTCAATTTCTATGGATTTTGAGTTATAGAATATTATGAAAAATGACTTTCAAAAGTCTTCTCTTCCAATAAAAAATTGGAATGAGTTGGAGTAAATGCCAAGGCTATGAATGCCTTATTTTGCACTTTAGATAAAAATGAGTTCAATCGAGTGTTTATTTGTAAAACAGCTTTTGATATTAGGCATACACTCAAAATCACTCACGAGGGCACTAGTAGAGTAAAGGAGTCCAAAATTAATCTTTTAGTCCATAATTATAAATTGTTTCAAATGAAACCAAGTGATACTATTGGAGACATGTACACCCGATTTACGGATGTTGTCAATGGTATAAAAGGACTTAGTAAAAGCTTTTCTAATTTTGAAATTGTTAACAAAATATTAAGATCCCTCCCAAAGAGTTGGGATCCTAAAGTAACAGCAATTCAAGAAGCGAAGGACTTGAATAACTTTCCACTCGAAGAACTTATTGGGTCTTTGATGACTTACGAAATGACTTATAATGCTCATGAAGAGCTTAAGAACAACCTTCCAAAGAATAGAAAGGATATAGTACTAAGAACTCATGATGATCACTTGAAAGAAAATTCAAGTGATGAGGAATATGATGATGACTTGGCACTCTTGACAAGAAAGTTTAAAAAATTTATAAAAAAAATAAATCTAAAAATGACACTAAAAATAAAATTGAACTCAAGAAAGAACAAGTTATATACTACGAATGCAAGAAGCCAAGACATTTCAAAAGCAAATGTCCCCAAGTAAAGAAGAAGCAACCAAAGAAGAAGAAGACGCTTAAAGCAACGTGGGATAACTCGAGCGATTCTGAAGACGAAGAACAAAGCAACAAAGAGATCACCAACTATACACTAATGGCTATCAAAGATGAGGTAAGTAATTCATTAGATATAAATTTATCATCTTTCAATGAGCTTTTAAGTGCCTTTCAAGAATTGTTTGATGAATGTAGAATAATGAGTACAAAATATAATTCTTTGAAAAAGGAGCATGCCCTTTTAAATATTGATTTTGAAAAATTTAAGCATGATAATCCTTCTTTGCCTCCATGTATTAAGTGTGAACACTTAAAGGCACTTGAGAAGGAAAACTTGCTACTCAAAGAAATCTTAGAAAAATTTGAAGTTGGTAGCAAGTCCTTGAATATGATCATTGCCAATAAGGGTCACATTCATAGAAGAGGTATATGTTAGGATCGAGAGCACTAAGAGGGGGGGGGGTGAATTAGTGCAGCGGAAATCTTACAGCGATTAAAAACCAAAAGCTGCATTCGTTCAATAAAAACTATTATGATGCAAAAGCTAATTCTCAGTTTGTATCTAAGTGCAGTTTGCGTCTAAGCGCAGATTGCGTCTAAGCGCAGTTTGCGTCTAAACACAGTTTGCGTCTAAGCGCAGTTTGCGTCTAAGCGCAGTTTGCGTCTAAACACAGTTTTACGTCTAAACGCAGATTTACGTCTAAACGCAGTTTTACGTCTAAACGCAGATTTACGTCTAAACTCAGATTTACGTCTAAACTTTGAAACTCGTTTGTATACTCACAGAAGGCAGTATGCAGTTGAAATCAAGACGTAAACGTGAACTGAGAACTGATGATTGTGAGAGGAAAGCCGATTTACGTCTAAATGCAGTTTTACGTCTAAATGTTGAAACTCGTTCGTAAAATTGTAGAGGACAGTTTGCAGTTATCAATAGGATCAAAATGTAAGTGTAAACTGCAAAGAAACTCTTTCGTAAAAGCACGGAAGACAGTTCTGCAGAATCAAACGTAAACGTAAACTGTAATGTACGAAAATACGAATTTACGTCTGAATGCAGATTCGGAAGAACAGCACTTAGAACTTGTTCGTGAAAGCGCAGAGAGCAGTAGTAATGAAGGAGGTTTGCAGTAATGATAAAGTGCTCAAAAATAAACGCAAACCAGAGATTTAGAGTGGTTCGGTCAGCCTTGACCTACTCCACTTTTGGCTTCCTCCACTGACGAGGTTGCCGACGTCAACTAGGGGCCTTCCTTCAATAGGCGAAGGCCAAACTTCCCTTTTACAGTTTCTCTCCTTTTGACAGGCTCAGGAGACAACCTTTACAGACCTTTCTCTCCTCACTTTACAACTGAAAACTTGAAGAACAGAAGGAGGAGACTTAAAGGCTTTACAACACTTTTGAGCTCTTAGAATCACAGAAAAGATCAAGATTTCGGTGTAGGTCTGTATCGTTTCAGTGCTGAATGGGTGGGGTATTTATAGGCCCCAACCCAATTCAAATTTCGAGCTCAAAATGATCAAATCCCGGAATTCCGGGATCAGGCGGTTGCACCTCTTGACTGGAGAGGTGGCACCGCCTGGCAGAGCTCGAAGTCTGAGCTCAGGCGGTTGCACCTCTCGACTAGAGAGGTGGCACCGCCTGGCAGAGCTCGAAGACTGAGCTCGGACGGTTCCACCTTCTCTGTCAGGGGTGGTTGCACCTTCCTGCCAGAGCTCGAAGACCGAGCTCAGGCGGTGCATCTCCTGACCAGAGAAGTTTCTCTTCTCTGCCAGAGGTGGTTGCACCTCTCTGCCAGAGGTGGTTGCACCACTCTGCCAGAGCTCGAAGACCGAGCTCAGGCAGTGCATCTCCTATCTAGAGAGGTTGCAGCTCTCTGCTAGAGCTCGAAGACCGAGCTCGGTGGTTGCATCGCCTGCCAGAGCTCGGAACTTGAGCTCTGGCGGTGCTACCTCTCGATAGAGGAGGTTGCACCGCCCAGTCTCGCTTGGAGACTGAGCCCTGGGCGGTTGCACCTCTTGGCTGGGGTGGTTGCACCGCCCAGTCTCGCTGGGAGACTTAGCCTGGGCGGTGGCACCTCCCTGCCTGGGCGGTTGCACCTCCCACAGCTACTTGGGTTCGAATGGGTTGAACCATTCGACCCAACTTGAGTTCTTCAGGGGCCCAATTGCCCCAGGATTAAGCTAATGGGATCACCTCCCATTTCTAACTTAATCACCGTGCTAACTACGATTAAATCTAAGACAATTTCTGCAGCTTTGCTTCGGTACGTCAATCGCTTCTTCCGGCGAGTTTCCGGCGAACTTCCGTCGATCATTCGATGAACCCTCGGTGATGCTTCTGTGGACTTCCGGCAAACTCCTGGACTTTGCGACGATCCACTTGGCGAGTTCTGACGAGCTTCGCTTGGCAAGCTTCTGGACTTCTCGGATCTGTTCTCGCAGAACCTCCGACGACCGTCCGTACTTCCGTCGAACTCTCGAACTCCCAACGTGATCATGAACTTGACTCCGGCGCAACTCCTGCTGCTTGTCTATCTTTCATCGTAGTTAATCTTGCACACTTAAAACAAAACTTCGATCGAAACAATTAATCCTAAGCAATTAACCAAGTTGTCCGGCATGTCATTGGTCCTTCGACGCTTCGTCTGATTCTTCGGCGCATCGTCCTCTCCTGCGGCCTATTGCCCAATCGGCCAGTTGACTCCGCAACTCCGATATCCTTGGCACAATACCCGCTCTACTTGGCCCGATGCCCGAGTCCACGGCCCGAAGCCTTCTGTCGATACGTCGACCGATCCACCGGCCCGACGTCCAATCTTCTGACATGTTCCTCCGGCACAACATGATTTTCCTGCTTTAATTGTCTCATCCTGATCAAAGCATCCTGCGTCACTCAAAACGCAGATTAAATCATAAACATATATCAAGTAGTTTCATCATCAAAATACGAGATTCAACAATCTCCCTCTTTTTGATGATGACAACTACTTGATGACGGAGTTAAACTTAACTCCCGGAGTTTAAACAAACTCCCCCTATCAATATGCCATATTGATAGAACCTTGAATTCAACCTGAATTCAAGTCATTGCAATATTCATCATGAATACTTGCAACACGTCAACATGAACATATGCATAAACTTATGCATCACATGTCATGTCATCAACATACTTCTCCCCCTTTGTCATCAACAAAAAGGAGAAGTACCACAATCAAGTGTTTGTGATATTGGTTCAATTCATTGCATGAAAAACATAGTATCAAGTTTTATCATAATGCAATCTTTGGAGCTAGAAGATTTAGCAAGTATTTCATCATGCTTAGAACATTCATGCTATCAAGTTTTAGATATGCAAGTTTTATAGCATATAAGATAGCAAGTTCTACATCATGTAAGCTAGCAAATTAGAGATGTTCAAGAAGGCAACTCTTGCTTCTTGAAAATTTTGCTCACTTTGCTAGATGCGCAAGTTAGCATTTTTGCCTCTTTTGAGATAGCAACTTTTTGCTTCTCTTTAGACCAACAAGCTAGCAATTTTTACGATATACAAGTTTCACAATATATAAGCTAGCAAAAATTTCGAAAGCAAATACAAGATAGCTTTCTTGTGTAAGCTCATGATTCTTGCTTCCTATTGCAATGTGCAAATTGCAAGTTTTGCTTCAACTAAGATATTCAAGATAGTGATGTTCAAGAAGACAATTTTTCTTCTTGAAATGAGCAAGTTAGCAATCTTTGCTACTTAAGATAGGCAAGCAAGCAGTCAAGTTTTTGCATCTTCTTGACTTGTACAAGCTAGCTATCTCCCCCTTTGTCATTGTAAAAAAGGAAGAGAGAATACAGTTTTGTACTTCTTTTTTCCTTTTACAACGATTTCAAAATCATGACAAAGGATGAATAATCAAGTTATGAATGTCAAGACAATTTTTCATCATGAATATTTTATCATTGCATGCATCATTATCATAAGTTGAAGTATTACATGCATGATATCATATCACCATTCATAATTACATTAATGTTTCAATATAGCAATTTCTTCTCAAAATGTGTAACTTGGCACTCATAGCATTTTAGATCATGATTTACATCATATGCAATACATCACATCATAATTAGAAAGCAAGTATTGCATGCATAATTGCACATCATAAATGTTTCATATCATGATGGTATCAATTTTGTCAAATTATATCCTACCATGCATGATCAAAACTTCTCCCCATTTTATCATTGAAAACAAGAAGAAAGTAGGGGGTAGAGCATAAAAGTATTAAATATTTTAATCATTTCAAGGCATCATAGATCAAGTTATGATTCGTGATTCATCATAAAGCAAGTTAGTTTTCAATCATCACATAAGGCATTTAAGGAATTTTTGAAACATAGGAGAATGATTAATTTAAGCATACAATGTTTCAATCCAATTCAAGTCATGAATATCAATGCTTTCATATTGTGAGTATCAATTCATGAATACCACAGGATATTATTTGTGACTTCAATTTTGCAAGATCAAGATTATGATTCAAATCAAATCATTAACTTGAAATTCATAATCAAGTCATTAAAATTAATTTCGAGATTCACAAAATATCATGAAATCATTAATCTCGATCAGATGGGAAAAGCATTTTCTTTTTAAGTGATTCTTTTAACGCATCAAAAAAAAAAAACTCATTCATAATTCAAGTGATTTACAAGATATCATAAATGAATTTATCACTTGTATTTCATCAAAATCGAGAACTCTAGAGATAGAAAATGATTGAAGCATTTAACATGATTGATGCATGATTCATATTTAAAGTGTATCTTATATCGTAAATACGAATCAAGCATTTGTCAAATCTAAAATCATCCTCAAAATTACATTCAATAAATTCATGTATGACAAGCATAGATTTATTGAAAAATCAATAAGATAGAGGATTACATTTCAAGTGTTCATCAATTGTAGCATTTCATCATGTGGTAAGATATCAATGCGTAAAACTGTGAAGCAAGATTTTGTTTGATATCTTGATACAGGGCATATAGCAATGATAGCAATCATATATTTCTTGGTGATGCAAGCATGGGATAATCATAGCATAGTGTTTATAGCATCAATTCATATATTTCTCCCCTTTTTTAAGTGTTTCATCTTAAGTGATCGATTTCATGTTAGCATGCCTTTTCATTTATGTCAAATGAAAACATGCATCAACGTTTAGGATCGTAAAATGAATTTCATCATAAAACCATCAATCACAAAAATCATCATGTATATCTCATGCATGAAATTGTCAATCGAAATATTTAATTTCATCATTATGCATTTCTTCAAATCAAACATGATCTTTAATCAAAATCGAGAAATAACAATGGAAATTAACGTAATGCACATTATTACTTCTTAACCATGATTTCATATTTTCAATCAAGATCATTTTATTTGTTTATCATAAAATATGCAATATTATCATTTTTGAAATTACTTAGTATGATCATAATAATTTTTTTTTTTTTTTTAACATGTAATTTTTAAGAAAATTAATTCTAAACTAAAAGAGAAAGATACATCATGAAAGCATCAAGTAATTTCAAAATAAATTAGGGGGATTTCGATTACCTCATCATTGTAGGCTGTTAAGGCGTAGTTTGCCGCCTTGCTTTTGTTGACTTTCTCTTCTTCGGAGGAGCTCGATTCATCCCAGTTTTTGTTCTTCTTCTTGCGTTTAAAGCAAGTAGTTTGATTCTTTTTGCTTTTTAATTTTCGTTTCATTTGTAGTTTAAGTTCACCATCACTTGAGCTTATGCTCGAGTGGTCTTCAAATGTTCTATGTCCCAAATCCTTCCTATTCTTTGGAAGGTGGTTCTCAAGTTCTTCACGTGCATTGCACGTCATTTCATATGTGATCAATGAACCAATTAGTTCTTCAAGTGGAAATTGGTTCAAGTTTTTCGATTCTTGAATAGCAGTTACTTTTGAATCCCAAGTTTTAGAAAGTGAGCGCAAAACTTTGTTAACGAGTTCAAAATCCGAAAAGCTTTTACCAAGTGAATTTAAACCATTGACGACATCCGTAAAACGGGTGTACATGTCAACAATGGTTTCGCTTGGTTTCATATGAAAAAGCTCGAAATCATGCAGTAAAATATTAACTTTCGAGTCTTTGACTCTACTAGTTCCCTCATGCGTGATTTCAAGAGTGCGCCAAACATCGAAAGCCGTTTCGCACAAAGAAACCCGATTGAACTCATTTTTGTCCAAAGCGCAAAATAAGGCATTCATAGCCTTTGCGTTTAAAGAAAAATACTTCTTCTCTAAATCCGACCATTCGTTCGTCGGTTTAGAGGGAAGTTGAAAACCATTTTCAACGATATTCCATAAATCCAGATTTAGAGAAATCAAGAAAACTCTCATTCGAGTTTTCCAGTAAGTGTAGTCCAATCCGTTAAAGAACGGTGGACGAAAGACCGAAAAGCCCTCTTGAAGAGCCATTTCTCTCGGGTGTAAATCCGAAATGAGAGATACCCCGCTCTGATACCAATTGTTAGGATCGAGAGCAATAAGAGGGGGGGGGGTGAATTAGTGCAGCGGAAATCTTACAGCGATTAAAAACCAAAAGCTGCGTTCGTTCAATAAAAACTATTATGATGCAAAAGCTAATTCTCAGTTTGTATCTAAGTGCAGTTTGCGTCTAAGCGCAGATTGCGTCTAAGCGCAGTTTGCGTCTAAACACAGTTTGCGTCTAAGCGTAGTTTGCGTCTAAACACAGTTTTACGTCTAAACGCAGATTTACGTCTAAACGCAGTTTTACGTCTAAACGCAGATTTACGTCTAAACTCAGATTTACGTCTAAACTTTGAAACTCGTTTGTATACTCGCAGAAGGCAGTATGCAGTTGAAATCAAGACGTAAACGTGAACTGAGAACTGATGATTGTGAGAGGAAAGCCGATTTACGTCTAAATGCAGTTTTACGTATAAATGTTGAAACTCGTTCGTAAAATTGTAGAGGACAGTTTGCAGTTATCAATAGGATCAAAATGTAAGTGTAAACTGCAAAGAAACTCTTTCGTAAAAGCACGGAAGACAGTTCTGCAGAATCAAACGTAAACGTAAACTGTAATGTACGAAAATACGAATTTACGTCTGAATGCAGATTCGGAAGAACAGCACTTAGAACTTGTTCGTGAAAGCGCAGAGAGCAGTAGTAATGAAGGAGGTTTGCAGTAATGATAAAGTGCTCAAAAATAAACGCAAACCAGAGATTTAGAGTGGTTCGGTCAGCCTTGACCTACTCCACTTTTGGCTTCCTCCACCGACGAGGTTACCGACGTCAACTAGGGGCCTTCCTTCAATAGGCGAAGGCCAAACTTCCCTTTTACAGTTTCTCTCCTTTTGACAGGCTCAGGAGACAACCTTTACAGACCTTTCTCTCCTCACTTTACAACTGAAAACTTGAAGAACAGAAGGAGGAGACTTAAAGGCTTTACAACACTTTTGAGCTCTTAGAATCACAGAAAAGATCAAGATTTCGGTGTAGGTCTGTATCGTTTCAGTGCTGAATGGGTGGGGTATTTATAGGCCCCAACCCAATTCAAATTTCGAGCTCAAAACGATCAAATCCCGGAATTCCGGGATCAGGCGGTTGCACCTCTTGACTGGAGAGGTGGCACCGCCTGGCAGAGCTCGAAGTCTGAGCTCAGGCGGTTGCACCTCTCGACTGGAGAGGTGGCACCGCCTGGCAGAGCTCGAAGACTGAGCTCGGACGGTTCCACCTTCTCTGTCAGGGGTGGTTGCACCTTCCTGCCAGAGCTCGAAGACCGAGCTCAGGCGGTGCATCTCCTGACCAGAGAAGTTTCTCTTCTCTGCCAGAGGTGGTTGCACCTCTCTGCCAGAGGTGGTTGCACCTCTCTGCCAGAGGTGGTTGCACCACTCTGCCAGAGCTCGAAGACCGAGCTCAGGCGGTGCATCTCCTGTCCAGAGAGGTTGCAGCTCTCTGCTAGAGCTCGAAGACCGAGCTCGGTGGTTGCATCGCCTGCCAGAGCTCGGAACTTGAGCTCTGGCGGTGCTACCTCTCGACAGAGGAGGTTGCACCGCCCAGTCTCGCTTGGAGACTGAGCCCTGGGCGGTTGCACCTCTTGGCTGGGGCGGTTGCACCGCCCAGTCTCGCTGGGAGACTTAGCTTGGGCGGTGGCACCTCCCTGCCTGGGCGGTTGCACCTCCCACAGCTACTTGGGTTCGAATGGGTTGAACCATTCGACCCAACTTGAGTTCTTCAGGGGCCCAATTGCCCCAGGATTAAGCTAATGGGATCACCTCCCATTTCTAACTTAATCACCGTGCTAACTACGATTAAATCTAAGACAATTTCTGCAGCTTTGCTTCGGTACGTCAATCGCTTCTTCCGGCGAGTTTCCGGCGAACTTCCGTCGATCATCCGATGAACCCTCGGTGATGCTTCTGCGGACTTCCGGCAAACTCCTGGACTTTGCGACGATCCACTTGGCGAGTTCCGACGAGCTTCGCTTGGCAAGCTTCTGGACTTCTCGGATCTGTTCTCGCAGAACCTCCGACGACCGTCCGTACTTCCGTCGAACTCTCGAACTCCCAACGTGATCATGAACTTGACTCCGGCGCAACTCCTGCTGCTTGTCTATCTTTCATCGTAGTTAATCCTGCACACTTAAAACAAAACTTCGATCGAGACAATTAATCCTAAGCAATTAACCAAGTTGTCCGGCATGTCATTGGTCCCTCGACGCTTCGTCTGATTCTTCGGCGCATCGTCCTCTCCTGCGGCCTATTGCCCAATCGGCCAGTTGACTCCGCAACTCCGATATCCTTGGCACAATACCCGCTCTACTTGGCCCGGTGCCCGAGTCCACGGCCCGAAGCCTTCTGTCGATACGTCGACCGATCCACCGGCCCGACGTCCAATCTTCTGACATGTTCCTCCGGCACAACATGATTTTCCTGCTTTAATTGTCTCATCCTGATCAAAGCATCCTGCGTCACTCAAAACGCAGATTAAATCATAAACATATATCAAGTAGTTTCATCATCAAAATACGAGATTCAACAGTATAATCATATTTGTGAGTAGCTCTCACCAAAATCCAACCACCTTTGTCAAAGGCCCTACCTTGCATGTATCACTTCGCAACAAATGTAACTTTTGTTGCAAACCTAGACATGTTACTTATAAATGTCTATTTAAGAGATATAGTCCATACAAATTGATTTGGGTTCCTAAAGGAACCATAAAAAACACTATACAAAATGATAAGTTGAGTAGGTCGATTTTTGAGGTACCCAAGGTCAAATGATTACCTAAAAATTACCCTTTATTGTAGAAGTGTCTACCATCTCAAGCTAAGAGCAAAAGTAATATTTTGATAATGAATGCTCAAGGCTTATGACCGAGATCAAAAATCCTCAAAAAGCTCTCAAGCCAAAACAATAAATGAAAGATCATTAGAATTAGAACTATTGGTTACAAAATGATTGAAGACACTTTATATTCAATAAGATCATGCTTGTTGACTTGATGATGCAATGATTATTTGAAATCTTATGTTTTGAAATTACATGATAAACATTTGATCTTGATTTCTCAAAAACTTGAGAACTCTTATGCATGAGTTCCTCTCTTATATTTTTCGGATTTCTCGACTTTTGAAAATTGAGTCTTCATTTTCGAGATTGTTTACTCTTGTTCCCTCTCTTTGCAATTCACAAAACTAGAGATCTGATCCATTGATCATTTGTTTGAACTGATCATTGATATATTTGAACTGATCATATTCTTACGAAGGTTAAAACTTTAAAATGATTTGATATGATATTTATGCAAATAAGCATTTGCACCACAAAATGACTGTGATCTTGCTTAGGAAAGGAGGCAAGAGTACTAGCTTGTTGTATCTCAAAAGAAAAGCAATGATGCTAGACAAAGAAAACAAATAGATTGAGGAAATCAGTGCATTGGCGGTGGCACCACTGGACTGGCGGTAGCACCGCCAATAAGCACTAGTTGTAGGCGATGGCATCACCCAGCTAGCAGTAGCACCGGCCGCAACTCTGCCCTATAAAAGGGCTTTTAGGGCCGGCGATAGAATCTCCCCCAAGCCTTCCTAGACCTCTTCCCCACACCTCTAAACCCCTCTCCACCTCTCATTCTCCTTGCTCTTCCTCTAGAAACTCAAGAAAACCCTCATCTCTTGTGAATCTAAATATCAATCTCAACTTTTCAAGAGGTCACTACAAAGGTAATCCTCAAAAAACTTTTCTCTCAATTTTTAGATCATGCTTCTTATAGTTTTCTCATTAATAATATGTGTATTCCCATGGCATCTAGAAGATCCTCAAGGGACAAAGGAAAGAGGAGAGTAGATGAAACTTATGTTTCCACACTCTTTGATTCACCTCAATATGCCCTTAAATTCCTAACCTTTAAATATAAAAGTGTTCATAAGGGAAAATATAGAGATCTAGAAGAATTGGGTAATTTAGAACAAATTCAATGCTTTTCCAACTTAGATGTCCTTCAAATCCTCCAAATAGGTGAACCCATTTATCCTAGACTTGTTCGGTTGTTTTACAACAACTTGCAAGTATATGAAAATGATAGGGTGTCCACTTATCTCTTAGGGCATCACATGCCCATCACGGATAGTATAATTTGCAACCTTATAGGAATTCTTAAGAAAAGAAGACGTTGTTACTTTAGAGGGCTATGGGATGAAGAATTAGTTGGGGTTATGAGGTATTAGGAATTATCTTTGGTAACCCAAATCTTTCCATCGTTCCAAAAAGTTGTGGACATTTGCTATCCTCACATAGTGAGAAATATCCTACTTCCAAAACAATACCATCATGATGAAGTCTGTCAAATAAAATTAAAAATAATGTATTAGATTATGATAGGACACGACAACTATTTTGGATATCTAATAAAATAAAACATGATTAAATTATCAACAAAAGATATGATGCTTCCTTATGATGCTTTAATCACCAGACTAATGCATGCACATAACATAGTTATTACAACTGATGAAGAAACCTTAAAACTAGATCGATTCAATGTCATCAATGGAAACCTATTAAGGATATTATGATGTCTAGTAAAAAACAGGATTTCGACTAGACTACCTAGGAGGACTGAACCTCCCCCACCTGAACTAGAACCAGAAACACTTGTATATAGGGAAAGTCATTCTCCTTCTACTAGTCCCCTTGAGGCAGCACCTCAAATAGAGCAAGCACCCTCCTCATCTATCGATCTAATAGTGACTCGATTGGATCGAATTGAACTATATCAAGATCATGTCTTAACTGAGACGCAATAAATTCATCGGCAACTGAATACTTTGTTTAGGCATTTTGATTTACCACCACTTGAATGGGTTATGTATTTCCTTTTACTGATAAAAGGGAGTAGAGAACTAAAAAGTACCATGATGAGTTGTACTCTTTGATATACTATACTTCTTACCTTCTATGATGTACCCTTTGACGTCATGTGCTTTTCAATATTATGATGCACTTCTCGATGATGGTTTAATGCTTGCATCACTCTGAGAATTAGACTTGATAAATCTTTTGAATGCATAAATTCCTTGATACATTTTTCAAATATCTTGGTTTTCTTTTAAATTAAGAACATTTTTCTTTCTCATGATATTTACAAAAGAAAAGATTCCACTTTTGGTATTTACAACTTGATGTATTATTTCTCATATTAGGATTATTTACAAAGTTAGGAATGTTAAATTTTCTGAATGCATGAGTTTGTTGTATATCTTTTCTGAATTTTCTCGATTTTTTAAAAAGCTATCATGAAATCTGAAATATTAATTTACTTGGTATCAAATTTGTATCATACCCTTGCTCTATAATTTTTTATACACTTAGACCCTTCACTCATGGAATTTATTGACAAGTACATCTCTCGCAGATTTCATTCTTGTGAATTTTTAATGAGAAATAGATTTGATTTATGAATTTTTATTCATGATTTTTTTTTCCTTTATATGATGCTCATTTCCCATGAATTCTTCCTTAATCTTCTCATGAAAAATTTTTTATGGACTTTTAGTATGTGATGATCACTTGCAAGAATAAGGATTTGATTTTTTATGGACATGTTGATCCTTTTAATAATTCATTTCTCTTTGTTAAAATAGAAGTGTGATTTGATGAAACTTATTTATTGTTTTGGATTTGACTTGGTTCAAATCCTTTCATGGTTCTTGATGAATTCCTCCCTTACTCTTCTTCCTCTTCTTCTTATTTTTTATGACAAACGAAGAAAGACTCTTCCTCATCTCAAGAAGAACCAAAAGCTTTTGCACATCTAAAGTAAAAATGTTTGCTTATCCAAAAGAAGTTATCATGCAAAGTTTTGCTTACCTTCCTTTTTGGCTTGGATAAATTGGTGTGGAAGTTGCTTGAATTTTTTTCTTTACCACACTTGCATTGTTGAATGATTCTCCTTTTTGTTGATGATAAAAGTTGAGAAATATGGTAAATTGATGATAAATCGACATTATGAATATTTGAAATAAATGTGTAAAATGTATCTTATTGTAAATGACTTGAATGTTTTGCGAATACTTGAAATATAATTGGAATCGTCAAATACATCGCAACACATCGCAAATACTTGAAACATATCAAAATGTATTGCATATGCATCATATGTATCATAGATACTTGAAATGCTTCATGAATGCTTGATAAATGTCTATCATTATGATAAGGTATCATGAGCTTCATTTCCTACCTACAATTGATATCATGCCTCGAATTGATGAATTGTTTATCTTTGAAATTTCAATTTTGCTGAATTTTATATTTGAAATTTGTATCATACTTGAAAATAATGATTGTCTATCATCTCTCTATATTGGACTTGAAAATGGAAGTCACGCCTTGACATCATTTTTATTAATAAATACATTGTATCGTATTTTGAATTGGTAATGTTAGAACTCTTGTAGATTCTAAGCTTGGGGTCAATCTCTTTAGGGGATCGGCCTCCTTAGAACTCTATAGGAGTTCCTTCCTCCAAGTTGCTGCTCAAAGGCTGAAAAAAAGATTCATCTATTACTTATCAAAAGAGGATGAATACATGACTCTTTATAGGGTTTCTAAACCTTATCTCCTAATAGGACTCTTACTCAAGACTCCTACTTAATTAAGACTCCTACTCAAGACTCCTAATAGGACTCCTACTCAAGACTCATATTCCTTTACAACTCCTAATTCTTCTTTAAGAAATAACCTCCAAGCCCCTAGCTGGCCTCTTCACCTCTTTAATAGGGGTCGACTTAGGTAGGTTTTACATGAATGCCCCTCTCATTTAGGACTCTCCTAGCTAGAGTCCTAACAGACCCATCCTCTTCAAATCAGCCTTGTCCTCGAGGTTGACAATCCATGAATTATAAGAATTTAATCTTCAAGCCATCATAGTTCTCCCAATTGGCACCTTTTGCTAGTAAGTTCGCCCACAGTATTAGCACTTCAGTAGTGGGTCATCGTCGTCGAGTCACAATCCGTCGGTCAATAATGGCACTCGATTGGGTATGGAGTTCTCCTTGGCTAGTCATATTTGGTGGGTGGCTTTGGGCTATCTCCAAGCACCTATTTACAACTTCCGTCTGGCCATCGGTTTGCGGGTGATACGCCGTACTCCTTTTTAATTTAGTGCCCTTATAGCGTAATTCTTTTGAGTCACAAATGTAATGAGCCATGGAGCTTGGTGCTTCCTCTAATTTTTTTTTTTTTGATCTTACTGGTCTACGTATCTTCCTGCCATTCCCTCTTATTATCCTCAAGGATATTGCTAGTCGAAAGTGAAATGGTCGAAAATTTAGCTTGCTTGGGTAGCCGTGAAAGTGGATCTGCAATAATATTCTTTTTCCCTTTTTTGTAAGTTATTTCATAATCATATCCAAAAAGCTTTGTTACCCATTTTTGCTACTCGGGGGAAGATATCTTCTGCTCTAAGAAATATTTTAGGTTTTTATGGTTGATCTTTATTTGAAAGCGTTGCCCGATCAAGTATAATATCCATTTGGCTGCCGCATGCACAATCACGAGCATCTTCTTGTCATAAATAGTCATTTTGAGATGGGAAGGGGATAATGCCTTATTGGTATAAGCAAGGGGGTGGCCATCGTGCATTAGTTCAACACCAATTCTGACTCCGGAGGCATCAGCTTCAATAACAAAAGTCTTGCCGAAGTCGAGTAGCGCTAGTACGGGCATTGTCGTCATTGCATCTTTAAGTTTGTCGAAGGTGGTGGTTGCTTTGTTCAACCATTGGAAAGCATCTTTTTTTAGCAAGGAAGTAAGTGGTGTACTGATCTTTCCATCATTTTTTACGAACTTGTGGTAGTATCCTATTAAACCGAGAAAGCTACGTAGCAATTTTATGTTCCTCGAGATTGGCTAGTTCTGCATTGCTCCAATTTTGGAGGGGTCTACTACCACACCTTCCTCTGATATAATATGCCCAAGATATTTCACCTTCTGTTGAAGAAAGCAAAAATTCAAAGTGGTCATTGTGTGTTCAAAAGGTAGTTTTGGTATGTCTTCTTTGCACACTTGTATTTGATGATACCCAGATCAAAGGTCCAGATTTGTAAAGATTTGTGCTCTCTTTTATCTAGCAATTCATCTACTATTGGAATATAGTATTTGTCCTTGATGGTTATGCCATTGATAGCTCGGTAATCAACACATAATCACCATGTTCCGTCCTTCTTTCATACGAGGAGCACTGGTAAAGCGTAGGGGCTGCAACTTGGCCGAATAACTCCTATTTCAAGCATCTCTTTTACAATCCTTTCTATTTCATCCTTCTGGAGATATGAATACTGATATGATTGAGTATTTGCTGGAGATTTGATTGGAAGAATTATTATACAATGATCATGCCGACGAGTACGTAGTTCGTCAAATATATCTGAAAATTCAGCAAGCAAAGGAAGTAGATTTAGATTATCAAATTCTGTTGGATCTCCCTTAGTTTGCTGCTCAAGTTGTACTAAAAAGCCACTGCATGCTTTATGCAAAACCTTTTCTATTTGTTGTGTGCAAATCATCATTATGTCGCCCTAACGTTTCCTATGCAGTATCACCTATTTCTCCTTACTGTAAAATTTCATAATTAGTTTCATAAAATTTCAAGAAACATCACCTATTGTTATCAATCATTTAATTTTGAGCATCGCCTCATGATCATCAAGAGGGAGGATGAAGAAATATGCAATTATCTCTTGGTTCTGCAGTAACAGTTTTGCCCGCGAGCATCTTTGGTCGCACTTTAGGGTTCTGCCGTCGGCAACCCTTTCATCGGACTTGCTACAACCTTCAATATGGAGTGTCATCCGAGCTGCAACCTTACTATTTAAGAAGTTATTAGTGCAGCCCGTGTCGATGAGAATAGTGATCAGTTGTTGTTTGAGAAGGCTTCCAACTTTCATCGTTTGCGAGTTTGAGTAGACAGCTAATGCGTGTACCGTAACGTCGGTCGGCTGTGGCACTTCTTCTGCATCTTTTTCTTCATGTTCAAGGCTCACTTCTGGATATTCAATGACCTCTTCTTCTACTGGTTTGATCATAAGAAGTCTCCCTTTACTACAATAATGCTCACAGCTCGTCGTAGTGCTAACATAACCCCTTCGCATATCGCTCCCGAAGCTCTTCTCTTGTTAACCTTTTTGGTCTAGGGACTCGGTTGACAGTAGGGGGGGCTAAGGGCCTCAGTATTGCTGGTTGATGAGGGACCCTAGTTCTCCGGGATTCATGGTTCAATCGCTTCTCTTGAAATCATGCGAAAGAGATGGCTGCCATAAGCATGTACGGTTGTCACGCTTTAACTTCTCCTTGGATCACCGGCTTCAAGCCCTCAATAAAGATCCCCAATAGCTATTTTTCAGACCAATCATGAGTTTTATTAGATAACCTTTCAAACCTGGTTTGGTACTCCTGAATGGTGGAGGTTTGTCGGATCTTTGCTAGTTGTCCGTTAGTGTTCTCGTAATGGGTTGGTCCGAAGTGGATCAGTAGTCCTTCTTTGATTTAATGCTATAAGAGGACTCCATGAGTGTGTTCAAACTAGTCAAACCACTGTATGGCATCCCCTTCAAGATGTATAGCTGTAATTTCTACCATAAATGCGTCCGCAGTTTTGTGGTATCGAAAATATCGCTCCACATGCGAGATCCAACCAATCGGGTCTCGTTCCCATCTAGGGAAGTCCACCCTCATGCGTGGATAGTTGGGATTGACCATAGAACCTCCCCTCTCTTGGAAGTCATCTCTTCAGGCTTGGTGCGATAGGTTAGGGCTCTCTCCTTATTGTGATTTCTTCGGGCTTGGTGGTCGGCCCAAACTAAGTTCGGTAAAGAGAGTCTGAATCTTATCTTCCATTCACGTCTCGAAGGCTTCGAATTTAGCATTGGTTGCCTCCTTAGATGTCATAGTATATGCCTCCAAATTGGTGATGTTAAGATCTCTCTTTTGTTGTCAGGTTAAAGACATGTATAGGTTGAGAGAAGTGATGGTCGAAAGGGTTGGTGGATTGGTGGATGTAGGCTGCGGTTTAGGCTTGTTTTGTGACTGTTTTGGGTGTAGTTTGAGGTGTGGTTTGGTGGAGTTTTAGGGCTGTGGAGGAATGTTTTAGATCTATGGTAGATGTTTGTAACATCCCATTAGTCTCACATCGGAAGTGGGCAATATGTATGATTAGCTTATAAGGGCCTGATGAGTGTACTACATTAACTCCCGCTTAAGCATTTTGGTCCGTGGTTAAAGGACCAAAATGGAGTTATTGGCCAGTTGGCTCACTAGTTAACAAAGGTTTGATAGAAATCAATGGAAGTTGCTGCAGGTCTAATTTAACAAAAAACTTGAGAAATTTGAGGAGGGAATTGATAGCAAAATCTGCAGTATAATAGCAAGGAAATTGGTGCAAGTTGCGATAGCAGAATTCTCATTAAATAATTTCAGCGGTTTGCAACAAAAATTTGTAGCAACACAAAATCATTTTTAGAGATGAATTACTCAATAGATCAATCTTAGATGGAAGCCAAGATGATCTATGAAGTGTATAAGAAATTTCATTCAAAAAAGATTGTAAATAGATTAGTTAAGACAACAATATGCGTTTGAAATTTTTTGCATCACAGATTTTCAAATGTAGCAGATTGGACATAAAATATCAGTGGTTTCTATTAAGAATTTTTCAATAAAACTAAAGGGAAATCCACTGTTAGGAAGTATCAAATTTATCATAAAAATTTCATAGAGATTTGGAGAAAAAAAATGTAGTAGCAAGATCAAACAAACAGTACTATGCGGTTAAAATTTTACAATGCAGATTTTCAAGTATAGCAGTTAGACGTAAAAGATTAATAGTTTATATTAAGAATTTTTTGACAAAACCAAAGGAAAATCTGCTACTAGGAAGTGTTAAAGCTGTGGTAAAAATTTCATAGAGATTTGGATAGAAAAAACATAGTAGCAAGATCAAACAATCTGTTTTCTATGCGGCTGGAATTTTACAATGCAGATTTTCAAGTATAGCAGATTAGACGTAAAAGATCAATAATTTATATTGAGAATTTTTAACAAAACCAAAGGAAAATCTATTGTTAGGAAGTGTTAAAGTTGTTTTAAAAATTTCGTAGAGATTTGGATAGAAAAAACATAGTAGCAAGATCAAACAGCCTGTGTTATGCAGTTGGAATTCTGCAATGTATCTTTCGTCGTAGAGATGAAAACTTTACGACGAAAAGTTTATGCAGCAATATAGAAATATTTTTTTTTTGGATTTTCGAATAAGAATAACTAAATTGTAGTAGCAGTAAGGTAAGAAACCAGAACCTATTGCAATTCATGGGGAGATTAAAGGATGATCTATAGTGGTGGAGATGACGGTGGAATTTGGTAACGATCTTTTAAACAATTGTGGGAATTGCTTTGGGCAGCTGTGGAGGGCTGATGAATGGCTATGGAAGGGCAGCGAGATGCCAAGAATGCTGCTATGATATTAGGTGATAGAACCCATGTAGATTCTAAGCTTGGGGTTGATCTCTTTAGGGGATCGGCCTCCTTGGAACTCTATAGGGGTTCATTCCTCCAAGTTGCTGTTCAAAGGCTACAAAAAAGATTCATCTATTACTTATCAAATGAGGATGAATATATGGCTATTTATAGGATTTCTAAACCATAACTCCTAATAGGACTCTTACTCAAGACTCCTATTACTTTACAACTCCTAATTCTTCTCTAAGAAATAACCTCTAAACCCTAACCGGCTTTAATTGGAGTTGCCTTAGATAGGTTTTACATGAATGTCCCTCTCAATTAGGACTCTCCTAACTAGAGTCCTAATAGTAAATAATGATAAGTATTATGATGTGCATGTTGATAATTTTAAATGAATATAATTTATTAGTTTAATGCTTGAATTCAAAGGCCTTGAATTCAAGAGTGTCTTTTCACAAGTATGGCATATAGATAGGGTGAGTTAAGGTTAACTCCATCATTAATTGATTGTCATCAACAAAAAGTGAAAGATTGTTGAATCTAGGATTTTGATGATAAAATCAATTGGTAAATTATTTGATCAAATTTATATGTTCAGAAAAGTGTGTAGGATTAACTATGATAGCAATCAAGGCATAAAGCAAAATGAAGTGCTAGAGTCAAGATCGAGATTTCGTTGGGAGTTCGAGAGTTCATCGGAAGTCCAAATGTTCGTCGGAAGGTCTACTAAAATTGACCGAGAAGTCCAGGAGCTTGCCAAAGAAGCTCATCAGAACTCGTCGAGAAGATCATCGTGAAGTCTAAGAGCTTGCCATGAGAGTCCGCTGGAACATTACCGAGAGCTTAGTGTATGCCTTAAGAATCGTAGTTAGCACGTAATAAGCGTTAGGTTTGGGAGGTAATGTTAGAACCCTTGCAGATTCTAAACTTGGGGTTGATCTCTTTAGGGGATCGGCCTCCTTGGAACTCTATAGGGGTTCCTCCCTACAAGTTTCTGCTCAAAGGCTGCAGAAAAGATTCATCTATTGCTTTAGAAAAGAGAAGGAATACATGGCTATTTATAGGGCTTCTAAACCCTAACTCCTAATAGGACTCCTACTTAAGACTCTTACTTCTAACCAACTCCTAATATGACTCCTACTCAAGACTCCTATTCCCTTACAACTCCTAATTCTTCTCTAAGAAAAAATCTCCTACATGAATGCCCCTCTCAATTAGGACTCTCCTAGCTATAGTTCTAATAGAATGTCCCTCTCAATTAGGACTCTCCAAGCTAGAGTCCTAACAGACCCGCCCTCTTTAAATCAGCCTTGTCCTTGAGGCTGATGATTCATGAATTCTGAAAATTTGATCTTCATGTCGTCATAGTTCTCCCAAGTGGCATCTTCTATTGGTAGGTTCGCCCACTGTATTAGCACTTCATTAGTGGGTCATCGTCGTCGAGTCACGATCCGTCGATCAATAATGGCACTTGGCTGGGTCTGGAGTTCTCTTTGGGTAGCCATATTTGGTGGATGGCTTTGGGTTGTCTCCAAGCACCTATTTAAAACTTTTGTCTGGCTGTTGGTTTGTGGGTGATATATCGTACTTCTTTTCAATTTAGTACCCTGCCTATAGAATAACTTTGTCCAAAATCTGCTCTTGAAGATGCAAGTAGAATTTGTCACAAGCACAATGCGTCCCTTATAGCATAATTCTTTTGAGTCCCGATTGTAATGAGCCACGGAGCTTGGTGCTTCCTCCTTTTTTTTTTTTTTCTTACTAGTCTCTGAATCTTCCTGCCATTCCATCTTAATATCCTCAAGGAAGTCGCTAGTTGGAAGTAAAACGACCAAAAATTCAGCTTGCTCAGGTAGTTGCGAAAGCGCATCTGCAACAACATTCTCTTTCCACATTTTGTAAGTTATTTCATAATCAAATCCAAGAAGTTTTGTTACCCATTTTTGCTGCTCAGGGGAAGATATCTTCTGCTCCAAGAGATATTTTAGGCTTTTATGGTCGATCTTGATTTGAAAGTATCGCCTGATCAAGTACAATCTCCACCTCATTGCTACGCGCATAATGGCGAGCATCTCCTTATCATATGTTGACTTATTTTGATAGGAGGGAGATAATGTCTTGCTAGTGTATGCGAGTGGTCGACCATCTTGCATAAGAATGGCTCCAATTCTGACTCCAAATGTGTCGGCCTCAATAACGAATGGTCGGTTGAACTCTGGTAGTGTTAGCACCGGCGTCGTCGTCATGGCTGCCTTAAGTTTGTCGAAGGCAGCGGAGGCTCTGTCCAACCATTGGAAGACATCTTTTTCCAGTAAGGAAGTAAGTGGTGCACTGATCTTTTCATAGTTTTTCACGAACTTGCGGTAGTAGCCTGTTAAACCCAGAAAGCCATGTAGCAATTTTATGTTTCTCAGGGTAGGCCAGTTTTGCCTTGCTTCAATTTTGAAGGGGTCCACTATCACACCTTCCTCTGATATGATATGCCCAAGATATTCCACCTTCTGTTGAAGAAAGCAAAAATTCGTAGTGGTTGTTGTGTGTTCAAAAGGTGGTTTTCGGTATATCTTCTTCGCACACTCATATTTGATGATACCCGGATCAAAGGTCCAGCTTTGTAAAGATTTGTGCTCCCTTTCATCTAGCAATTCATCTGCTATTGGAAAAAGGTATTTGTCCTTGATGGTTATGCCATTGAGAGCTCGGTAATTAACGCATATTCGCCATGTTCCGTCCTTCTTGCTTACAAGTAGCACCGGTGAATAATAGAGGTTGCACCTTGGCCGAATAACTCCTGTTTCGAGCATTTCTTTTACAATCCTTTCTATTTCATCCTTCTAGAGATGTAGATATTGATATGGCCGAGTATTTGCTGGAGGTTTTTCTAAAAGAATCATTATATAATGATCATACCAACGGGTAAGAGGTTGGTTGTACGGTTCGTCAAATATATCTGAAAATTCAGGAAGCAAAGGAAGTAGGTTTGGATCTTCAAATTGTATTGGCTCTCCCTTAGTTTGCTGCTCAAGTTGTATCAAAAATCTGCTGCATGCTTTATGCAAAACCTTCTCCATTTGTTGTATGGAAATCGTCGTTAAGCCGCCCCCACGTTTCCCGTTCAGTATCACTTGTTTCTCCTTACTGTAAAATTTCATAATTAGTTGCATAAAATTCCAAGAAATATCACCTAATGTCATCAACCATTTAATTATGAGCATGGCTTCATGATTATCAAGAGGGAGAAGGAAGAAATATGCAATCATCTCTTGGTAAGGCCTCATGATCATCAACAGTTTCACTTGCGGGCGCCTACGATCATACTTCAAAATCCGTTCGTTGGCGACCTTAACGACAAACCTGCTGCATTTCTCAATAGGTAAGTTCATAGGGACAGCAACCTTACTGTTTAGGAAGTTATTAGTGCTGCCCGTCTCGATGAGAACAGTGATCGGTTGTTGTTTGAGAAGGCCTCCAACTTTCATCGTTTGTGGGTTTGAGTAGCCAGCTAGTGTTTGTACCGTAACTTCGGTCGGTTGTGGCTCTTCTTCTGCATCTTTTTCTTCATGTTCAAGGCTCTCTTCTGAATGTTCAATGACCTCTTCTTCTATCGGTTCATGTAATATCCCATTAGTCCCACATCGGAAGTGGGGAATGTATATGATTAGCTTATAAGGGCCTGATGAGTGTACTACGTTAACTCCCGCTTAAGCATTTTGGTCCGTGGTTGAAGGACCGAAATGGAGTTATTGGCCAGTTGGCTCATTAGACCCGGGTCGTGACATTTGGTATCAGAGCCGACCTAGCATTAGGGCAGGGTGAGAGGGCTCTAGTAGGAAAGGGCTACCCGTTGATGGAGTCAGAGAACTCATCACGGCGTGGAGCCACCACTGAGTTAAACCTCACATGCACTATGCTAGGATTTGATCTGGGTTATGTATGGCCTTGATGAGGACGTCAAGCTAATTGAGTTGGGGATAAGTGTAATATCCCATTAGTCCCACATCAGAAGTGGGGAATGTGTATGATTAGCTTATAAGGGCCTGATGAGTGTACTACGTTATCTCCCGCTTAAGCATTTTGGTCCGCCGTTGAGGACCAAAATGGAGTTATTGGCTAGTTAGCTCATCAGACCCGGGTCGTGACATTTGGTATCAGAGCCGACCTAGCATTAGGGCAGGGTGAGAGGGCTGCAGTAGGAAAGGGCTACCCGTGGATGGAGTCAAAGAACTCATCACGGCGTGGAGCCACCACTGAGTTAAACCTCACATGCACTGTGCTAGGGTTCGATCTGGGTTATGTCTGGCCTTGACGAGGACGTCAAGCTAATTGAGTTAGGGATAAGTGTAATATCCTAGTAGTCCCACATCGGAAGTGGGGAATGTATATGATTAGCTTATAAAGGCCTGATGAGTGTATTATGTTAACTCCCGCTTAAGCATTTTGGTTCGTGGTTGAAGGACCGAAATGGAGTTATTGGCCAGTTGGCTCATCAGACCCGGGTCGTGACATTTGGTAACAGAGCCGACCTAGCATTAGGGCAGGGTGAGAGGGCTGCAGTTGGAAAGGGCTACCCGTGGATGGAGTCAGAGAACTCATCACGGCGTGGAGCCACCACTGAGTTAAACCTCACATGCACTGTGCTAGGGTTCGATATGGGTTATGTCTGGCCTTGACGAGGACGTCAAGCTAATTGAGTTGGGGATAAGTGTAATATCCCATTAGTCCCACATCGGAAGTGGGGAATGTATATGATTAGCTTATAAGGGCTTGATGAGTGTACTACGTTACCTCTCGCTTAAGCATTTTGGTCCGGCGTTGAGGACCAAAATGGAGTTATTGGCCAGTTAGCTCTATTGAATCTCAGATTTTGATGATGAAGTCAATTGTCATTTGTCATCTAATTTATGTGTTGAGATAAGTGTGCAGGATTATCTACGATGAAAGTTAGACAAGCAGCAGGAGTTGCGCCAGAGTCAAGTTCATGATCACATTGGGAGTTCGACGGAAGTTCGGACGGTCGTCGGAGGTTCTGCGAGAACAGATCTGAGCTCGAAATTTGAATTGGGTTGGGGCCTCTAAATACCCCACCCATTCAGCACTGAAAAGATACAGACCTACACCGAAATCTTGATCTTTTCTGTGATTCTAAGAGCTCAAAAGTGTTGTAAAGCCTTTAAGTATCCTCCTTCTGTTCTTCAAGTTCTTAAGTTGTAAAGTGAGGAGAGAAAGGTCTGTAAAGGTTGTCTCCTGAGCCTGTCAAAAGGAGAGAAACTGTAAAAGGGCAGTTGGCCTTCGCCTATTGAAGGAAGGCCTCTAGTTGACGTCGGTGACCTCGTCGGTGGAGGAAGCCAAAAGTGGAGAAGGTCAAGACTGACCGAACCACTCTAAATCTCTGGTTTGCTTTTATTTTGAGCACTTTATCATTACTGCAAACCTCCTTCATAACTACTACTTTCTGCGCTTCTACGAACAAGTTCTAAGTGCTGTTCTTTCAGAATATGCATTCAGACGTAAATCGGTGTTTTCGTACATTACAGTTTACGTTTACGTTTTGATTCTGCAAAACTGTCTTCTGCGTCTTCACGAACAAGTTTCTAAGTGCTGATCTTTCCAAATATGTTTTCAGACGTAAACCAGTGTTTTCGTGCGATATTTACATTGCAGTTAACGTTTATGCCTTGATTCTACAAAACTGTCTTCTGCGCTTTTACGAACGAGTTTCTAAGTTCAGATCCCTTCGAAACTGCGTCTAGACGTAAAATTGCATTTAGACGTAAAACTGTCCAAACTGTGTTTAGACGTTTTAGACGTAATCTGAGTTTAGACGTAAATCTGCGTTTAGACGTAAATCTGCGTTTAGACGTAAATCTGCGTTTAGACATAAATCTGCGTTTAGACGTAAAACTACGTTTTAGACGTAAACTGAGTTTGGACGTAAATCTGCGTTTAGACGTAAATCTGCGTTTAAACGTAAATCTGCGTTTAGACGTAAAACTGCGTTTAGACGTAAAACTGCGTTTAGACGCAAACTGCATTTAAACGTAAATTATGTTTAGACGTAAACTACGTTTAGACGTAAACTGCACTTAATCATAAGTTATCTTAGAATTGGCTTTTGCTTCAAAATTGATTTTTATCGAACGAACGCAGCTTTTGTTTTTAATCGCTAAAAGATTTCCGCTGCACTAATTCACCCCCCCCCCCCCTCTTAGTGCTCTCGATCCTAACAATTGGTATCAGAGCAAGGTTAACTCTCTAACGGATTAAAACCCAAAGAGAAATGGCATATGCCGGAAACCAAGAGGGGCATTCTATTACTCATCCACCCATGTTCAGTGGGACGGACTACACCTACTGGAAGACCCGAATGAGGATCTTTCTTATTTCTATGGATTTTGAACTATGGAACCTTGTCGAAAACGGTTTTTCAAAGTCTTCTCTTCCAATGATCGATTGGAATGAATTGGAGAAGAAGGCTTTCGCTCTTAATGCAAAGGCTATGAATGCCTTATTTTGTGCACTTGACAAAAACGAGTTCAACCGTGTTTCAACTTGTGAAACTGCATTTGATATTTGGCACACACTCGAAGTGACCCATGAGGGCACAAGTAGAGTAAAGGAGTCAAAAATCAATTTGCTGTTACATTCTTTCGAACTTTTTCGGATGAAACCGAGTGAAACCATTGGCGACATGTTTACCCGTTTCACGGATGTCGTTAACGGTCTAAAAGGACATGGAAAGAGCTTTTCGGATTTTGAGCTTGTTAATAAGATACTAAGATCCCTTCCTAAGAGTTGGGATCCTAAAGTCATGGCTATTCAAGAGGCAAAAGATCAGCGAAATTTCCCTCTTGAAGAATTAATCGGGTCATTAATGACCTACGAAATGACTTGTAAAGCTCATGAAGAGCAAGAAGACATCCTTCCAAAGAACAGAAAGGATATGGCACTCAAAACTTCTGAAGATCACTTGAGAGAAAACTCAAGTGATGAGGACTGTGACGACGACTTGGCACTTCTAACTAGAAAATTTAAAAAATTTATTAAAAGAAACAAGTTTAAGAATGATACTAAAAATAAACTTGAACCCAAGAAGGATCAAGTTATTTGCTATGAGTGCAAAAAGCCGGGACACTACAAGAGTGATTGTCCCCAAGCCAAAAAGAGAACAATAAAGAAGAAAGCACTCAAAGCAACATGGGATGATTCGAGCGCATCTGAGGAAGAGGAGTCCAACACCGAGCAAGTTGCTCATTACGCCTTAATGGCTATTGGAGAGGAGGTAACGAATTCATTAAATGCTGATTTATCTTTTGATGAATTATTAAATGCTTTCAATGACTTATTTGACGAATGCAAGAGTATCAGTAGAAAATATAAATTGCTGAAAAAGGTGCATGATAGTCTTACTTGTGAGTTTGACAAGTTAAAAGTTGAAAGTCATGATAGTTTAAATTCATGTATCAAATGTCATGATTTAGAAACCTTCCAAAAAGAAAACCTGCTACTCAAGGATACCTTGAAGAAATTCGAGGTTGGTAGCAAGTCATTGAACATGATCCTTACAAATAAGGGTCACGTTCCCAAAAGAAGTGAAATTGGATTCGTGAGAAGTTCTCACCAAAATCCAACCACCTTCATAAAAGGCTCCATCTTACATGTTCAACATCAAAACAAATGCAACTTTTGTTGCAAATTTGGACACAAGACACATTGTTGTCCATTCAAGAAAATAAGTCCAAACAAATTGATTTGGGTTCCTAAAGGAACCATGACAAATTCTATGCAACATGATAGAAAATATAGATCTATTTGTGAGGCACCCAAAAGCAAATGGGTACCTAAAAATTATCCTTTCTTGTAGAAACCCACACCATCCCAAGCTAGGAGCAAGAGATTGTATCTTGATAGTGGATGCTCAAGGCATATGACCGGAGATCCATCTCAATTCTCTAAGCTCTCTAGCATAGATGAAGGCTATGTTACCTTCGGAGACAACAACAAGGGTAAAATCATTGGCAAAGGAACCATAGGTAACAAATCCAACTTTTTTATTAAAGATGTCTTGTTAGTTGATGGTTTAAAACATAACCTCTTGAGCATTAGTCAATTATGCGATAAATGATACATTGTCAAATTCGAATCCAATGCTTGTATTATTGAAAAACCCCATAAAAACATGTCTATGATTGCATTAAAACAAAATAACGTATACACTATTGACATCAATGACTTGTGTAATGAAATGTGTTTTTCAGTTTTAAATGAAGATGCTTGGCTATGGCATAGAAGATTAGGTCATGCTAGCATGAAACTAATCACTCAAATATCATCTAAAGAACTTGTAAGAGGAATTCCTCATATCAAGTTCATCAAAGATAATGTATGTGATGCTTGCCAATTAGGTAAACAGATTAAGGGTAGTTTCAAGACTATAAATCAAATAAGCACCTCTAGGCCCTTACAATTGATCCATATGGACTTGTTTGGACCAATCTCTTCATCAAGTCTAGGAGGTAGCAAATATGCCTTTGTCATTGTTGATGACTATAGCAGATATACATGGACCTACTTCTTAAAACAAAAAAATGAATGCTTTATATATTTACCAAGTTCTGTAAACTTGTTCAAAATGAGAAAGATTCTATGATTTCGTCAATAAGAAGCGATCATGGTGGAGAATTTCAAAACCACGATTTCCAAGAATTCTGTGAACTCAATGGATATAACCATAGTTTCTCTACTCCAAGAAATCCTCAAAAAAATGGGGTAGTAGAAAGAAAAAATCGAAATCTACAAGAAATGGCAAGAACCATGTTGAATGAACACAGCCTACCCAAATACTTTTGGGCCGAAGCCATAAACACTGCATGCTATATTTTGAATAGAGTACTAGTAAGACCCGTACTCACCAAAACTCCTTATGAGTTATGGAATAACAAAAAACCCAATGTTTCATATTTTAAAGTCTTTGGGTGTAAGTGTTTTATCTTAAATGAAAAGGATAACTTAGGAAAATTTGATGCTAAATCCGATGAAGGAATCTTTCTTGGTTATTCTTCGGTTTCTAAAGCTTTTCGTATCTTCAATAAAAGAACCTTAATTATTGAAGAATCCATTCATGTTGTTTTTAATGAGATTTCCGAAATTAAGAAAAATGATCTTGATGATGATGTTAATTTTGATTCCTTAAACTTAAATGAAACCCTTTCTCCAACTAGCAACTTGAATGCATCCACTTTCGAAACATCCGTACCCAAGGATTGGAAGTATGTAGATGCTCATCCTAAGGAGCTAATATTAGGAGACACATCAAAGGGGGTTCAAACACGATCTTCTTTTAAAAATTTTTGTGCCAACGCCGCCTTTCTCTCCCAAATTGAACCCAAATGCGTTGATGAAGCCATGAAAGATGATTCATGGATTATCGCAATGCAAGATGAATTGAATCAGTTTGAGAGAAATGAGGTGTGGACGCTTGTTCCTAGGCCAAATAACCATTTAGTAATTGGTACTAAATGGGTTTTTAGAAACAAGCAAGATGAAAATGGTATCGTGGTTATAAACAAGGCTAGATTAGTGGCCAAAGGTTTCAACCAAGAAGAAGGTATCGATTACGAAGAAACCTTCGCACCTGTGGCTCGATTGGAAGCCATAAGGATGTTCCTTGCCTACGCTAGTAGTAATAATTTTAAGTTATTTCAAATGGATGTTAAAAGCGCTTTTTTAAATGGCTTTATTTCCGAAGAAGTTTATGTTGAACAACCTCTTGGATTTGAAAATAATAGCCTCCCTAATCATGTGTTCAGATTAACTAAAGCTCTTTATGGTTTAAAACAAGCCCCAAGGGCTTGGTATGAGAGACTTAGTTCTTTTCTTATCAAAAATAACTTCACAAAAGGCAAGGTTGATACTACATTATTTATCAAGAATTTTGAAAATAATTTTCTTATTGTTCAGATTTATGTTGATGATATTATCTTTGACTCTACAAATGAATCTCTTTGTGAATCTTTTGCTAAAACTATGAGTCTTGAATTCGAAATTAGCTTATGGGAGAATTAACATTCTTCTTAGGTTTACAAATCAAACAACTAAGCAATGGCATCTTTATTAGTCAAACTAAATATGCCATGAGTGTATTAAAAAGGTTCAATATGAACAAATCAAAGGCTAGTAACACTCCTATGAGCACCTCCACTAAGTTAGAAATTGATGAAAGTGGAGAAAGCTTTGATCAAAAAACTTATAGGGGTATGATAGGAAGTTTACTTTACCTCACTACAACCAGACCAGACATCATGTTCAGTGTAGGACTTTGTGCTAGATTTCAATCAAACCCTAAGATATCTCATCTCAAAGCAGTTAAAAGAATATTTAGATATCTTAATGGTACCACAAATCTAGGATTATGGTACCCAAAATCAGAGAATTTTGAGTTAATTGCTTATGCTGATGCAGACTTTGCTGGTTGTAGATTAGATAGAAAAAGCACATCAGGATCATGTCAATTCTTAGGACATGCCATTGTTTCCTGGTCATCAAAGAAACAAAACTCGGTTGCACTATCAACAACCGAAGCTGAATATATTGCAGCAAGTGCATGCTGTGCACAAGTTGTACGGATGAAAAATACTTTAGAAGATTACAAAGTTAATCTTAAAGATATTCCCATTAAATGTGATAACACGAGTGCAATTTGCTTAACCAAGAATCTAATACAACATTCAAGAACAAAACATATTGATATTAGACATCACTTTATATGAGATCATGTCACTAATCATGACGTAACCATAGAATTCATTGAAACTAAACATCAACTAGCTGACATTTTTACAAAACCTCTAAGTGAAGAACAATTTGATTTCATAAGAAGAGAATTAGGAATGTTGATATGTCCGAATAGATAAACTTGCTAACATTATTTTTCGGACTATATTGCATCACTTGATTGCCATGTTTCTATGTGAAAATCTGCAACAAAATCTTGTCCGAATGCATCTTATTTATTCAAATGCTATAAAACAGATTTTCTCGTACACTTTCATGAATAAATTTGATGAAGTGATATGTATGTACTCCAAAATTCCTCTATAAGCTTTTAAAGCAATCTTTATAAAGGGGGAAGAAGTTTTTAAAGCAATCTACGAAAAATTCCTCTATAAGCTTGCTAATATTTATTTTCCTGGTATCATAATTACTATGCTTTTTGTTGATGACAAAGGGGGAGAAATATATGAATTGATAAACACTGCTATGATTATGCCATCCTTGCATCATCAAGAAATATATGAACATATGAACATGTGCTGAAGTTTGCATTATGCCCAAAATTGATCATGTGAAGAAAATGCAAAACTTGCTAGAATACTTCAAATGTGTGCATCATGTAATAGTGTTTCACAGCTTTATATGATAATGTTTAAACTACATGATGAATAGTTATAAACACAATCATACAAACTTGTTGATGTATGTCAAGCCTTGACATCATCTTTGAAGAGATACATCATGATGAGTATCATGATAGGAGTATTGATAAGTTTAACTGATCTAACTTATCAATACGTCACTTGAATTCTTAGGTCTTGAATTCAAGATTGACTTATCTCAACTATGGCATATAGACAGGGGGAGTTAAGGATAACTCAATTATCAATTGATTGTCATCATCAAAAAGGGGGAGATTGTTGAATCTCGGATTTTGATGATGAAGTCAATTGTCATTTGTCGTCTAATATATGTGTTGAGATAAGTGTGCAGGATTATCTACGATGAAAGTTAGACAAGCAGCAGGAGTTGCGCCGAAGTCAAGTTCATGATCACATTGGAAGTTCGAGAGTTCGACGGAAGTTCGGACGGTCGTTGGAGGTTCTGCGAGAACAGATCCGAGAAGTCCAGAATTTTGCCAAACGAAGCTCGTCGGAACTTGCCAAGTGGATCGTTGCAAAGTCCAGGAGTTTGCTGGAAGTCTGCAGGAGCATCACCGAGGGTTCATCGGATGATCGACGGAAGTTCGCCGGAAACTCGCCGGAAGAAGCGATTGACGCACCGAAGCAAAGCTGCAGAAATTGTCTTAGATTTAATCGTAGTTAGCACGTTGATTAAGTTGGAAAATGGGAGGTGATCCCTTTGGCTTAATCTTGGGGCAATTGGGCCCCTGAAAGACTGAAATTGGGCCGAATGGAACAAACCATTCGGACCCTGATTGCACCAGGAGGTGCAACCGCCTAGGCCGGGAGGTGGCACCGCCTGGGCTAAGCCTCCCAGCGAGACTGGGCGGTGCAACCTCCCCAGCCGGGTGGTGGCACTGCCTGAGCTCAGTCTTCGAGCAAGACTGGGCGGTGCAACCTCCCTGACAGAGAGGTGGCACCGCCTGAGCTCGGTCTTCGAGCTCTGCCAGGCGGTGCAACCTCTCCAGTCAAGAGGTGCTACCGCCTGATCCCGGAATTCTGGGATTTGATCGTTTTGAGCTCGAAATTTGAATTGGGTTGGGGCCTATAAATACCCCACCCATTCAGCACTGAAAAGATACAGACCTACACCGAAATCTTGATCTTTTCTGTGATTCTAAGAGCTCAAAAGTGTTGTAAAGCCTTTAAGTCTCCTCCTTCTGTTCTTCAAGTTCTTAAGTTGTAAAGTGAGGAGAGAAAGGTCTGTAAAGGTTGTCTCCTGAGCTTGTCAAAAGGAGAGAAACTGTAAAAGGGCAGTTGGCCTTCGCCTATTGAAGGAAGGCCTCTAGTTGACGTCGGTGACCTCGTCGGTGGAGGAAGCCAAAAGTGGAGTAGGTCAAGACTGATCGAATCACTCTAAATCTCTGGTTTGCGTTTATTTTGAGCACTTTATCATTACTGCAAACCTCCTTCATAACTACTGCTTTCTGCGCTTCTACGAACAAGTTCTAAGTTTTGTTCTTTCAGAATCTGCATTCAGACGTAAATCGGTGTTTTCGTACATTACAATTTACGTTTACGTTTTGATTCTGCAAAACTGTCTTCTGCATCTTCACGAACAAGTTTCTAAGTGCTGATCTTTCCAAATATGTTTTCAGACGAAAACTAGTGTTTTCGTGCGATATTTACATTGCAGTTTACGTTTACGCCTTGATTCTGCAAAACTGTCTTCTGCGCTTTTACGAAAGAGTTTCTAAGTTCAGATCCCTTTGAAACTGCGTCTAGACGTAAAATTGCGTTTAGACGTAAAACTGTCCAAACTGTGTTTAGACGTTTTAGACATAATCTGAGTTTAGACGTAAATCTGCGTTTAGACGTAAATCTGCGTTTAGACGTAAATCTGCGTTTAGACGTAAAACTACGTTTTAGACGTAAACTGAGTTTGGACGTAAATCTGCGTTTAGACGTAAATCTGCGTTTAAACGTAAATCTGCGTTTAGACATAAAACTGTGTTTAGACGCAAACTGCATTTAAACGTAAATTGTGTTTAGACGTAAACTACGTTTAGACGTAAACTGCACTTAATCATAAGTTATCTTAGAATCGGCTTTTGCTTCAAAACTGATTTTTATCGAACGAACGCAGCTTTTGTTTTTAATCGCTAAAAGATTTCCGCTGCACTAATTCACCCCCCCCCCCTCTTAGTGCTCTCAATCCTAACAAGCTCATCAGACCCGGGTCGTGATAGTTCAATCATAAGAAGTCCTCCTTTACTACAGCGATGCTCACGGCTCCACGGCTCGTCACAATGCCAACATAACCCCTTCGCATATCGCTCCCGAAGCTCTTCTCCTGTTAACCTCTTTGGTGTAGGGACTTGGTCGACAGTAGGGGGGACTTTGGTGTACGGTTGTCGCGCTTTAACTTCTCTGTTTTTGAGACCAATCATGATTTTGATTTGATAACCTTACCAACCTGGTTTGGTACTCCTGAATGGTGGAGGTTTGTCGGATCTTTGCTAGTTGTTCGTCAATATTCTCGTAAGCGGTTGGTCTGAAGCGGATCAGCAGTCCTTCTTTAAATTGTTGCCATGAAAGGACTCCATAAGTATGTTCAAACTGTTTAAACCATTGTATAGCATCCCCTTCAAGATGTATAGCTGCAATTTTCACCATAGATGCATCCTCGGTTTTGTGGTACCGAAAATATCGCTCCGCCCGCGAGATCCAACCAATCGGGTCTCCTTCTTCCCATCTAGGGAAGTCCACTCTCATGCATGGATAGTTGGGGTTGGTCATAGAGCCTACCCTCCCTTGGAAGTCATCTCTTCGGGCTTGGTGTGATTGGGCAAAGTGTTAGGACTCTAGCTTGGAGAGTCCTAATTGAGAGGGACATTCATGTAAAACTGTTAGGACTCTAGCTAGGAGAGTCCTAATTGAGAGGGACATCCATGTAAAATTGTTAGGACTCTAGCTAGGAGAGTCCTAATTGAGAGGGACATTCTATTAGGAGGTGTTTTCTTAGAGAAGAATTAGGAGTTGTAAGGGAATAGGAGTCTTGACTAGGAGTCCTATTAGGAGTTGGTTAGAAGTAAGAGTCTTAAGTAGGAGTCTTATTAGGAGTTAGGGTTTAGAAGCCCTATAAATAGCCATGTATTCCTTCTCTTTTGATAAGCAATAGATGAATCTTTTCTGCAGCCTTTGAGCAGCAACTTGGAGGGAGGAACCCCTATACAGTTCCAAGGAGGCCGATCCCCTAAAGAGATCAACCCCAAATTTAGAATCTGCAAGGGTTCTATCACCTGGTATCAGAGCAGCGTTCTTGGCATCTCGCTGCCCTTTCACAGCCATCCATCAACCCTCCACAACCATCCAAAGCAATTCCCACAATTGCTTAAAAGATCGTCACCGAATTCCGCCATCATCTCCACCACCGCGGATCATCCTACGATCTCCCCGTGAATTGCAACAGGTTCTGGTTTCCAACCTTACTGCTGCTGCAATTTAGTTATCCTTATTCGATAATCAAAAAAAAAAAATCGTTCTTATATTGCTGCATAAACTTTTCGTCACAAAGTTTTCATCTCTACGACGAAAGATACATTGTAGAATTCCAGCCGCATAGCACCATCTGTTTGATCTTGCTACTATTCTTTTTCTATCCAAATTTCTACGAAATTTTTATGACATCTTTGACACTTCCTAACAGTGGATTTCCCTTTAGTTTCATCAAAAAATTCTCAATATAACCTACTGATCTTTTATGTCCAATCTGCTGCACTTGAATTGCAGAATTCAAGCCGCATAGTACCATCTGTTTGATCTTGCTACTGTGCTGTTTCTATCCAAATTTCTACGAAATTTTTATGACATCTTTGACACTTCCTAACAGTAGATTTCCCTTTGGTTTCATAAAAAAATTCTCAATATAAACTACTGATCTTTTATGTCCAATCTGCTGCACTTGAAAATCTATGCTGCAGAAAATTTCAGCTGCATATCGTTGCCTTAACCCATCTATTTGCAATCTTTTTTGAATGAAATTTCTTATAGACTTCATATATCATCTTAGCTTCTATCTAAGATTGATCTATTAAGAAATTCATCTCTAAAAACGATTTTATGTTGCTGCAAATTTTCATCGTATCCCGCTGAAATTTTTCGACGATAATTCTGCAATTGCAACTTGCACCAATTTCTTTGCTGTTATACTGCCAAAATTTTCTTGATTAAATTAGATATCCTTGCTTTCATATAAACTGTGATTTTTCTATCAATTCCCTCCTCAATTCTCTCAAGTTTTTGGTGGAAATTACGTCGAGAAACCGTTGTTTCTTCGACGATAATTCTACTCTTACAAGACAGCACATACTTGCTGCAACTTCCACGGATTTTTGTCAAACCTTTGCTACCATCTACCACAGATCCAAAACTTTCATCCATAGCCCTAAAACTCTACCAAACCATACCCTCAAACTGCACCCAAAATAGCCACAAAACAAGCCTAAACCGTAGCCTACATCCACCAATCCACCAACACTTTCGACCATCACTTCTCTCAACCTATACATGCCTTTAACCCAACAGCAAAAGAGAGATCTTAACATTATTGATTTGGGGCCATATACTATGGCATCTAAGGAGGCAATCAATGCTAAATTCGAAGCCTTGGAGGCGCGAATGGAGGATAAGATTCGGACGCTCTTTACCGAACTCAGATTGGGCCGACCACTAAGCCCGAAGAAATCATATCAAGGAGAGAGCTTTGCCCAATCACACCAAGCCCGAAGAGATGACTTCCAAGGGAGGGTAGGCTCTATGACCAACCCCAACTATCCATGCATGAGAGTGGACTTCCCTAGATGAGAAGAAGGAGACCCGATTGGTTGGATTTTGCACGCGGAGCGATATTTTCGATACCACAAAACCGCGGATGTATCTATGGTGAAAATTGTAGCTATACATCTTGAAGGGGATGCTATTTAGTGGTTTGACTGGTTTGAACATACTTATGGAGTCCTTTCATGGTGACAATTCAAAGAAGAACTGCTGATTCGCTTCAGACCAACCGATTACGAAAATATTGACGAACAACTAGCAAAGATCCAACAAACCTCCACCATTCAGGAGTACCAAACCAGGTTTGAAAGGTTATCTAATCAAAATCATGATTGGTCTCAAAAACAGCTATTGAGGACCTTCATTGAGGGCTTGAAGCCGGAGATCCGCGGAGAAGTTAAAGCGCGACAACCGTACACGCTTATGGCAGCCATCTCTTTTGCACGACATCAAGAGGAGCAATTGAACCATGAAGCTCGGAGGACTAGGGTCACTCCTCAACCAGTAATATTGAAGCCCTCAGCCCCCCTTACTGTCGACCAATTCCCTGCACCAAAGAGGTTAATAGGAGAAGAGCTTCGGGAGCGATATGCGAAGGGGTTATGTTGGCATTGTGACGAGCCGTGGAGCCGTGAGTATCGCTGTAGTAAAGGAGGACTTCTTATGATTGAATCGATAGAAAAAGAGGTCATTGAACATCCAAAAGAGAGCCTTGAACATGAAGAAGAAGATGCGGAAGAAGAGCCACAACCGACTGACGTTACAGTACACGCACTAGCCAGCTACTCAAACCCGCAAACGATGAAAGTTGGAGGCCTTCTCAAACAACAACTGATCACTGTTCTCATCGACACGGGCAGTACTACTAACTTCCTATATAGTAAGCTTGTTGTTCGGATAGCATTACCTATCAAGAATCGCTGCAGGTTTGATGTTAAGGTCATCAACGGACGGATTTTGAATTGTGATCGTAGGCGCCCGCAGGAGAAACTATTGCTGAAGGACCAAGAGATAATTGCAGATTTCTTCCTTCTCCCTCTTAACAATCATGAGGCCATGCTCAGAATTAAATGGTTGACGACATTAGGTGATATTTTCTGGAATTTTATGAAACTAATTATGAAATTTTACAGTAAGGAGAAACAAGTGACATTGCACGGGAAACGTGGGGGCGACATAACAACGATTTGCACACAACAAATGGAGAATGTTTTGCATAAAGCATGCAGTGGCTTTTTGGTACAACTTGAGCAGAAAACTAAGGGAGAGCCAATAGAATTTGAAGATCCAAATCTACTTCCTTTGCTTGCTGAATTTTCAAATATATTTGATGAACCGTGCAACCTACCTCTTACCCGTCGGCATGATTATTGTATAACGATTTTTCCAGACAAATCTTCAGTAAATACTTGGCCATATCAATATCTACATTTCCAGAAGGATGAAATAGAAAGGATTATAAAAGAGATGCTCGAAACAGGAGTTATTCGGCCGAGTTGCAACCTCTACTCTTCACCGGTGCTACTTGTACACAAGAAGGACGGAACATGGCGAATATGCGTTGATTACCGAGCTCTCAATGGCATAACTATCAAGGATAAATACCCTATTCCAGTACTAGATGAATTGCTATATGAAAGGGAGCACAAATCTTCACAAAGATGGACCTTTGATCCGGGTATTATCAAATACGAGTGTACGAAGAAGTCATACTGAAAACCGCCTTTCGAACACACGACGGCCACTAGAAATTTTTACTTTCTTCAACAAATGTTGGGATATCTTGGGCATATCATATCATAGGAAGGTGTGACGGTGGACCCCTTCAAAATTGGAGCAATGCAAAACTGGCTGACCCCGAGAAAAATAAAATTGCTATATGGCTTTCTGCGTTTAACAGGCTACTACCGCAAGTTCATGAAAAACTATGGAAAGATCAGTGCACCACTTACTTCCTTACTAAAAAAAGATGTCCTCTAATGGTTGGACAGAGTCTCCACGGCCTTCGACAAACTTAAGCCAGCCATGACGACAACGCCGGTGCTAACACTACCAGATTTCAACCGACCCTTCATTATTGAGGCCGACACATCTGGAGTCAGAATTAGAGTCATTCTCATGCAAGATGGTCAAACACTTGCATACACTAGCAAGGCATTATCTCCCTCCTATCAAAATAAGTCAACATATGATAAGGAGATGCTCGCCATTGTGCGCGCAGCAACGCGGTGGAGACCCTACTTGATTGGTCGACGATTTCAAATTAAAATCGACCAAAAAAGCCTTAAGTACTTTTTGGAGCGAAAGATATCATCCCCTGAGTAGCAAAAATGGGTAACAAAACTTCTTGGATTTTATTATGAAATAACTTACAAAAGGTGGAAAGAGAATATTGTTGCAGATGCGCTTTCGCAGCTACTTGAGCAAGCTGAATTTTAAATCATTTTACTTCCAACCAGCGACTTCCTTAAGGATATTAAGATGGAATGGCAGGAAGATTCGGAGACCAGTAAGATACAAAAAAAATTAGAGGAAGCACCAAGCTCCGTGGCTCATTACAATCGGGACTCAAAAGAATTATGCTATAAGGGATACATTATGCTTGTGACAAATTCTACTTGCATCTTCAAGAGCAGATTTTGGACAAAGTTATTCCATATGCAAGGTAATAAATTGAAAATGAGTACGACATATCACTCATAAACCAACAGCCAGACAGAAGTTTTAAATAGGTGCTTGGAGACAGCCCAAAGCCACCCACCAAATAGGACTACCCAAAGAGAACTCCAGACCCAGCCAAGTGCCATTATTGATCGACGGATCGTGACTCGACGACGATGACCCACTCATGAAGTGCTAATATAGTGGGCGAACCTACCAATAGAAGATGCCACTTAGGAGAACTATGACGACTTGAAGATCAAATTCCCAGAATTTACGAATCATTAGCCTCGAGGACAAGGCTGATTTGAAGAGGACGGGTCTGTTAGGACTCTAGCTTGGAGAGTCCTAATTGAGAGGGACATTCATGTAAAACTGTTAGGACTCTAGCTAGGAGAGTCCTAATTGAGAGGGACATCCATGTAAAATTATTCGGACTCTAGCTAGGAGAGTCCTAATTGAGAGGGACATTCTATTAGGAGGTGTTTTCTTAGAGAAGAATTAGGAGTTGTAAGGGAATAGGAGTCTTGACTAGGAGTCCTATTAGAATTTGGTTAGAAGTAAGAGTCTTAAGTAGGAGTCCTATTAGGAGTTAGGGTTTAGAAGCCCTATAAATAGCCATGTATTCCTTCTCTTTTGATAAGCAATAGATGAATCTTTTCTGCAGCCTTTGAGCAGCAACTTGGAAGGAGGAACCCCTATAGAGTTCCAAGGAGGCCGATCCCCTAAAGAGATCAACCCCAAGTTTAGAATCTGCAAGGGTTCTAACACAAAGCTCTCTCCTTGATATGATTTCTTCGGGCTTAGTGGTCGGCCCAATCTGAGTTCAGTAAAGAGCGTCCGAATCTTATCCTCCATTCGTGCCTCCAAGGCTTCGAATTTAGCATTGATTGCCTCCTTAGATGCCATAGTATATGGCCCCAAATCAATGATGTTAAGATCTCTCTTTTCCTTTTGGGTTAAAGGCATGTTTAGGTTGAGAGAAGTGATGGTCGAAAGTGTTGGTGGATTGGTGGATGTAGGCTGTGGTTTAGGCTTGTTTTGTGGCTGTTTTGGGTGCAGTTTAAGGGTGTGATTTGGTAGAGTTTTAGGGCTGTGGATGAAAGTTTTGGATCTATGGTAGATGGTAGCAAAGGTTTGACAGAAATCCGTGGAAGTTGCAGCAAGTATGTGCTGTCTTGTAAGAGTAGAATTGTCGTCGAAGAAACAACGGTTTCTCGACGTAATTTCCACCAAAAACTTGAGAGAATTGAGGAGGGAATTGATAGCAAAATCACAGTTTATATGACAGCAAGGATATCTAATTTAATCAAGAAAATTTCGGCAGTATAACAGCAAGGAAATTGGTGCAAGTTGCAATTGCAGAATTATCGTCGAAAAATTTCAGCGGGATACGATGAAAATTTGCAGCAACATAAAATCATTTTTAGAGATGAATTTCTTAATAGATCAATCTTAGATGGAAGCCAAGATGATCTATGAAGTGTATAAGAAATTTCATTCAAAAAAGATTGCAAATAGATGGGTTAAGGCAAAGATATGCAGCTGAAATTTTCTGCAGCATAGATTTTCAAGTGCAGCAGATTGGACATAAAAGATCAGTAGTTTATATTGAGAATTTTTTGATGAAACTAAAGGGAAATCCACTGTTAGGAAGTGTCAAAGATGTCATAAAAATTTCGTAGAAATTTGGATAGAAAAAGCACAGTAGCAAGATCAAACAGATGGTGCTATGCGGCTGGAATTCTGCAATGTATCTTTCGTCGTAGAGATGAAAACTTTGTGACGAAAAGTTTATGCAGCAATATAGTAACGATTTTTTTTTTTTTTTTATTTTCGAATAAGGATAACTAAATTGCAGTAGCAGTAAGGTAGGAAACCAGAACCTATTGCAATTCACGGGGAGATCAAAGGATGATCCGCGGTGGTGGAGATGATGGCGGAATTCGGTGACGATCTTTTAAGCAATTGTGGGAATTGCTTTGGATGGTTGTGTAGGGTTGATGGATGGCTGTGGAAGGGCAGCGAGATGCCAAGAACGCTGTTTTGATACCAAGTGTTAGAACCCTTGCAGATTCTAAACTTGGGGCTAATCTCTTTAGGGGATCGGCCTCCTTGGAACTCTATAGGGGTTCCTCCCTCCAAGTTGCTGCTCAAAGGCTGCAGAAAAGATTCATCTATTACTTTAGAAAAGAGAAAGAAGAAAGAATACATGGCTATTTATAGGACTTCTAAACCCTAACTCCTAATAGGACTCCTATTTAAGACTCTTACTTCTAACCAACTCCTAATAGGACTCCTACTCAAGACTCCTATTCCCTTACAACTCCTAATTCTTCTCTAAGAAAAAACCTCCTACATGAATGCCCCTCTCAATTAGGACTCTCCTAGCTAGAGTCCTAATAGAATATCCCTCTCAATTAGGACTCTCCAAGCTAGAGTCCAAACAGGTAATCCTACTAACTCAGTTAGGAGCCAACTAAGCCCATAATTGGACTAGTTTGGGCTGAATTCAAGGCCCAACCAGGTTGCTGAACCCTGTCTGGCGATGGCACCGCTAGACTGGGGTGGTGGAACCACCCAGGGAACGGTCTCCCAAGTGGTCTAGGCGGTGGTACCACCTAGATTAGGCGGTGGTACCGCTGGTAGTTATTACTTGCTAGGCAGTGGTACCATCCTGTCAGGTGGTTGTACAACCAAAGCATAGTATCCGAGACTTTATCAAGCAATGGTACCACCTAGTGTCAAAGTGTTAGATGGTGGTACTGCCAGTACCCCAAAAATCCGGGATGAGACACTTTTTGGTTCTAATTTTGAAGTCATTGGGGCTTATAAATACCCCACCCTTTTCTACATGAAAAGGTAATAAAGTACAATCAAAGTATGAAAAAACTCCAAGTGTTGGGGTGTTAAAAGTATTGTAAAAGTGAGAAGAATCCTCCTCCTCCCTCTCTTTAGCTTTGTAATCATCCAAGAATAGGTGTGAGGCTTATAAGGGTTATCTCCTAAACCCATAAAAAGGAGAAAGTATTGTAAAAAGATGGTTGGTCTTTGCCTATTGAAGGAAAACCATTAAGGGATGTCGGTGACCTCGACGGAGGACAAATCAGAAGTGGATGTAGGTCACAACAACGGAACCACTATAAATTTCGATGTGTTATTTCTTTTCTGCTTATTATCTTTACTGCTTTACTTCATTGCATCCAATCCCCTCTTCTCTACTCATTTGCAAACTTACTCGAGTCAAAACAAATGATTTTCGTCAAAATCAGTTTTTATCGTACGAAGATTTTTAAATCGACGTAATTTTTCCGCTATACTAATTCACCCCCACCCCCCCTCTCTTAGTGCTATTCTTGATACTAGCATACTAATGGTCTTTCTTCAATAGGCAAAGACCAACCACCTTCTTACAAACATTTTCTCTTTTTCATGGGTTTAGGAGACAATCCTTACAAGCCTCACACCTTTTCTCTAATAATTACAAAGTTGAAGAAAGAGGAGGAGGACCCTTAGCATTTTTACAACACTTTTACAACCCAACACTTAAAGATTTTTTCACACTTTCTTGCTTTTTTTATTACCCTTTCATGCAAAAAAGAGTCGGGTATTTATGTTGAATCTCATATTTTGATTATGAAACCAATTGATAGTGTTTATGATTTGATATGCATTTTGAGTGACATAGGAAGCTTCGACAGGGAGAGTGTTAGGATCCTTTAGGTTCCTTTTATTTTCTAAGCTTTTGAATAATGTTTATTGAGTCTGTTTAGTTCAGTTAGAGTTGGATAGAGGTTTATTTAATATTTATTATTAGAGTCCAAGTCCTAGTGGACTCTGGGTGGAACTCTATAAATAGTAATGTAACAGTTTCTTTTCGACAGATAATGAAATATTATTCAGTCTTTTGACAAAACCCTAGGAGGCCGATCCCCTCAAAGTGATCAAGGAGGCCAATTCTCTCGAAGTGATCATCCCTTTTTCTCCTCTTTCTTCTATGATAAAACCCTAGGGTCTTATCATTTGGTATCAGAGCAGTGATCCTCGTTGTAGTTATCTTCATCTTAAAAAAAAAAACAAAGAAGAGAGGGAAGAAGAGGAAGCCGTAGCCACACACCCCTGCTTCCCTTGCTTCTGGCCAGCAATCACTATTGCCGCTGCTTCCCGGCCAGAGTACACCATCGCCCATCGCCTCACACCCTAGCCACCACCATTGTCAAGAGACGATGCCCCATCTCGCCGCAGACCCGCTTCCTGGCTAGAGTCCACCGCCTCCCGTCGCCACCCACCCGAGCCACTACCATTGTCAGGAGACGATGCCCCATCTCGTCGTAGCCCCGCTTCCTGGCTAGAGTCCACCTCCTCCCATCACCACCCACCCGAGCCACCACCATTGCCAGCCTTCTCCTCAACCGCTCACGATCCTTCTGCATCGCCTACGGCTCCTGTTATGGTTGTTAGGATCAAGAGCACTAAGAGGGGGGGGTGAATTAGTACAGCAAAAATTTTTCATCGATTAAAACCGAAAGCTGCATTCGTTTGATAAAAAATGATTTCGACGTAAAAGCTGATTCTAAGATTACTTTAACTTAAGATTAAGCGAGATGACGTTAAAGTAAATCTACAAAGGCAGTTTGCAGTTTATGATGAAAATTAGAATGCAAGCGCAAGCTAAAATGCGACGTTCGTACGATAAAACCGGTTTACGTCTAAATGTCAATTTTGAAGATACTGAACTTTGAGATATGTTTTATATATGCACAGAAGGCAGTTTACAGTTATGATTGAAATCAAAACGTAAACGTAAATTGAAATGTAATGATCCTACGAAAAAACCGATTTACGTTTAGACGCAGATTCGGAAAGCTCTGAATTTAGAAACTCGTTCGTAAAAGTGCAGAAGGCAGTAGCTATTTAGGAGGTTTGCAGTAAAGATAAAATGCTCAAAGTAAATGCAAACCGAGATTTAGAGTGGTTCGGTCAATCTTGACCTACTCCACTTTTGGCTTCCTCCACCGACGAGGTCACCGACGTCAACTAGAGGCCTTCCTTCAATAGGTGAAGGCCAACCACCCTTTTACAATTTCACTCCTTTTGACGGGCTTAGGAGACAACCCTTACAGAATTTTCTCTCCTCTCTTTACAACTCAGAACTTGGAAGAAAAGAGGGAGAAGAACTTTTGGCCTTTACAACAATTTTGAGCTCTAAGAATCACAAAAAAGATCAAGATTTCAGTGTGTGTCTGTGCTCTTTCAGTGCTGAATGGGTGGGGTATTTATAGGCCCCAACCCAGTTCAAATTTGGCGCTCAAAATTGTCAATTCCCGGAATTCCGGGATCACTGTTAGAACCCTTGCAGATTCTAAACTTGGGGTTGATCTCTTTAGGGGATCGGTCTCCTTGGAACTCTATAGGGGTTCCTCCCTCCATGTTGTTGCTCAAAGGATGCAGAAAAGATTCATCTATTGTTTATCAAAAGAGAAGGAATACATGGCTATTTATAGGGCTTCTAAACCCTAACTCCTAATAGGACTCCTAGTCAAGACTCTTATTCCCTTTCAACTCCTAATTCTTCTCTAAGAAAACACCTCCTACATGAATGCCCCTCTCAATTAGGACTCTCCTAGCTAGAGTCCTAACAGAATGTCCCTCTCAATTAGGACTCTCCTAGCTAGAGTCCTAACAGTTTTACATGAATGTCCCTCTCAATTAGGACTCTCCAAGTTAGAGTCCTAACAGACCGCCCTCTTCAAATCAGCCTTGTCCTCGAGGTTGATGATTCGTGAATTCTAGGAATTTGATCTTTAGGTCGTCATAGTTCTCCCAAGTGGCATCTTCTATTGGTAGGTTCGCCCATTGTATTAGCACTTCATTAGTGGGTCATCGTCGTCGAGTCACGATCCGTCGATCAATAATGGCACTTGGCTGGGTCTGGAGTTCTCTTTAGGTAGTCATATTTGGTGGGTGGCTTTGGGCTGTCTCCAAGCACCTATTTTAAAACTTTCGTCTGGCCGTCGGTTTGTGGGTGATATACCATACTCCTTTTCAATTTAGTACCATGCATATGGAATAACTTTGTCCAAAATCTGCTCGTGAAGATGCAAGTAGAATTTATCGTAAGCACAATGCGTCCCTTATAGTGTAATTCTTTTGAGTCCCAATTGTAATGAGCCATGGGGCTTGGTGCTTCCTCCAATTTTTTTATAATCTTACTAGTCTTTGAATCTTCCTGCCATTCCATCTTAATATCCTTAAGAAAGTCGCTGGTCGGAAGTGAAACAGCTGAAACTTCAACTTGCTCGGGTTGCTGCGAAAGCGCATCTGCAAGAACATTCACTTTCCCCTTTCTGTAAGTTATTTCATAATCAAATCCAAGAAGTTTTATTACCCATTTTTGCTACTCAGGGGATGATATTTTTCGCTCCAAAAAGTACTTAAGGCTTTTATGGTCGGTTTTAATTTGAAATCGTTGGCCAATCAAGTAGGGTCTCCACCTCGTTGCTGCGCGCACAATGGCGAGCATCTCCTTATCATATGTTAACTTATTTAGATGGGAGGGAGATAATGCCTTGCTAGTGTATATGAGTGGTCGACCATCTTGCATGAGAATGGCTCTAATTCCGACTCCAGATGTGTCGGCCTTAATAATGAAGGGTCGGTTGAAAACTGGTAGTGTTAGCACCGGCGTCGTCGTCATGGCTGCCTTAAGTTTGTCGAAGGCAGCGGAGGCTCTATCCGACCATTGGAAGACATCTTTTTTCAGTAAGGAAGTAAGTGGTGCACTGATCTCTCCATAGTTTTTCACGAACTTGCAGTAGTAGCCTGTTAAACCTAGAAAGCCATATAGCAATTTTATGTTCCTCGGGGTCAGCCAGTTTTGCATTGCTCCAATTTTGAAGGGGTCTACTGCCACACCTTCGTCTGATATGATATGCCCAAGATATGCCACCTTCTTATGAAGAAAGCAAAAATTCATAGTGGTTGTTATGTGTTCAAAAGGTGGTTTTCGGTATGTCTTCTTCGCATACTCGTATTTGATGATACCCGGATCGAAGGTCCAGCTTTGTGAAGATTTGTGCTCCCTTAGCAACTCATCTACTATTGTAATAGGGTATTTATCCTTGATGGTTATGCCATTGAGAGCTCGATAATGAACACATAATCGCCATATTCCATCCTTCTTTCGTATGAGGAGCACTAGTGAAGAGTAGGGGCTGCAACATGGCCGAATAACTCTTGTTTTGAGCATCTCTTTTATAATCCTTTCTATTTCATCCTTCTGGAGATGTGGATATTGATATGGCTGAGCTTTTGCTGGAGATTTGCCTGGAAGAATCATTATACAATGATCATACCAACGGGTAAGAGGTAGGTTGCGCGGTTTGTCAAATATATCTGAAAATTCAGCAAGCAAAGGAAGTAGATTTGGATCTTCAAATTTTGTTGGCTCTCCCTTAGTTTGTTGCTCAAGTTGTACCAAAAAGTCGCTGCATGCTTTATGCAAAACCTTCTCCATTTGTTGTGTGCAAATCGTGGTTACATCACCCTCACGTTTCCCGTGCAGTATCACCTGTTTCTCTTTACTATAAAATTTTATAATTAGTTGCATAAAATTTCAAGAAATATCACCTAATGTCATCAACCATTTAATTTTAAGTATGGCCTCATGATCATCAAGAGGGAGGAGGAAGAAATATGCAATTATCTCTTGGTCCTGCAACAACAGTTTCACCTGTAGGCACCTATGATCACACTTCAAAATCCGTCCGTTGGCGACCTTAACGACAAACCTGCTACAATTCTCAATAGGTAAGTTCATATAGACAGCAACCTTACTGTTTAGGAAGTTTTTAGTGTTGCCCGTGTCGATGAGAATAATGATCGGTTGTTGTTTGAGAAGGCCTCCAACTTTCATCATTTGTGGGATTGAGTAGCCAACTAGTGTATGTACCGTAACTTTGGTCGGTTGTGGCTCTTCTTCTGCATCTTCTTCTTCATGTTCAAGGCTCTCTTTTGGATGTTCAATGACCTCTTCTTCTATCGGTTCAATCATAAGAAGTCCCCCTTTACTACAGCGATGCTCACGGCTCCACGGCTCGTCACAATGCCAACATAACCCCTTTACATATCGCTCCCGAAGCTCTTCTCTTGTTAACCTCTTTGGTGTAGGGACTTGGTCGACAGTAGGGGGGGCTAAGGGCTTCAATATTACTGGTTGAGGAGCGACCCTAGTCCTCCGAGCTTCATTGTTCAATTGCTCCTCTTGATGTCGTGCGAAAGAGATGGCTGCCATAAGCGTATACGGTTGTCGCGCTTTAACTTCTCCTCGGATCTCCGGCTTCAAGCCCTCAATTAAGGTTCTCAATAGCTATTTTTGAGACCAATCATGAGTTTGATTAGATAACCTTTCAAACCTAATTTGGTACTCCTAAATGGTAGAGGTTTGTCGGATCTTTGCTAGTTGTCCGTCAATATTCTCGTAATCGGTTGGTCTGAAGCGGATCAGCAGTCCTTCTTTGAATTGTCACCATGAAAGGACTCCATAAGTATGTTCAAACCAGTCAAACCACTGTATAGCATCCCCTTCAAGATATATAGCTGTAATTTTCACCATAGATGCATCCGCGATTTTATGGAACCGAAAATATCGCTCTGCGCGCGAGATCCAACCAATTGGGTCTCCTTCTTCCCATCTAGGGAAGTCCACTCTCATGCATGGATAGTTGGGGTTGGTCATAGAGCTTCCCCTCTCTTGGAAGTCATATCTTTTGTCACGCCCCTCAAAATATCGATAATATTTAAAATTTTAATCACAACTAATCCAGGATCCAAACACACATTTGAGATCACTAAGAAAACATTCAGATCAAGAATTTCACCTCTATAGTTTACAAATTCATAACCCTATACAGTTCATAAACATCCCACACATCACTCGATAATACAAACAAACTGAACTTAACTCATCAAAATAATATCCACAACATAATTTCACAGGTGGGGAAGTCTATGCAGTCACCAAACCAACGATTACCATAAGTTCGTATCATTACATGAATTTTACTTAACATTCCAAAATCCTAAACATGAGGGATCCTTTAACTTACACAAAATCCACAGGTTTAGATTCATCGTCAACATTTCATTAGATGCAGAGTGGCTTATACAACAAATACATATATGCTAACACAGATCTGCCCAAAATCTTCTAACTTTCCACTACCTCAGCCCAATCTTAAAATTTAAGCAAGCGATACGCTATCCTGAAAAATTTATCAACAAACGGGGTGAGCATATAGAGCTCAGCAAGTGACTAACATATCCATATCAAAATAGGACAATTTCCAAAGACATAAAGTTTCATAATACGAGGCAGAATATATGAATTCGTAGACATAATATCATTAGGTGCATAATCACAATTGTCCTTTCAATCATACATATTTGGTTCATAACATATGGGGCATAGAGTAATTGGAGCATATCAGAAACGAATGAAACGTTTTGGAGCAAAACAATAACAAATGAAACATATCGGAGCTTATCAATGGCATATGAAATGTTCCGGAGTATATCAACAGCGTATGGAACATTTCGAAGCATAACAACAATGAATGAAACATTTCAGAGCTTATCAATATCACATACCAAACAGAAGCTCAAACGTCGTCTTTGACGTTGCATTCATATCATTCTTATCCAAAGCATGTACAAAAACACATAACCAAAGCTCTGGATATCATATCAAACATACAGAAGGTGTAGTGGGACCTCAAACAGAACGTGATACATCCATTTCTGAATGACCACCAGACAGAAGTCTCCCACGTCTGGGAGCTCCATCCACCCACGTCTAGGTGAAGTCAGAAGGGGTCGGCAGAGCAACGCAGGCTCTAAGCACATACCCTTTACCATTTCTGGCAAAGGTCCAAACAGTCCCACAATCACCAGAGTACAAAAGGGCAGTTTAACAATAAGTAGCATATATCGGAAGCACACGCGGAACAACAAAAACATACGTGTGCCTTTTCGAGACAATACGATGCAAGGAACAAAGCTCTCACAAATGTATTCAGATTTGAAATGAAATGAAAGCCAGAGTATATAGGGATTTTAAGCAATCATATTTGGCTCAATTCAAATAAGAAGAATAGATGAATTCAATATCCAAAGGAACGAAATAGAATACGCGAAATCGACCAAAGCTCGATTTCTGATAGAATTCCAATGGCACATAGAACAAATATTTCAGATTATCAATTATGCTCCAATACCCATAAGAAAACTACTGTCAAAATATATATCAATCTGTTTTCTGTCGAAACAAGTTTCGTACGAATCAGGGTTTCCCACAAGGAGTTACCTTTGATTTGGTAACACAAGGTCAAGGACACAATCACTGTTTTGCAGAATACATAGGGTCCGATTCAACAGATAATAGGGTAGGCATTTGAATTCCAAAATTTTCAAACTAAATTTCAAAAGAAAGGTCTGCAAGTCTAGTTTCGGACGAAGTCAGTTTGGTACAAATCAGAATTTTCAACAGAGAGTTATAGGCATTTTAGTATCGAAAGGTCAGAAATCTTGATCCCTGTTTTGCAGCATCTATAGGCTCATTTGAAACAGATGATTGGGTAAGTATTCGGTGTCCAAAATTTACAAAATCAGTATAAAAAGAAATTATAAGAGTCTAATTTCAAACAAAATAGTTCCTGCCTGAATTCTCATTTTGCACTAAAAATTATAGCTGAAACAGTGTATAGGGGTCAGTTTACCGAAAAAATTTCAGAATCCATGGTTCTATATCCAAAGAGAGACATATCAGTTTCTAGATAGAAATCCTTCAGTTTATTTTGAAACAACATAAAAACAGAGACTAATTTTCTATAGGATGGGGTTAGAAACACTTGCCTTTGGGAATTTTGACCCTAAGTGAAAGGATTTGGGCAAGAACCCTTAAAGCCCCAATTTTTTTTTCTTCTTCTTTCTTTCTTTCCCTGATCATCCACACAGCTGCCTTCTCTGCTTCCTTAAGAACGAAGGCAGAGAGGCTTAAGCGGTGGAATTTGTCATTTTGTGTATTTTGTAGTTTAGTCCTTGTTTTTATCATATTCACGATTAGGTCCTTAGGGTTTACATATAGGTCCTCAGATTCTTTCTTTTTTTTTTTTTTTTTTAACAGATCTCCCAAATCTTAAAAATAAGTTGCCTCTGATTCATACTCTATTTCTTTTGTCAATTTAAAATAGATGCTTACATTATCACCAGAAATTTATACGAAAATTCGGAAATGAGGAATGTTACACTCTACCCCCCTTAAAAGAAAAATTTAGTCCTCTAAATTTATCGTACCTCTATCGATGAAAAGACGGGGGTACACCTTTTTCATTTCCTCCTCTAGCTCCCAAGTTGTCTCCTCTCCAGAATGATGTCTCCAAATTACTTGAACCAGTGGGATGACCCGATTCCTTAGGACTTTTTCTTTCTTATCAACAATTTGAATAGGCTCTTCCACATAAGATAAATTTTTATCGATCTCCACCAGCTCATACTTAATGATGTGAGAAGGGTCATATATATACTTCCTGCTAGTCATAAGTGCCCAGCAAGCCAATCACGTGAGTGATGGCACGTGTGACTTGATACAGAATCTTTTTGCTTATTATATTTTGGCGTATATCACTTTATAACTATTGCATAAATGCATATGTATTGTGATGTCCTTGGATTTGTGCAATGGGAATCGGATCGTGATGAGATCACGATAATGAGATCGATTCACCTTTAAACACATATCCTAAATAATCCCGGTCATAGGTTACTCGAGAGGGACATCGTGATAACCGGATAGACTGGTGTGCTGTATACCCGTCCATATGATGGATGCAGCTGGTCTCATAGCTGCTCGTGTAGGGACACTAGGGATACAGTACAGGTGCTCATTGGAGAATGAGTTCACTGATTGATCCGCTTACGGAATGCTGGATGGTTGATGATGCCTTATTGTCAGACAACGATTCCGTAGTCCTAGTGGTGTATCTGGTTCTTAGACTTGAGACACCAAGGATGTCCTGTATGAGTGCTCCACTCTTTGATACCAGACTTATAGGTTTGGCTGTTCCCAGATCTAGTACAGCTGGTCATTGGGAGTGGTAGTCGACCTTACGAGGGCTATTGAGTGTCGATAGAGGATCATCCACTCTCGGTATCATGAGAGGAATATCCCATGTGTTCTTGCTCAGACAAATCCCTGGCCAGGGTCATTCGGGTTGAGAGAGAAAGAGTTCTCCGGGAGAATCCGATTAGAGCGAGACTCGAGTAGAAACCGTATGGGTCTGACAGCACCATGCTCGATATACGGTCTCTGGGATATTAGATGGATGAGGGACTATAGGTACATGGTAACTGAGGACAGATAGGTCCAATGGATTGGATTCCCCTGTATTGTCTGGGGACTACGGCGTAGTGGCCTAGTACTTCCGTAGTCGATGAGTCGAGTGAATTATTACAGAGATAATAATTCACTTAGTTAGAAGGAGTTCTGACAGGTATGACTCACGGCCAGCTCGATATTGGGCCTAGAGGGTCACACACATATGGTAGGCATTGCGATGAGTAGAGGTTCGGATATGAGATATCCGACGGAGCCCTTGTCTTATTGGATGCAGATCCAATACCCACTAGGGAAAGGACCCATTAGGGTTTTGACACGGGATCTCTATAAATAGGAGGGATTCACAGCCTCATAGGCTAGAGTCTTTGCTTGCCCTTCCTATTCTCCTCTCCCTCTCCACCTCAGAGTAGGCCTGGAGTTTTGAGGAGCGTCGTCGCAACCCTGCTGTGTGGATCACCGCTAGAGAGGAGGACGCTTGACCTCCTTCACCCTCTCCTAAGGATCTGCAAGGAAACAGGGATATACGATCTCCCTAGGTAACACAATCTCTATACGCAGTTTTGTGTTTTTGCGGATTTTGCGCACCAATCTTCGCACGACGATGAACATCTTTTTGGGAATCGGGGATTTTTGTTTTCTTGTTCTTCCGCTGCGCATATGATGTCACCCCCTATGATTTCCCAACAGTGGTATCAGAGCCAGGTTGTTCGTGCGAATGATTGGTTTTTGAACTGCGTGTGTTATGTTTAGGAAGAATATTGACGTCAAAATCGTTGACGCAAAAGCAAGGAAGGGCAACAACAGTTGCTGCCCTCGATCTGCATGCCTGCAGCCACCTGCAGCGGCAGCCGCAGCCGCAGCCAGGCAGCACAGCGCCGGCGCATGCGCAAGCGCTGTGCCTGCAGCAGCCAGCCGGCGGCCTGCTTGCAGCAGGCTTGCTGCCGGCGGGGCTGGCAACCCACGGGCAGAGGCGCCGCAGGGCAGCGGCGCCTACCGCCGAAAGGAAGCGGCGCCTGCCGCCGCAGGGCAGCGACGCGCGACGCCTGCCGCCGCAGGGCAGCGACGCGCGACGCCTGCCGCCGCAGGGCAGCGACGCGCGACGCCTGCCGCCGCTGCTCCCGCGGGCGAAACCCCCCCCACAGGGGCGGCCGCCCGGCGGGACAGCACCGCCTGCGGAGGCAGCGGCGCCCGAAAGGGGAGCCCACCCGCAGCGGCATCGCCGCCAGCGGGCGTGCCGCCTGCAGGCGAGGGCAGTGCCCTCGCCCCGCCGCACAGGCGCCGCCGGCAGGGTGGCGGCGGCGGCAGCAGTAGAGGGGGAATTAGGGTTTTGGGCAAAAAGACAGTTTTGCCCCTATGAATTTGATAAATTCCAGTTTCTGTCTTTTGTCCAAATTACGAAAATACCCTTAGGAATTGAGAAATTCCCTACATGTCCCTGATTTCAGAAAATATTAATTAATTAAAAGGTTTAGTTGATTATTATTTTTATTATTATCTAGTAGTCCTACATTATGATGATTATTTATACATGTGATGTATGATGTGTGGACGGATGATCATGGACCGTGTGATGTGTGTACTTGTGATTATTATTATTGAGGTCTGCGAACCTCCATTATATTTCTCGTTTATTGTCGGACCTGCGTGCCTATGATTAAGTTGTAATCACATGAGGAGGCGCAGCGGGAGCGTGGAAGCCATAGCGGGACCGATGAGACGGACGATCGTGATGCATGGAGATGCATCAAGATGTCGACGGAACCAACGAGGACGAGATGGACGATCACAAGGCATGGAGATGCACCGTTGCACACATAGATCTTGATGTGAGTGATTAGGCCTACTGGCTCGGGCCTAATCATATTAGGTTATGGTCCATGATCATCTGGTGTGATTGCTTATACACATACTAGATATGTATATATATTTGCATGCGATGTAGATATATATTAAATATGTATATGTGTGACATGTCATATTAGGAGACCAAATCATAGAAACATCTCTCGATAATATTAAGTCGGTAAACGTGAGGCAATTAGATTGACCCACATGGCCTTCCATCGTTATGAGTAGGAACCGATTCCCGGTGTAGGTTGAGTTGGTCGAGTCCCTCGAGACTCACCTATATCGCGATTCGCTATCTTGCTTACGACATAGAGATGTCACCGGTGACCTGAGGGCATGATATGCTTGGTCGAGTCCCTCGAGGGTATATCATCAAATCAGACTCATCTTGTAACGAAGGTGTTGACTTAACCGAGCATCATGGTTGGTCGAGTCCCTCGAGGCCATGGTGATTCGGAGGCCGAACAGGACGGGAATCACAAGGAGTTGTGATCGGCAAGAGTTGTCTACCTTTTAGGCTTAGTGTGATTGGTCGAGTCCCTTGAGGTTACACTAAGACGCTGATTGGATCCTGATCCCCACTAGAAGTCTGTCGGAGACTTCCGTTTCACGTGCTGAGGGTGTCGCGTGACTCGTTAGTAAAATAGTGGGAGCATATTAAGATAGAAGTCCATATCTTGATAGTTTATTTCTTGCAAAATCTGCATGTTATTCATTTTTGCTACATCTTTATTTTCAGAAAATGTCGCTTTTAAATCCCTTACGTGGCATACTTGATGTCAACCGCCTCACTGGTCCAAATTATACGGATTGGCTCCGTAACTTGAGAATTGTTCTCACAGCGGAGAAAATCGTGTACGTCCTTGATACAGTGATGCCTACGCCCGAAGAAGGGGCAAGCGAGGATGAGATCGCTCGCTACGTGAAGTACATTGATGACTCCACTCTTGCTCAATGCTATATGTTGGGCTCTATGACTCCAGAGTTACAGAGACAACATGAAAAGATGGATGCCAGATCCATTCTCCTACATGTCCGTAAATTGTTTGAGGAACAGGGAAGGACTCAACGATATGAGATATCCAAGAGCCTTTTCCGCGCTAGGATGACTGAGGGGACACCGGTTCAGAACCATGTCCTAAAGATGATTGAGTGGATAGAGAAACTCACAGGTCTAGGAATGGTCCTAGAGGATAACTTGTGTGTGGACATTATGCTTCAGTCCCTACCAGATTCCTTTTCACAGTTCATAATGAACTTTAATATGAACAAGCTTGAGGTGACTCTCCCAGAGCTCCTCAATATGTTGAGGGAGGCAGAGAGTACTATTAAGAAAGAGAAGCCAGTTCTCTACACTGGTGAGACCAGAAGGAAAAGGAAAGCAGAAAGGTCCCTTAAGAAGGGAAAGGGCAAGGGCAAACAAGGTAAAGCAAAGGTTGCTAAGAAAGACCCAACAAAGGACAAAGGCCAGTGCTTCCACTATGGTAAAGATGGGCACTGGAAGAGAAACTGCAAAGAGTACCTTGCAGAAAGGGCGAAACAAAAGCTTGATGAAGCTTCAGGTACATTCATGATCAGTCTCCATTTGTCAGACTCTTATGATAACACATGGGTATTAGATACCGGTAGTGCTTATCATATATGTAATTCGTTGCAGGTTCTGGCAAGGCCTAGGAGACTAGAGAGAGGCGAGATGGACCTCAAGATGGGTAATGGAGCAAAAGTTGCTGTATTAGCTGTTGGCGAGGTCGCCCTACATCTGCCTAGTGGAGCTTTTATTGCATTAGATGCATGTTATTTTGTTCCTTCTATTATCAAAAACATTATCTCCATTTCATGTTTAACAGTTAGTGGATATAAATTTGTTTTTGAGAACAATGGTTGTTCGATATTATTAGATGATAAGATCATCACGAAAGGAACATTGCATAATGGTTTATTTATGTTAGACACCACTCCACATATCATGAATATAAATGTGTCCAAAAGGAAACGAGATGAGTTGAACAGTGCATGTTGAATCTCGTATTTTGATGATGAAACTACTTGATATATGTTTATGATTTAATCTGCGTTTTGAGTGACGCAGGATGCTTTGATCAGGTTGAGACAATTAAAGCAGGAAAATCATGTTGTGCCGGAGGAACATGTCAGAAGATTGGACGTCGGGCCGGTGGATCGGTCGACGTATCGACAGAAGGCTTCGGGCCGTGGACTCGGGCATCGGGCCAAGAAGAGCGGGTATTGTGCCAAGGATATCGGAGTTGCGGAGTCAACTGGCCGATTGGGCAATAGGCCGTAGGAGAGGACGATGCGCCGAAGAATCAGACGAAGCGTCGAGGGACCAATGACATGCCGGACAACTTGGTTAATTGCTAAGGATTAATTGTCTCGATCGAAGTTTTGTTTTAATTGTGCAGGATTAACTATGATAACGATGAAGACATAAAGCGAAACAAAGTGTCGGAGTCAAGCGCGAAGGATTTGTTGCGAGTTCGAGAGTTCGACGGAAGTTCGAAGATTCGTTGGGAGTTCGCGGAGCTCGCCGAGAAAGATCGGAGCTTGCCGAAGAAGCTCGTTGGAACTCGCTAAGAACAAATCGTGAAGTCTAGGAGCTTGCCGGGAGTCCGCAGAATGGTTTCCGAGAGTTCATCGGAAGACCGCCGGAAGTTTGCCGGAAGCTCGCCAAAAGAAGTCTTGACTTGCGGACTTTGTAAAAGCTTAGAAAATGTCTTTAAATTCATAGTTAGCACGTTAATTAGGGTTAGGATTAGGTGTTAATCCTATAACCCAAGTAGGGGCCAATTAGGCCCAAGTTCGGACTGGTTTGGACCAAGTTTGGAGCCAAACCAAGTGAGCTGGAATAGTGAAAGAGGTGCCACCGCCAGGGTTGGAGGTAGCACCGCCCAGGCTATGTCTTCCAGCGAGGTTGGGAGGTGCAACCGCCCCAGCCAGGAGGTGCAACCGCCAGGGCTGCGAGGCTGGGAGGTGCAACCGCCCCAGCCGAGAGGTGCAACCGCCCAGAGCTCAGTCTTCGAGCTAGACTGGGCGGTGCAACCTCCTCTGCCAAGAGGTAGCACCGCCAGAGCTCAAGTTTCGAGCTCTGCCAGGCGATGCAACCACCGAGCTCAGTCTTCGAGCTCTGGCAGAGAGGTGCATCAGCCTGAGCTCAGTCTCGAGCTCTGCCAGGTGATGCCTTCACCGAGCTCAGTCTTCGAGCTCTGGCAGAGAGGTGCATCAGCCTGAGCTCAGTTTGGAGCTCTGCCAGGTGATGCAACCACCGAGCTCAGTTTCGAGCTCTGTCAGGTGATGCAATCACCAAGCTCAGTCTTCGAGCTCTGCCAGGTGATGCAATCACCGAGCTCAGTCTTCGAGCTCTGGCAGAGAGAAGCAATCGCCTGAGCTCAGTCTTCGAGCTCTGCCAGGCGGTGCCACCTCTCCAGTCAAGAGGTGCAACCGCCTGATCCCAGAATTCTGGGATTTGATCGATTTGATCGTTTTGAGCTCCAAATTTGAACTGGGTTGGGGCCTATAAATACCCCACCCATTCAGCACTGAAAAGATACAGATCCACACCGAATTCTTGATCTTTTCAGTGATTCTAAGAACTCAAATTTGTGTAAAGTCCTAAAGTTCTCCTCCTTCTGTTCTTCAAGTCTTGAGTTGTAAAGAGAGGAGAGAAAGGATCTGTAAAGGTTGTCTCCTGAGCCTGTCAAAAGGAGAGAAACTGTAAAAGGGCAGTTAGCCTTCGCCCATTGAAGGAAGGCAGCTAGTTGACGTCGGTGACCTCGTCGGAGGAGGAAGCCAAAAGTGGAGTAGGTCAAGACTGACCGAACCACTCTAAATCTCTGGTTTGCTTTTACCTTGAGCACTTTATCATTACTGCAAACCTCCTACATTGCTACTGCCCTCAGCGCCTTTACGAACGAGTTTTTAAGCTCTGATCTTTCAGAATCTGCATTCAAACGTAAATCGTGTTTTCGTACGATCTTCACACTGCAGTTTACGCTTACATTCGGATTCCATTTATAACTGCAAATTGCTTTCTACGTAAAACGCTTTTCAAGGTTCAAAACTGCTTTTAGACGCAAAACTACATTTAGACGTAAAATTACGTTTAGACGTAAAACTGCGTTTAGACGCAAAACTGCGTTTAGACGTAAAACTGCGTTTAGACGTAAAACTGCGTTTAGACGCAAAACTGCGTTTAGACGTAAAACTGCGTTTTGACGTAAAACTGCGTTTGGACGTAAAACTGAGTTTAGACGCAAACTGCGCTTAGACGCAAACTGTGCTTAGACGCAAACTGCGCTTAGACGCAAACTGTGTTTAGACGCAAACTGCGCTTAGACGCAAAACTGCGCTTAGACGCAAACTGCACTGTGATTCTGCTTTTATATCGAAATCATTTTTTATCGGACGAACGCAGCTTTAGCTTTTAAATTGCTGTAAGATTTCCGTTGCACTAATTCACCCCCCCCCCTCTTAGTGCTCTCGATCCTAACAGTGCATACCTGTGGCATTGTAGGCTAGGTCACATCCATGAAAGAAGGATTCAAAAGTTGCTAAATGATGGATATCTAGATCCATTCGACTATGTGTCATATGCAACTTGTGAGCCTTGCATTCGTGGAAAACTGACCAACTCTCTATTTAGTGGAACTGGAGAGAGAGCCACTGAGTTGTTGGAACTCATACATAGTGATGTATGTGGACCCATGTCAACTCATGCCATTGGAGGTTACTCCTACTTCATTACATTTACTGATGATTTCTCAAGGTATGGATATGTGTACTTAATGAAGTACAAGTCCGAGGCCTTTGAGAAATTCAGAGAGTATAAGAATGAGGTGGAGAACCAGACTGGAAAGAGTATCAAAACTCTTCGATCAGATCGAGGAGGTGAGTACTTAAGTACAGAGTTTACTCACTTCCTCAAGGACCATGGGATATTATCCCAATGGACACCTCCTTATACACCTCAGCTCAATGGTGTCTCTGAAAGGAGAAATCGTACATTATTAGATATGGTACGGTCCATGATGAGTTTCGCTGACCTACCCATCTCATTCTGGGGATATGCCCTAGAAACCGCAGCTTACCTTCTGAACAGAGTTCCAACTAAGTCGGTGGTGTCTACACCATATGAGATATGGAAAGGGAAGAAGCCTGATCTTAAAGTAGTTAAGATTTGGGGCTGCTCTGCCCATGTTAAAAGACACAACCCCGATAAGTTAGAATCAAGGACAGGGCGATGTAAATTTGTGGGATACCCCAAGGAAACTTGTGGGTATTACTTCTATCATCTCGAGGACCAAAAGGTCTTTGTAGCTAAGAGAGCAGTGTTCCTTGAGAAGGAACACATTCTTGACGGAGACAGTGGGAGAATGATAGAATTGAGCGAGGTTGGAGAACCAAGCTCAAGCACCACTCTACAGCCCGAGTCTGTTCAGGTATCTAATACACAAGTTTCAACTTTACGCATGTCTGATAGAGTATCCCATCCTCCTGAGAGATATGTGGGACATATTAGAGCAGAGGATGTAGAGGATATTGATCCTCAGACCTACGAGGAGGCTATTATGAGTATAGACTCCGGGAAGTGGAAAGAAGCCATGAATTCTGAGATGGATTCTATGTACTCCAATAAGGTTTGGAACCTAGTTGATGCACCCGAAGGTATTGTACCCATCGGTTGCAAGTGGATCTTTAAGAAAAAGATCGGAGTAGATGGAAAGGTAGAGACCTATAAAGCAAGGCTAGTGGCTAAGGGGTATCGTCAAAGGCAAGGTGTTGACTACGACGAAACTTTCTCACCCGTAGCAATGCTAAAATCCATCAGAATTCTATTGGCTATTGCAGCACACTATGATTATGAGATCTGGCAGATGGATGTGAAAACCGCATTCCTCAACGGGAACCTGGAGGAGGAGGTGTATATGATGCAACCTGAGGGATTCGTGTCCAAGAACTGCCCAGATAAGGTGTGTAGGTTGCTTAGATCCATTTATGGACTAAAGCAAGCTTCCCGAAGTTGGAACATAAGATTTGATGAGGCAATCAGATCTTATGACTTCGTTAAGAACGAAGATGAGCCTTGTGTATACAGAAAGGTAAGTGGGAGCGCTATTAGCTTTTTGGTGTTATATGTGGATGACATCCTCATCATTGGGAATGACATAGGAATGCTATCCACAATAAAGGCTTGGTTATCTAGACACTTCTCCATGAAGGACTTAGGAGAAGCATCTTATATCTTGGGGATTAGAATCTATAGAGATAGATCCAAAAGGATGCTTGGCTTGTCCCAGTCCAGGTACATAGAAACTATTGTCAAAAGGTTTGGCATGGAAAATTCCAAAAGAGGTCTCATACCGATGAGACATGGGATATCGCTTTCTACGAGTATGTCCCCAAAGACTCCAGAAGAAAGGGCGAACATGGATATGATACCTTATGCCTCAGCAATAGGGTCTATCATGTATGCCATGCTATGTACTAGGCCTGATATAGCGCATGCTCTGAGTGTCACGAGCAGGTATCAGGCGGATCCAGGCTTGGAGCACTGGAAAGCAGTAAAGTGTATCCTTAAGTACTTGAGAAGGACTAAGGATCTTTTACTAGTATATGGAGGTAATAGCCTTAAGGTTAAAGGCTACACTGACTCAAGTTTTCAGTCTGATGTCGATGATAGCAAGTCGAATTCAGGGTATGTGTACACCTTGAATGGAGGAGCAGTGTGCTGGAAGAGTTCCAAGCAAGATACCACTGCTGACTCGACCACAGAGGCGGAGTACATTGCTGCATCAGATGCAGCAAAGGAGGGAGTCTAGTTGAAGAAGTTCATCACAGATTTGGGAGTCGTGCCGGATAGTGAGGAGCCGATTTCCCTATATTGCGACAACAACGGGGCAATTGCTCAAGCGAAGGAACCTAGGTCTCATCAGAAATCTAAGCATGTTCTGAGGAGGTTCCACCTTATCAGAGAGATCGTGACCCGAGGAGATGTAGCAGTGGAAAGAGTTCCATCCGAAGATAACATTGCAGATCCACTAACAAAGCCATTGTCTCAGATTGTCTTTGAGCATCACAGGGGTCTGATGGGGATCAGACACATAGGTGATTGGCTTTAGGTCAAGTGGGAGATTGCTAGTCATAAGTGCCCAGCAAGCCAATCACGTGAGTGATGGCACGTGTGACTTGATACAGAATCTTTTTGCTTATTATATTTTGGCGTATATCACTTTATAACTATTGCATAAATGCATATGTATTGTGATGTCCTTGGATTTGTGCAATGGGAATCGGATCGTGATGAGATCACGATAATGAGATCGATTCACCTTTAAACACATATCCTAAATAATCCCGGTCATAGGTTACTCGAGAGGGACATCGTGATAACCGGATAGACTGGTGTGCTGTATACCCGTCCATATGATGGATGCAGCTGGTCTCATAGCTGCTCGTGTAGGGACACTAGGGATACAGTACAGGTGCTCATTGGAGAATGAGTTCACTGATTGATCCGCTTACGGAATGCTGGATGGTTGATGATGCCTTATTGTCAGACAACGATTCCGTAGTCCTAGTGGTGTATCTGGTTCTTAGACTTGAGACACCAAGGATGTCCTGTATGAGTGCTCCACTCTTTGATACCAGACTTATAGGTTTGGCTGTTCCCAGATCTAGTACAGCTAGTCATTGGGAGTGGTAGTCGACCTTACGAGGGCTATTGAGTGTCGATAGAGGATCATCCACTCTCGGTATCATGAGAGGAATATCCCATGTGTTCTTGCTCAGACAAATCCCTGGCCAGGGTCATTCGGGTTGAGAGAGAAAGAGTTCTCCGGGAGAATCCGATTAGAGCAAGACTCGAGTAGAAACCGTATGGGTCTGACAGCACCATGCTCGATATACGGTCTCTGGGATATTAGATGGATGAGGGACTATAGGTACATGGTAACTGAGGACAGATAGGTCCAATGGATTGGATTCCCCTGTATCGTCTGGGGACTACGGCGTAGTGGCCTAGTACTTCCGTAGTCGATGAGTCGAGTGAATTATTACAGAGATAATAATTCACTTAGTTAGAAGGAGTTCTGACAGGTATGACTCACGGCCAGCTCGATATTGGGCCTAGAGGGTCACACACATATGGTAGGCATTGCGATGAGTAGAGGTTCGGATATGAGATATCCGACGGAGCCCTTGTCTTATTGGATGCAGATCCAATACCCACTAGGGAAAGGACCCATTAGGGTTTTGACACGGGATCTCTATAAATAGGAGGGATTCACAGCCTCATAGGCTAGAGTCTTTGCTTGCCCTTCCTATTCTCCTCTCCCTCTCCACCTCAGAGTAGGCCTGGAGTTTTGAGGAGCGTCGTCGCAACCCTGCTGTGTGGATCACCGCTAGAGAGGAGGACGCTTGACCTCCTTCACCCTCTCCTAAGGATCTGCAAGGAAACAGGGATATACGATCTCCCTAGGTAACACAATCTCTATACGCAGTTTTGTGTTTTTGCGGATTTTGCGCACCAATCTTCGCACGACGATGAACATCTTTTTGGGAATCGGGGATTTTTGTTTTCTTGTTCTTCCGCTGCGCATATGATGTCGCCCCCTATGATTTCCCAACACTTCCTAATCATCGAGACAAGAAATATATCATGGACATGGCACAATGCTGGTGGCAAGGCAATCCTATAAGCGACAGAACCAACCCTCTCAAGAACCTCAAAAGGTCCAATAAATCTTGGGCTTAATTTTTCTTTCTTCCCAAACCTTATAATGCCTTTTGAAGGGGAGACCTTTAAGAATACAAAATCTCTGATTTCAAACTCAATATCTCGTCTTCTATTGTCGGCATAACTCTTTTGACGACTCTGAACAGTTTTTAACCTTTTCCTTATTACTTGAATTTTCTCGGTAGTTTCTTGTACCTTGTCCGGTGCTAACAGCTTCCTGTCACCAACATCCTCCCAACATATGGGTGTTATGCACTTTCGCCCATATAAAGCTTCATAAGGAGCCATCTGAATGCTTGAATGATAACTATCATTATAAGTGAACTCAACAAGTGAAATATCTTTATCCCATTCACCTTTCCAATCCATAACATAGGCTCTAAATAAATCCTCAAGTGTTTGAATTGTTCTTTCTGACTGACCATCAGTTTGAGGATGATATGCAGTACTAAACTTGACTTTAGTGCCCACAGATTCCTATAATCTTCTCCAGAATCTAGAGAGAAATCTGGAGTCTCTATCAGAGATGATCTCCTTTGGAATACCATCAAGTCTTACTATTTCATTAACATATAAATCTGCAAGTCTATCAAGTGAATAAGTCATATTAATTGGAAGGAAGTGTGCAGATTTTGTTAACCTATCGATGATAACCCAAATAGCATCATGCTTTCTAGAGGTTCTAGGTAGTCCTGAAACAAAATCCATAGTAATACATTCCCATTTCCATTCAAGAATATCTAAAGGTTGCAACAACCCTCCAGGTCTTTGGTGTTCTACTTTGATTTGCTGACAAGTCAAACATTTTGAAACATACATTGCAATTTCCTTCTTCATGCCTTCCCACCAATAATGACTTTGAAGATCTCTATACATCTTAGTGCTCCCAGGATGTATGGTGTACTTCGAAGTATGACTTTCCTTTAGGATTTGATTCTTGATATCCGGTTCATTTGGTACACATACTCTCTCCCCAAATCTCAATAGGCCATCCTTTGAAACTTGAAATTGTGGCTTCAATTCCTTTTCTACTTCATTCCTCAAGTAGATTAAATATGGATCTCGTAATTGTCCTTCCTTAATTTGTTGAATAAGATCAGATTGCACTTGAATGGAGGCCATCAATATCATCGAGTCTTGCTCTTTCCTCAAAGCTTTCAAATCAAAATTTTCTTCTAATAACTTCCATTGCTTCACGACCATACTAGCCATAAAACTTGTAGATTTCCTACTAAGTGCATCAGCTACAACATTGGCCTTGCCCGGGTGATAACGGATGGCACAATCATAATCCTTCAGAAGTTCTATCCATCTTCGCTGCCTCATGTTTAACTCTTTCTGAGTGAAAATATATTTTGAACTCTTGTGATCAGTAAAGATTTCAAACTGTCAACCATACAAATAATGTCTCCAAATCTTTGGAGCAAAAATAATTGCTACCAATTCCAAATCATGAGTTGGATAATTCAATTCATAACCTTTAAGTTGCCTAGAAGCATATGCAATTACTCTCCCTTCCTGCATCAAAACACATCCTAGGCCCTTTCTTGAAGCATCAGTATAAACAACAAACTCATCACTACCACTTGGAATAGTGAGAATAGGGGCACTAGTCAATCTTCTTTTTAACTCTTGAAAACTTTGCTCACAATCATCACCCCATACAAATTTCATATTCTTCTTAGTGAGTTTGGTGAGAGGTTGAGCAATTCGAGAAAATCCCTCCACAAATCTCCTGTAATAACCTGCCATGCCCAAGAAGCTTCTAACTTACATTACATTTGTTGGTGCTTCCCATTCAACTACAGCTTCTATTTTTCTTGGATCAACAGATATACCCTTCCCTGAAATCACATGGCCTAAGAAAGCAACTTCATTCAACCAAAATTCACATTTGCTGAACTTTGCATACAACTTCTTTTCTCTTAGTATGGACAATACATTTCTCAAGTGTTCCTCATGCTCTTGATTACTCCTTGAATACACCAATATGTCATCAATAAATATAATTACACAGATATCGAAGAGCGGTTGAAATATCCTATTCATTAGTTCCATAAAAGCTGCAGGGGCATTTGTCAAACCAAATGGCATCACCAAGAATTCATAATGACCATATCGAGTTCTGAAAGCTATTTTTGAAATATCCTCCTCCTTGATCTTCAACTGATAGTAACCTGACCTCAGGTCAATCTTAGAGAATACTTGTGCACCCTATAGTTGATCAAACAAATCATCAATTCTAGGTATGGGATACTTGTTTTTGATGGTCACCTGATTCAATTGTCTATAATCAATACAAAGCCTCAATGTTCCATCCTTCTTCTTCACTAATAGTACCGGAGCACCCCATGGGGATACACTGGGTCGTATGAAACCCTTATCTAATAATTCTTGTATTTGCTTCTTTAATTCCTCTAGCTCGAGTGGTGCCATTCTGTAGGGAGGCTTAGATATTGGGGTTGTACTGGAGACCAGATCAATAGCAAATTCACCCTCTCTATCTAGAGGTAAACCAGGCAAGTCATCTTGGAATACATCAGGGAATTCTTTGACCACTGAAATTTCATCTAGGTGGGTTTCCTGATTTGAATGCTCCTTTACACACACCATATAACAAAAACAACCTTTCTGCATAAGACGATAAGCTTGAAGTGCTGATATCAAGCAAGGAGGCAAATCATGCTTAATGCCCTCAAAGAAAAATATAGGCTGATCTGGTATGCAGAAAGTAATTATTTTTTTGTAACAATCAATACTAGCGTGATGAGAAGATAACCAGTCCATGCCAAGTATAATATCAAAGCCCCGGATCTCTAGGAGAATCAAATCAGCAAGGAGTTCGTGGTCTCCAATAGAGATCAAACAAGATGGGTAGACCAAGTTTGTTGCCAATGAATCTCCAACAGCAGTTGTTACATATAACATATAATCCAGGGGTTTAGGTAGAATATCCAAGTGACAAGCAAAGTATTGTGAAACAAACGATAAGTTGGAGTCGGGATCAAACAAAACTTTTGCATTTCTTTTAGAAACATGAAGAATACCTTCCACCACTGATTTAGAAGCTTTAGAATCTTGTTCAGTGATAGCGTACACTCTAGCATGGGCTGAGGGTCTAGGAGACAGTGGATCTTTCTTCTTCCTCAAAGGGCAATCTTTTATTTGATGATCTAACTTTCCACAACCAAAACATGCTCCAGTCACCCGAAAACACTGACTTGTTTCATGATTTAATCCACATTTTGCACATGACTGAGTCCTCCGCAATGGTTTCCATTTCTCAAATCCAGATGCCTTAAACCTCTTGTTACTAGCTTCATATTCATTTTCTCTCCTGCTTTTGCTAGTAAATTTGTCCTTTTTGTTCTTGCCAATGATTTCTTGAATTTCCTCCACGTCTCGTTCAATTTTCAAAGCTCTTTATACCGTATCTGCATATGTTTGTAGTTTTAAAGCTGACATTCGGCTTCTTATTGCTCACGCAGAGAGGTGCAACCGCCCCTGACAGAGGTGGCACCGCCTAGAGGCTCAGTCTCCGAGCTCTACCAGGCGGTGCAACCGCCCTAGTCAGGAGGTGCAACCGCCTGATCCCAGAATTTCGGGAATTAACAGTTTTGAGCTCCAAATTTGAACTTGGTTGGGGCCTATAAATACTCCACCCATTCAGCACTGAAAGGTAGCAACTTACACTCGAAATCTTGATATCTTTTTATGATTCTTAGAGCTCAAAACTGTTGTAAAGACCAAAAGTTCTCCTCCTCTTCTTTAAAGTTTGAGTTGTAAAGAGAGGAGAGAAAACTTCTGTAAGGGTTGTCTCCTAAGCCCGTCAAAAGGAGTGAATCTGTAAAAGGGTGGTTGGCCTTCGCCTATTGAAGGAAGGCCTCTAGTTGACGTCGGTGACCTCGTTGGTGGAGGAAGCCAAAAGTGGAGTGGGTCAAGATTGACCGAACCACTCTAAATCTTGGTTTGCATTTCCTTTGAGCATTTTACCTTCACTGCAAACTTCTCAATAGCTTACTGCCTTCTGCGATTTTACGAACGAGTTTCTAAGTTTAGAACTTTCCGAATCTGCGTTTAGACGTAAATCGGCTTTTTTCGTATGATCATCATATTTCAGTTTACGTTTACATTTTGATTTTAATCATAACTGTTTACTACCTTCTGCGATCTTACGAATAAGTTTCTAAGTTCAGAACTTTCTAAATCTGCGTTTAGACGTAAATCGGCTTTTATCGTAAGAACGTCGTATTTCAGTTTGCGCTTGTATTCTGCTTTCCATCATAAACTGCAAACTGCCTTCATAGATCTACTTTAACATCATTTCGCTTAATCTCAAGTTAAAATAATCTTAGAATCGACTTTCACATCGAAATCGTTCTTATCGAACGAACGCAGCTTTCGTTTTAATCGCTGAAAAATTTTCGCTACACTAATTCACCCCCCCCCCTCTTAGTGCTCTTGATCCTAACAATTGGTATCAGAGCTCGGTTAACTCTCAAACGGATTAAAACCCAAGAGAGATGGCTTACGCCGGAAACCAAGAGGGCCATTCTATTACACGTCCATCCATGTTTAATGGGACGGACTACACCTATTGGAAGACCCGAATGAGGATCTTTCTTATTTCTATGGACTTTGAATTTTGGAATCTTGCCGAGAATGGTTTTTCGAAGTCTTCTCGTCCAATGATCGATTGGAATGATTTGGAGAAGAAGGCTTTCGCTCTTAATGCAAAGGCTATGAATGTCTTATTTTGTGCACTTGATAAAAACGAGTTTAATCGTGTTTCGATTTGTGAAACCGCATTTGATATTTGGCACACAATCGAAGTGACTCATGAAGGCACAAGTAGAGTGAAAGAGTCAAAAATCAATCTTTTGTTACACTCTTTCGAACTTTTCCGGATAAAACCGAGTGAGACTATTGGCGACATGTTTACCCGTTTCACGGATGTCGTCAACAGTCTAAAAGGACTCGAAAAAAGTTTTTTGTATTTTGAGCTCTTAAATAAGATTCTAAGATCCCTTCCTAAGAGTTGGGATCCTAAAGTCACTGCTATTCAAGAGGCGAAAGATCTAAAACAACTTCTCTCTTGAAGAACTAATTGGGTCATTAATGACCTATGAGATGACTTGCAAAGCTCATGAAGAGCAAGAAGACATCCTTCCAAAGAACAGGAAGGATATGGCACTTAGAACTTTGGAAGACCACTTGGAAAAAAACTCAAGTGATGAGAACTGTGACGATGACTTGGCACTTCTAACAAGAAAATTTAAAAAATTCATTAAAAGAAACAAGATTAAGAATGACACTAAAAATAAACTTGAACCCAAGAAGGACCAAGTTATTTGCTATGAGTGCAAAAAGTCGGGACACTACAAGAGTGATTGTCCCCAAGCCAAAAAGAGAACAACAAAGAAGAAGGCGCTAAAAGCAACATGGGATGATTCGAGCGCGTCCGAAGAAGAGGAGTCCAACACCGAGCAAGTTGCTCATTATGCCTTAATGGCCATCGGAGAGGAGGTAACAAATTTATTAGATGCAGATTTATCTTTCCATGAATTATTAAATGCCTTCCATGACTTATTTGAAGAATGCAAGATTATCAATAGAAAATATAAATTGCTAAAAAAGGAGCATGATAGTCTTACTTGTGACTTTGAAAATTAAAAACTGAATATCATGATAGTTTAAATTCATGCATCAAATGCCATGATCTAGAAACTTTCCAATTGGAAAACTTGCTACTTAAGGATACCTTAAAGAAATTTGAGGTTGGTAGCAAGTCACTAAACATAATCCTCGCAAACAAGGGTCACGTTCCCAAAAGAAGTGGAATTGGATTTGTGAGAAGTCCTCCACAAAATCCAACCACCTTCATAAAAGGCCCCATCTTACATGTTCAACACCAAACCAAATACAACTTTTATTGCAAACATGGACACAATACGCACTATTGTCCATTCAAAAAAATTAGTCCAAACAAATTGATTTGGGTTCCTAAAGGAACCATGATAAATTCTATGCAACATGATAGACAATGTAGATCTATCCTTGAGGCGCCCAAAAGCAAATGGGTACCTAAAAATCATCCTTTCTTGTAGAAACCCACACCATCGCAAGCTAGGAGCAAGAGATGGTACCTTGATAGTGGATGCTCAAGGCATATGACCAGAGATCCATCTCAATTCTCTAAGCTCACTAGCATAGACGAAGGCTATGTCACCTTCGGAGACAACAACAAGGGTAAAATCATTGGCAAAGGAACCATAGGTAACAAATCCAACTTCTTTATTGAAGATGTTTTGTTAGTTGATGGTTTAAAACATAACCTCTTGAGCATTAGTCAATTATGTGATAAAGGATACATTATCAAATTCGAATCTAATGCTTGCATCATTGAAAAACCACATAAAAACATGTCTATGATTGCATTAAAACAAAATAACGTATACACTATTGACATCAATGATTTGTGTAATGAAATGTGTTTTTCGGTTTTGAATGAGGATGCTTGGCTATGGCATAGAAGATTACGTCATGCTAGCATGAAACTAATCACTCAAATATCATCTAAAGAACTTGTAAGAGGAATTCCTCATATCAAGTTCATCAAAGATAATGTATGTGATGCTTGCCAATTAGGTAAACAAATTAAGGGTAGTTTCAAAACTAAGAATCAAATAAGCACCTCTAGGCCCTTACAATTGATCCATATGGACTTGTTCGGACCAATCTCTACATCAAGTCTAGGAGGTAGCAAATACGCCTTTGTCATTGTTGATGACTATTGTCACGCCCCTCAAAAAAATATCCATGATATTTAAATTTTTCATCACAAACCAATCCAGGATCCAAACTAACATTTGAGGACACTGAAAAACATTCTATCAAATTCACATCTATAAAACCTGTGCAGTTTATAATCATATATCACATCACTCGATAATTCACATTTAAGGCAACCCAAGTCAACTTGACAAACATGAACAACATTTATAAATCCACAAGCTAAATAAATTATACAATTAGAACTCCAACTATTCGCCACAAGTTTATATCATCATAAATTAGACTTAACATTCCGAAATTCCAAATAAGAGAGATCTTCTAACACTTTTACACAGTATATCCATTTCGATTCATCAACAATATTTCATTACATACAAAATGTGCTTATACAATAATAGCATAACAACCAACAAGACTTGCCCATAATTCTGAATAGCTATCGACTGCCTCAGCCCAAATCAAACATCTCAAATGGTGACAAGCTGACCTGAAAGATTTTTATAACAACGAAATAAGCTAAAGACAGCTCAGCAAGTGACAAAACATATTCAGAACAAAAGGAATGGTTTCAAACAAGTAAGGTATCATAATGCAAAGCAGAATACAAGAATTCTCAAGGATACCATTTCATTAGATACAAAATCATATGTATCAAGTCATTCAAAATATATTTGATTCATAACAAATGGAGCATAGAGTAATTGGAGCATATCAATAGCGTACGAGATGATACGGAGCATATTAATGGCAAACAGGACATTTCAGAATATATCAGTTCATAGCGAATGGAGCACAGAGTAACTGGAGCATATCAATAGTGTATGAAATGTTCCGGAGCATATCAATGACATATGGAACATTTCGAAGCGTAACAATAACAATTGAAACATTTCGGAGCATATCAAAGGCGTATGAAATGTTTCGGAGCATATCAATAACAAAAGAAACATTTTGGAGCTTGTCAATGACGTATGAAATGTTCTGGAGCATATCAATGGCATATGGAACATTTCGAAGCATATCAACAGTGAATGAAACTTTTCAGAGCATATCAATAACAAATACCGTACAGAAGCTCCAACGTTGTCTTTGACGTTGCAATCATATCATTCTTATCCAAAGCATGTACCGAAACACATAACCAAAGCTCTGGATATCATATCAAACATACAGAAGGTGTAGTAGGATCTCAAACAGAATTGTAATTTATCCATTTTTGAATGACCACCAGACAGAAGTCTCCCACGTCTGGGAGCTCCATCCACCCACGTCTAGGTGAAGTCAGAGGGGGCCGGCAGAGCATCGCAGGCTCTAAGCACATACCCTTTACCATTTCTGGCAAAGGTCCAGACAATCCCACAAACACCAGAGTACAAAAGGGCAGTTTTAACAATAAGTAGCACATATCGGAAGCACACGCGGAACAACAAAATGTACATGTGCCTTATCGAGACAATACGATGCAAGCAATAATCTTTCACAATTATATTCAGATTTTAAGGGAATTGAAAGCAATGGCACATATGGAATCCAAGCAATCACATACAACTCAATTTCAATAAGAAGGTTAGATGAATTCGATATCCAAAGGAATGAAACTAGAATAGGCACACATCGAAAGCAAATGCGGAACAATGGGTTATACATGTGCCTATATAAGTCAATACGATACAGCATAAACGTTACACAACCGTTTTCAAGAATACAAATAACTTTAAGGACAAGAGCATACAAGAATTCAAAGCAGTAATATAAAGCTCAATTGAATAAGAAAGCTAAAGGATATCAATTTCCAAAGGAATGAAACCAGAAAATTAGAAATCAACCAAAGCTCGATTTCTGGCAGAATACAAGAGGCACATTGAACAAATGATTCAAACTATCAATCGTGCTCCAATTTACTCAGAAATATATCATTGGATTATACTTTCAGATAAGACAGGCTTCATATGAATTGAAATGTCCAATAGAGAGAGTTACAAATAATTTGGTAAACAAGGGTCGTAGAACAAAATCTCTGTTTGGCAGAATTCATAATGTCAGATTCAACAGATAACTGGGTAGGTGTTTGGATTCCAAATCATTCAATCCATATATCAAAGAAAGATCTACGAGTCTAGTTTCCAATGAAATAAGCTTTGAATAAATCAATGTTTGCAACAGGGACTTATAAGTAGTTCAGTATCAAAAGGTCAAAAATTACGATCCCTGTTTTGCAGAATTTGTAGGCTCATTTGAAACAGAAGTTTGGGCAGACAAACTTACTCCGAATTCTTAAAATAAGCTATCAAAACAAAGGTTTATGAGTCTATATTCTGATCAAATAAGTCTTGTCCAAATCAGATGTCAATACATGGAGTTATAATCATAACAAGGTAGAAAGGTCAGAATCTTGGAAGTTGCACAGATTCGAATCGTTACGTCTAAACAGGAGATATATCAAGTGCAAGGCTAGAACAATTCAAAGTTCCTCATATTCAAAGCAAATGTAGAGATAAAATTACAGTGAGGAAAGATCAGGATACTTGCAATAGGAAATATTAGAACAATTATAGGAGAAAACGATCAGGAACTTGCCTTTCAATTATTTTGATCCGAAGATCCAAAGAAGGTGTCAGCCCAAATCCTTCTACTTTTCCTCCACAACTGCAGCTCATGCAGAACATAGAGGCATAGTCACCTGCTCTCTCTTACTCTCATTCCTTCGTTTTCTTTTTTTCAAACGCAGCTGCCACAGCCGCCGCCGCTGCCGCTGTCACAATCGCAGCCCCTTCCACCGCACTACCTTTCTTTTCTTTCCCAGCTGCAACTGCCGTAGTCGCAGTCGCAGCCATGGCCGCAGCCACCATAACCACAGCCTCTTCTTCCTCCCCTGCTCTATTTCCTCTCCTTCTCTTCCAGCTGCAGCTGCCACTGCCACAGCTGCCTCCCCTTCTCCTCTTCCTCTCTTTTCCTTTCTCTTCTTCTTCCTTTCCTTCTCTTCTTTCCCAACTGCACTGCTGCAGTCGCAGCCTTAGCCACGGCCACAGCCTCTTCTTCCTCCCTTGCTCATCTTCCTCTCCTTCTTCTCTTCCAACTGCAGCTGCCATCGCTGCAACCGGAGCCCCTTCTTTCCCTTCTCTTCTTCCTCTCCTTCCCTTCTTCCTTTCTCTTCCTCTTTCCCTGCCATAGCTGCAGCTGCCACAGCCGCAGCCGCAGCTACTTCTTTCCCTTCTCCTCTTCCTTCTCCTTCCTTTCTTCCTTTCTCTTCCTCTTTCCCTGCCATAGCTGCCTCCCCTTCTCCTCTTCCTTCTCCTTCCTTTCTTCTTCTTCTCTTCTTCTCCTTCCTCCCCTTCTTCTCCCCGACGAATAGCACCTCCTTTCCTCTGTTTCCTGCAGGAGGAGCGCCACCTCTCGCTCCTCTCCCTCTTCCCTCTCTTTTCCCTCTTCTTCTCCTTCTTTTCTTCTCCTCTTCCCTTTTCCTCCCCAACGCCACACACCTCCTCGCTGCAGCCTTGCCGCAGCTATCCTCCTCTCTTCTTCTTCTTCTTCTCTTCTCCCTCTTCTTCCTCTCTTCTTCCTCCTATCTTCTTTTCCCTCTTCTTCTTCTTTTCTTCACTCCTCACGCCCCACCGCTCCTCTCTGTTTCTCAAAGAAACAGAGAGTGCGTGGGAGGCGGTGGGATAAAACCGAAATTTTCGGTTTTCTTTATTTTCTTTTCATTTTGCAACTTAGCAGTTTAGTCCTTGAAATTTTTATATTTACATATAGGTCCTCAAATTTACATATAATTTTTTATTAATAATTTTCAAAGTGAGGGATATTACACTCTCCCCTCCTTAAAAGAAAATTTAGTCCTCTAAATTTATCATAGCCCAATCGACGAAAAGATGAGGATTATGATATCTTTATTTCCTCCTCCTGCTCTCAAATAATTTCATCAATACAATATAATGACACAATTATCCAAGAATGACTGAAATATTCTCTTCCTTGATCCTCAATAGACGGTAACCCGACCTTCAATCAATTTCTAAAAATACTTGCGCACCCTACAGTTAATCAAGTAAGTCGTTACTTCAGAAAATACTCGTTTCTTATGATCACCTGATTCAACTATCCATAATCAATACAAAGTCTCAATATTCCATCAATCTTTTAACTAACACCAGAGCACCTCATGATGAAATATTAAGCCGAATAAAATCCTTAATTATAGTCCTTGTAGTTGTTTTTCTAATTCCGCTTACTCAAATGATATCATTCTGTAGAGAGGTTTAGATTTTAGGATTGTCCCAAGAACCAAATCAAAAGCAAAGTCACGTTTGGAGGTAATTCAGGCAAATCATCTTGGGATACATTAGGCGAGGAGATAAATCATGTCCAATACTTTCAAAATAAAAGATGGGGTAATCTAATATGCAAAAAGTGATCATTTGTTATATACCAATCCATACTGGTATGATAGGAAGATAGTCAATCCATACCAAGTATAATATCAAAACTCCAAATCTCTAGGAGAACTAAATCAGCAAAAAGTTCAAGTTCTCCAATAAAAATCAGAGAAGAGGATCAGATTCAAGTTCGTTATCAAATAATCTCCAATGATCATATTTACATATAGCACATAATGTAATGGTCTAGGTTGAATACCTAAGTGATAGGCAACATGTTACGAATCAAATCGTAGATAGAACCCATGTTCAAACAAATATTTGCATTCTTTCATAAACATACATAATACCTTCGACCACTAATTCATAAGTCTTAGAATGATATTCAGTGATAGCATACACTCTGACATGGGCTGATGATTTATGAGGTAGTGACTCTTTTTTCTTGTTCAAGCGGCAGTCTTTTATTTTATGATCCAACTTTCTAAAAGCAAAATAGACTCCAGTCACCCGAAAACATAAATTTGTTTCATAATTTAACTTGTAATTCACACATGATTAAGTCTTTTGTGGTGACTTCCCATTTCAAATCCAAATGTCTTAACCCTCTTGTTATTACTTTCTGATTCATTTCCAATCATATTTTTATTGGTAAACTTGTCCTTATCATTCTTGTACTTGATCTCCAGAAATTCTTTTCATTGTTCCCATTAATAATAAATCTTTACTTCCGATATAAGGTGGCAAAAGAAATCTTTTGATCATCAAAACAATTTTGTACATCATATATCTGCTCCGTTTGCATCATCCATTTTTCTACCACCAATAAAATTAGGTCCACCATGCTTTCATTGCGCTACTCTGATTTAATATCCTCGATCAACCCTTTAATCCACCTTAATTAACAAATGAAATAGGAGGACCCAATGTCCTCATCATCCTAGATTCCTAAAATGCATCAATGAAAATTTCCATCAATCATTAAAGTCCACTAGAACTCAATATATTTTGCACGTCAACATATCAAATATTTCAGTGATCCTCAAACCATGCTCTGATACCACCTCTGTCATGTTAGGATCGAGAGCACTAAGAGGGGGGGGTGAATTAGTGCAGCAGAAATCTTTCAGCGATTAAAAATGAAAGCTGCGTTTGTTTGATAGAAACTATTTTGATGCAAAAGCCGATTCTAAGATTACTTATGATGGAGTACAGTTTATGTCTAAACACAGTTTGCGTCTAAGCGCAGTTTACGCAGTTTGCATCTAAATGCAGTTTGTGTCTAAATGTAGATTGCGACTAAGCGCAGTTTGCATCTAAGTGCAGTTTGCGTCTTAGGCTCAGATTGCGTCTAAGCGCAGTTTGCGCAAGTTGCATCTAAGCGCAGATTGCGTCGAAGCTCAGATTGCGTCTAAGCGCAGTTTGCGTTTAAGCGTAGTTTGCGTCTTAAGCGCAGATTGCGTCAAAGCGCAGTTTGTGTCTAAACACAGTTTTATGTCAAAACGTAGATTCGGAAAGATTTGAACTTAGACACTCGTTCGTAAAAGCGCAGAAGTCAGTTTGTAGTTGTAAATGTAAACTATAGAGAAACTCGTTCGTAAAAGCGTAGAAATCAGTTTGCAGTTATAAACAGAATCAATACGTAAACGTAAATTGCAAAGAAACTCATTCGTAAAAGCACAGAAGACAGTTTGCAGTTATAAATAGAATCGAAACATAAGTGTAAACCGCAATATAGAGATCGTACAAAAACACCGATTTACGTCTGAATGCATATTCGGAAAGAACAGAACTTAGAAACTTGTTCGTAAAAGCACAGAGAGCAGTAGCTATGTAGGAGGTTTGCAGTAATGATAAAGTGCTCAAAATGAAAGCAAACCAGAGATTTAGAGTGGTTCGGTCAGTCTTGACCTACTCCACTTTTGGCTTCCTCCACCGATGAGGTCACCGACGTCAACTAGAGGCCTTCCTTCAATAGGCAAAGGCCAACTGCCCTTTTACAGTTTCACTCCTTTTGACGGGCTCAGGAGACAACCCTTACAGAACCTTTCTCTCCTCTCTTTACAACTCAAGACTTGAAGAACAGAAGGAGGAGAACTTTTGGACTTAAACACAAAATTTGAGCTCTTAGAATCACAGAAAAGATAAAGAATTCGGTGTAGTTCTGTAACTTTTCAGTGCTGAATGGGTGGGGTATTTATAGGCCCCAACCCAATTCAAATTTGGAGCTCAAAATGATCAAATCCCAGAATTCCGGGATCAGGCGGTTGCACCTCCTAACTGGAGAGGTTGCACCGCCTGGCAGAGCTCGAAGACTGAGCCTCTAGGCGATGCTACCTCTGTCAGGGGCGATTGCACCTCTCTGCCAGATCTCGAAGACCGAGCTCAGGCGGTTGCACCGCTTGACTGGAGAGGTTGCACCGCCTGGCAGAGCTCGAAACTTGAGCTCTGGCGATGCTACCTCCTGACAGAGGAGGTTGCACCGCCCAGTCTCGCTCGGAGACTGAGCCCTGGGCGGTTGCACCTCTTGGCTGGAGCGGTTGCACCGCCCAGTCTCGCTGGGAGACATAGCTTGGGCGGTGCTACCTCCCTACCTGGGCGGTTGCACCTCCCACAGCAACCTGGGTCCGAATGGGCTGAACCATTCGACCCAATTTGAGTTCTTCAGGGGCCCAATTGCCCCAGGATTAAGCTACTGGGATCACCTCCCATTTCTAACTTAATCAAGGTGCTAACTACGATTATTTCCTAAGACATATTCTGCAGCTTGCTTCGGTACGTCACTCGCTTCTTCCAGCGAGTTTCTGGCGAACTTCCGTCGATCATCCGATGAACCCTCGGTGATGCTCCTGCGGACTTCCAGCAAACTCCTGGACTATGACGATCCACTTGGCAAGTTCCGACGAGCTCCTTTGGCAAGCTTCGGACTTCTCGGATTTGTTCCCGCAGAACCTCCGACAACTGTCCGAACTTCCGTCGAGCTCTCGAACTCCCAACGTGATCATTGTCCTGACTCCGGCGTAACTCCTGCTGCATGTCTTACTTTCATCGTAGTTAATCCTGCACATTTATCTCAACACATACATTAGACAACAAATGACAATTGACTTCATCATCAAAATCCGAGATTCAACAATCTCCCCCTTTTTGATGATGACAATCAATTGATAATGGAGTTAACCTTAACTCCCCCTATCAATATGCCATACTTCTTGAATTTAAAAACTTTATAAATTCAAGAGATATATTCCCATTATGATTCCTATCATAATGTATCTCTTTGAAGATGATGTCAAGGCTCGACATACATTTTCAAATTTAACAAGTTTGAATTATTGTAATTGTAGCAATTCATCATATTGGAAGATATCGACATGTAAAGCTGTGAAACAAGATTTTGATATCATTACATGATGTACACATTTCAAATATTTTAGCAAGTGTAGCATAGCATCACATGGTAAGATATCAGTTCGTACGATGCAAATTTTTGTTTGATATCTTGATACAAGGCATATGGCAATCATATATTTCTTGGTGATGCAAGTATGGCCTAATCATAGCATCAGTGATAGCAACCATATCATCAAACATATCAGCATCAGTGATCATATCATCATTAGTGATAGCAAACATATCAATTCATATATTAGCAAACATATCAATTCATATATTTCTCCCCCTTTGTCATCAACAAAAAGCATGGTAGCACTCTTAAAAAGCATGATAGATGTCATTCCAGCAGGTTATCAAGCACATAAAGGAAGGCTTGACATGCATTGAATATTTCTTCTCCTTGTTATGTTATAGTTCTTTGCTTGAAGGAGAAAACTCATTTTTTAAAGGTTTTCATAAGAGTGTACAGGAAAATCTTATTTTTAGCATTCAAACCGAAAATAAGATGAACTTTTCAATGCATTCGGATATGAGTAAGCTACTAATTTCCAAAAACATTTGTCACATAATTTTCAACATGTTATTTGATCAAGTGATACCAAGGCATGTAATAGTAATTAATAACATTCAAAAAATAATTTTAACTAGTTTAAGTATTCGGACACATCAACATTCCTAATTCTCCTCTTATGAAATCAAATTGTTCTTCACTTGGAGGTTTTGTAAAGATATCAGCTAGTTGATGTTTCGTATCAATGAATTCTATGATTACATCATGATTCGTAACATGATCTCGTATAAAGTGATGTCTGATGTCAATATGTTTTGTTCTTGAGTGTTGTATAGGGTTTTTTGTTAGGCATATTGCACTTGTGTTATCACATTTAATGGGAATATTTTGAAGATGAACTTTATAATCTTCTAAGGTATTTTTCATCCAAACAACTTGTGCACTGCATGCACTTGCTGCAATATATTCAGCTTCGGTTGTTGATAGTGCAACCGAGTTTTGTTTCTTAGATGACCAGGAAACAAGGGCATGTCCTAAGAATTGACATGTACCTTATGTGCTTTTTCTATCTAGTCTACAGCCAGCGAAGTTCGCATCAGCATAAGCAATTAACTCAAGCTTCTCTGATTTTGGATACCATAATCCTAGATTTGTGGTACCATTAAGATATTTGAGTATTCTTTTAACTGCTTTGAGATGAGATATCTTAGGGTTTGATTGAAATCTAGCACAAAGTCCTACACTGAACATTATGTCTGGTCTAGTTGCAGTGAGGTAAAGTAAACTTCCTATCATACCCTAGTAGGTTTTTTGATCGAAGCTTTCTCCACTTTCATCAATTTCTAACTTAGTGGAAGTGCTCATAGGAGTGTTAATAGCTTTTGAGTTATTCATATTAAACTTCTTTAGTAAACTCATAGCATATTTAGTTTGACTAATAAAGATGCCATTACTTAGTTGTTTGATTTGTAGACCTAAGAAGAATGTTAACTCTCCCATTAGACTCATTTCGAATTCAAGACTCATAGTTTTGGCAAAGGATTCACAAAGAGATTCATTCGTAGAGCCAAAGATAATATCATCAACATAAATTTGAACAATGAGAAAATTATTTTCAAAGTTCTTGATAAATAATGTAGTATCAACCTTACCTTTTATGAAATTATTTTCAATAAGAAAAGAACTAAGTCTCTCATACCAAGCCCTTGGAGCTTGTTTTAAACCATAAAGAGCTTTTGTTAATCTAAACACATGATTAGGGAGACTATTATTTTCAAATCCAGGAGGTTGTTCAACATAGACTTCTTCGGAAATAAAGCCATTAAGAAAAGCGCTTTTAACATCCATTTGAAATAATTTAAAATTATTACTACTAGCGTAGGCAAGGAGTATTCTTATGGCTTCTAATCGAGCCACAGGAGCGAAGGTTTCTTCATAATCGATACCTTCTTCTTGGTTGAAACCTTTGGCCACTAATCTAGCCTTGTTTCTAACCACGATACCATTTTCATCTTGCTTGTTTCTAAAGACCCATTTAGTACCAATAACTAAATGGTCATTTGGCCTAGGAACAAGCGTCCATACCTCATTTCTCTCAAATTGATTCAATTCATCTTGCATTTCGATAATCCATGAATTATCTTTCATAGCTTCATCAACACATTTGGGTTCAATTTGGCAGAGAAAGGCGGCGTTGGCACAAAAATCTTTAAAAGAAGATCGTGTTTGAACCCCCTTTGATGTGTCTCCTAATATTAGCTCCTTAGGATGAGCATCTACATACTTCCAATCCTTGGGTAAGGAAATCTGGGAAGTGGATGCATCCAAGTTGCTAGTTGGAGATGGGGTTGCGTTTAAATTCAAAGAATCAAAATTAACATCATCGTCAAGATCATTTTTCCTAATTTCGGAAATCTCATTGAAAACAACATGGATGGATTCTTCAATAATTAAAGTTCTTTTATTGAAAATACGAAAAGCTTTAGAAACCGAAGAATAACCAAGAAAGATTCCTTCAACAGATTTAGCATCGAATTTTCCTAAGTTATCCTTTTCATTTAAGATAAAACATTTACATCCAAAGACTTTAAAATATGAGACATTGGGTTTTTTATTGTTCCATAACTCATAAGGAGTTTTGGTGAGTAGGGGTCTTACTAGAACTCTATTCAAAATATAGCATGCAGTGTTTACGGCTTCGGCCCAAAAATATTTGGGTAGGATATGTTCATTCAGCATGGTTCTTGCCATTTCTTGTAAATTTCGATTTTTTCTTTCTACTACCCCATTTTGTTGAGGATTTCTTGGAGTAGAGAAGTTATAGTTGTATCCATTGAGTTCACAGAATTCTTGGAAGTCATGGTTTTGAAATTCTCCACCATGATCACTTCTAATTGACGAAATCATATAACCCTTCTAATTTTGAACAAGTTTACAAAACTTGGTAAAATATTTAAAGCATTCATTTTTTTGTTTTAAGAAGTAGGTCCATGTATATCTGCTATAGTCATCAACAATGACAAAGGCATACTTGCTGCCTCCAAGACTCGATGTAGAGATTGGTCCGAATAAGTCTATATGGATCAATTGTAAGGGACTAGAGGTGCTTGTTTGATTCTTAGCTTTGAAACTACCCTTAATTTGTTTACCCAATTGGCAAGCGTCACATATATTATCTTTGATGAACTTGATATGAGGAATTCCTCTTACAAGTTCTCTAGATGATATTTGAGTGATTAATTTCATGCTAGCATGACCTAATCTTCAATGCCATAGCCAAGCATCCTCATTCAAAACCGCAAAACACATTTCATCACATAAATCATTGATGTCAATAGTGTATACGTTATTTTGTTTTAATGCAATCATAGACATATTCTTATGTGGTTTTTCAATGATGCAAGCATTATATTCGAATTTGACAGTGTATCCTTTATCACATAATTGACTAATGCTTAAGAGGTTATGTTTTAAACCATCAACTAATAAAACATCTTCAATAAAGAAGTTGGATTTGTTACCTATGGTTCCTTTGCCAATGATTTTACCCTTGTTGTTGTCTCCGAAGGTAACATAGCCTTCGTCTATGCTAGTGAGCTTAGAGAATTGAGATGGATCTCCGGTCATATGCCTTGAGCATCCACTATCAAGGTACCATCTCTTGCTCCTAGCTTGCGATGATGTGGGTTTCTACAAGAACGGATAATTTTTAGGTACCCATTTACTTTTGGGTGCCTCAAAGATAGATCTACATTGTTTATCATGTTGCATAGAGTTTATCATGGTTCCTTTAGGAACCCAAATCAATTTGTTTAGACTAATTTTCTTGAATGGACAGTAAAGTGTCTTGTGTCCAATTTTGCAACAAAAGTTACATTTTGCTTGGTGTTGAACATGTAAGATGGGGCCTTTTATAAAGGTAAAGGTGGTTGGATTTAGGTGAGGACTTCTCTCAAATCCAATTCCACTTCTTTTTGGAACGTGACCCTTGTTTGCAAGGATCATGTTCAATGACTTGCTACCAACCTCGAATTTCTTCAAGGTGTCCTTGAGTAGCAGGTTTTCTTTTTGAAAAGTTTCTAGATCATGACATTTGATACATGAATTTAAACTATCATGATGTTCAATTTTTAACTTATCAAAATCACAAGTAAGACTATCATGTTCTTTTTTCAACAATTTGTATTTTCTATTGATAATCTTGCATTCATCAAATAAGTCATGGAAGGCATTTAATAATTCATTGAAAGATAAATCAGCATCTAATAAATTCGTTACCTCCTCTCCGATGGCCATTAAGGCGTAATGAGCAACTTGCTTGGTGTTAGACTCCTCTTCTTCAGATGCGCTCGAATCATCCCATGTTGCTTTGAGCGCCTTCTTCATTGTTGTTCTCTTCTTGGCTTGAGGACAGTCACTCTTGTAGTGTCCTGGCTTTTTGCACTCATAGCAAATAACTTGATCTTTCTTGGGTTCAAGTTTATTTTTAGTATCATTCTTAAACTTGTTTCTTTTAATGAACTTTTTAAATTTTCTTGTTAGAAGTGCCAGGTCATGGTCACAGTCCTCATCACTTGAGTTTTCTCTCAAGTGGTCTTCCAAAGTTCTAAGTGTCATATCCTTCCTGTTCTTTGGAAGGTTGTCTTCTTGCTCTTCATGAGCTTTGCAAGTCATCTCGTAGGTCATTAATGACCCAATTAGTTCTTCAAGAGGGAAGTTGTTTAGATCTTTTACCTCTTGAATAGCAGTGACTTTAGGATCCCAACTCTTAGGAAGGGATCTTAGTATCTTATTTACAAGCTCAAAATCCGAAAAACTTTTTCGGAGTCCTTTTAGACCGTTGACAACATCCGTGAAACGGGTAAACATGTCGCCAATAGTCTCACTCGGTTTCATCCGAAAAAGATCAAAAGAGTGTAACAAAAGATTGATTTTTGACTCTTTCACTCTACTTGTGCCTTCATGAGTCACCTCGAGTGTGTGCCAAATATCAAATGCAGTTTCACAAATCGAAACACGATTAAACTCGTTTTTGTCAAGTGCGCAAAATAAGGCATTCATAGCCTTTGCATTAAGAGCGAAAGCCTTCTTCTCCGAATCATTCCAATCGATCATTGGAAGAGAAGACTTTGAAAAACCATTCTCGACAAGATTCCAGAGTTCAAAGTCCATAGAAATAAGGAAGATCCTCATTCGGGTCTTCCAATAGGTGTAGTCCGTCCCATTAAACATGGGTGGACGTGTAATGGAATGACCCTCTTGGTTTCCGGCGTAAGCCATCTCTCTTGGGTTTTAATCCGTTTGAGAGTTAACCGGGCTCTGATACCAATTGTTAGGATCGAGAGCACTAAGAGGGGGGGGGTGAATTAGTGCAGCGGAAATCTTTCAGCGATTAAAAACGAAAGCTGCGTTTGTTTGATAGAAACTATTTTGATGCAAAAGCCGATTCTAAGATTACTTATGATTGAGTACAGTTTACATCTAAACACAGTTTGCGTCTAAGCGCAGTTTACGCAGTTTGCGTCTAAATGCAGTTTGTGTCTAAATGCAGATTGCGACTAAGCGCAGTTTGCATCTAAGTGCAGTTTGCGTCTTAGGCTCAGATTGCGTCTAAGCGCAGTTTGCGCAGGTTGCGTCTAAGCGCAGATTGCGTCGAAGCTCAGATTGCGTCTAAGCGCAGTTTGCATTTAAGCGCAGTTTGCGTCTTAAGCCCAGATTGCGTCTAAGCGCAGTTTGCGTCTAAACACAGTTTTACGTCAAAACGTAGATTCAGAAAGATTTGAACTTAGACACTCATTCGTAAAAGCGCAGAAGTCAGTTTGCAGTTGTAAACGTAAACTGCAGAGAAACTCGTTCGTAAAAGCGCAGAAATCAGTTTGCAGTTATAAACAGAATCAAGATGTAAACGTAAACTACAAAGAAACTCGTTCGTAAAAGCGCAGAAGACAGTTTGCAGTTATAAATAGAATCGAAATGTAAGTGTAAATCGCAATGTAGAGATCGTATGAAAATACCGATTTATGTCTGAATGCAGATTCAGAAAGAACAGAACTTAGAAACTTGTTCGTAAAAGCGCAGAGAGCAGTAGCTATGTAGGAGCTTTGCAGTAATGATAAAGTGCTCAAAATGAAAGCAAACCAGAGATTTAGAGTGGTTCGGTCAATCTTGACCTACTCCACTTTTGGCTTCCTCCACCGACGAGGTCACCGACGTCAACTAGAAGCCTTCCTTCAATAGGCGAAGGCCAACTGCCCTTTTAAAGTTTCACTCCTTTTGACGGGCTCAGGAGACAACCCTTACAGAACCTTTCTCTCCTCTCTTTACAACTCAAGACTTGAAGAACAGGAGGAGAACTTTTGGACTTAAACACAAAATTTGAGCTCTTAGAATCACAGAAAAGATCAAGAATTCGGTGTAGTTCTGTATCTTTTCAGTGCTGAATGGGTGGGGTATTTATAGGCCCTAACCCGGTTTAAATTTGGAGCTCAAAACGATCAAATCCCGGAATTCCGGGATCAGGCGGTTGCACCTCCTGACTGGAGAGGTTGCACCGCCTGGCAGAGCTCGAAGACTGAGCCTCTAGGCGGTGCTACCTCTGTCAGGGGCGGTTGCACCTCTCTGCCAGATCTCGAAGACCGAGCTCAGGTGGTTGCACCGCCTGACTGGAGAGGTTGCACCACCTGGCAGAGCTCTAAACTTGAGTTCTGGCGGTGCTACCTCCTGATAGAGGAGGTTGCACCGCCCAGTCTCGCTCGGAGACTGTGCCCTGGGCGGTTGCACCTCTTGGCTGGAGCGGTTGCACCGCCCAGTCTCGCTTGGAGACATAGCCTGGGCGGTGCTACCTCCCTGCCTAGGTGGTTGCACCTCCCACAGCAACCTGGGTCCGAATGGGCTGAACCATTCGACCCAATTTGAGTTCTTCAGGGGCCCAATTGCCCCAGGATTAAGCTAATGGGATCACCTCCCATTTCTAACTTAATCAAGGTACTAACTACGATTATTTCCTAAGACATATTCTGCAGCTTGCTTCGGTACGTCACTCGCTTCTTCCGGCGAGTTTCCGGCGAACTTCCGTCGATCATCCGATGAACCCTCGGTGATGCTTCTGCGGACTTCCGGCAAACTCCTGGACTGCGACGATCCACTTGGCAAGTTCCGAAGAGCTCCTTTGGCAAGCTTCGGACTTCTCGGATTTGTTCCCGTAGAACCTCCGACAACTTTCCGAACTTCCGTCGAGCTCTCGAACTCCCGACGTGATCATTGTCATGACTCCGGCGCAACTCCTGCTGCATGTCTTACTTTCATCGTAGTTAATCCTGCACACATATCTCAACACATACATTTGACAACAAATGACAATTGACTTCATCATCAAAATCCGAGATTCAACATGTCACGCCCCTCAAAAAAATATCCATGATATTTAAATTTTTCATCACAAACCAATCCAGGATCCAAACTAACATTTGAGGACACTGAAAAATATTCTATCAAATTCACATCTATAAAACCTGTGCAGTTTATAATCATATATCACATCACTCGATAATTCACATTTAAGGCAACCCTAGCCAACTTGACAAACATGAACAACATTTATAAATCCACAAGCTAAATAAATTATACAATCAGAACTCCAACTATTCACCACATGTTTATATCATCATAAATTAGACTTAACATTCCGAAATTCCAAATAAGAGAGATCTTCTAACACTTTTACACAGTATATCGATTTCGATTCATCAACAACATTTCATTACATACAAAATGTGCTTATACAACAATAGCATAACAACCAACAAGACTTGCCCATAATTCTGAATAGCTATCCACTGCCTCAGCCCAATTCAAACATCTCAAATGGTGACAAGCTGACCTGAAAGATTTATATAACAACGGAATGAGCTAAAGACAGCTCAGCAAGTGACAAAGCATACTCAGAACAAAAGGAATGGTTTCAAACAAGTAAGGTATCATAATGCAAAGCAGAATACAAGAATTCTCAAGGATACCATTTCATTAGATATAAAATCATATGTATCAAGTCATTCAAAACATATTTGATTCATAACAAATGGGGCATAGAGTAATTGGAGCATATCAATAGCGTACGAGATTATCCGGAGCATATTAATGGCAAACAGGACATTTCAGAATATATCAGTTCATAGCGAATGGAGCACAGAGTAACTGGAGCATATCAATAGCGTATGAAATGTTCCGGAGCATATCAATGACATATGGAACATTTCAAAGCGTAACAATAACAAATGAAATATTTCGGAGCATATCAAAGGCGTATGAAATGTTTCGGAGCATATCAATAACAAATGAAACATTTCGGATCTTGTCAATGGCGTATGAAATGTTCCGGAGCATATCAACGGCATATGGAACATTTCAAAGCATATAAACAGTGAATGAAACTTTTTAGAGCATATCAATAACAAATACCGTACAAAAGCTCAAACGTTGTCTTTGACGTTGCAATCATATCATTCTTATCCAAAGCATGTACCGAAACACATAACCAAAGCTCTGGATATCATATCAAACATACAGAAGGTGTAGTGGGATCTCAAACAGAATTGTGATTCATCCATTTCTGAATGACCACCAGACAGAAGTCTCCCACGTATGGGAGCTCCATCCACCCACGTCTAGGTGAAGTCAAAGGGGCCGGCAGAGCATCGCAGGCTCTAAGCACATACCCTTTACCATTTCTGGCAAAGGTCCAGACAATCCCACAAACACCAGAGTACAAAAGGGCAGTTTTAACAATAAGTAGCACATATCGGAAGCACACGCGGAACAACAAAACGTACATGTGCCTTATCGAGACAATACGATGCAAGCAATAATCTTTCACAATTGTATTCTGATTTGAAGGGAATTGAAAGCAATGGCACATATGGAATCCAAGCTATCACATACAACTCAATTTCAATAAGAAGGTTAGATGAATTCGATATCCAAATGAACGAAACTAGAATAGGCACACATCGAAAGCAAATGCGGAACAATGGGTTATACATGTGCCTATATAAGTCAATACGATACAGCATAAACGTTACACAACAGTTTTCAAGAATGCAAATAACTTTAAGGACAAGAGCATACAAGAATTCAAAGCAGTTATATAAAGCTCAATTGAATAAGAAAGCTAAAGGATATCAATTTCCAAAGGAATGAAACCAGAATATTAGAAATCGACCAAAGCTCAATTTCTAGCAGAATACAAGAGGCATATTGAACAAATGATTCAAACTATCAATCGTGCTCCAATTTACTCAGAAATATATCATTGGATTATACTTTCAGATAAGACAGGCTTCATATGAATTGAACTGTCCAATAAAGAGAGTTACAAATAATTTGGTAAACAAGGGTAGTAGAATAAAATCTCTGTTTGGCAGAATTCATAATGTCAGATTCAACAGATAACTGGGTAGGTGTTTGGATTCCAAATCATTCAATCCATATATCAAAGAAAGATCTACGAGTCTAGTTTCCAATGAAATAAGCTTTGAATAAATCAATGTTTGCAACAGGGACTTATAAGCAGTTCAGTATCAAAAGGTCAGAAATTACGATCCCTGTTTTGCAGAATCTGTAGGCTCATTTGAAACAGAAGTTTGGGCAAACAAACGTACTCTGAATTCTTAAAATAAGCTATCAAAACAAAGGTTTATGAGTCTATATTCTGATCAAATAAGTCTTGTCCAAATCAGATGTCAATACATGGAGTTATAATCATAACAAGGTAGAAAGGTCAGAATCTTGGAAGTTGCACAGATTCGAATCGTTACGTCTAAACAGGAGATATATCAAGTGCAAGGCTAGAACAATTCAAAGTTCCTCATATTCAAAGCAAATGTAGAGATAAAATTGCAGTGAGGAAAGATCAGGATACTTGCAATAGGAAAGATTAGAACAATTACAGGAGAAAACGATCAGGAACTTGCCTTTCAATTATTTTGATCCGAAGATCCAAAGAAGGTGTCAGCCCAAATCCTTCTACTTTTCCTCCACAACTGCAGCTCATGTAGAACATAGAGGCATAGTCACCTGCTCTCTCTTACTCTCATTCCACCATTTTCTTTTTTTCAAACGCAACTGCCACAGCTGCCGCCGCTGCCGCTGTCACAATCGCAGCCCCTTCCACTGCACTACCTTTCTTTTCTTTCCCAGCTGCAACTACCGTAGTCGCAGTCGCAGCCATGGCCGCAGCCACCATAACCACAGCCTCTTCTTCCTCCCCTGCTCTGTTTCCTCTCCTTCTCTTCCAGCTGCAGCTGCCACTGCCACTACTGCCTCCCCTTCTCCTCTTCCTCTCTTCTTCCCTTTTCCTTTCTCTTCTTCTTCCCTTCCTTCTCTTCTTTCCCAGCTGCACTGCTGCAGTCGCAGCCTCAGCCATGGCCACAGCCTCTTCTTCCTCCCTTGCTCATCTTCCTCTCCTTCTTCTCTTCCAACTGCAACTGCCATCGCCGCAGCCGCAGCCCCTTCTTTCCCTTCTCTTCTTCCTCTCCTTCCCTTCTTCCTTTCTCTTCCTCTTTCCCTGCCATAGCTGCAGCTGCCACAGCCGCAGCCGCAGCTACTTCTTTCCCTTCTCCTCTTCCTTCTCCTTCCTTTCTTCCTTTCTCTTCCTCTTTCCCTGCCATAGCTGCCTCTCCTTCTCCTCTTCCTTCTCCTTCCTTTCTTCTTCTTCTCTTCTTCTCCTTCCTCCCCTTCTTCTCCCCGACGAACAACACCTCCTTTCCTCGGTTTCCTCCTGCAGGAAACAGAGGTGCTGCCTCTTCACCCATTTCTACTTCTTCTCTTCTTCCTCACCATCTCTTCCCCTCCTTCTCTTCCAACTGTAGCTCCCACCGCCGCAGCCGCACCTCCTCCTTTCCCTTCTCTTCTTCTTCTCCTCCTCTTCTTCCCTCCTCCTCCCCGGCGTCACACACACCCTCTCCTCTGTTTCCTCTACAGGAAACAGTGGTATCACAACCTCTTCTCCTGCTTCCTCTTCCTCTTCTCTTCCCCTTCTTCTTCTTCTCCTCTTCGAACGCCCCACACCTCTCCTCTGTTTCCACCTACAGGAAACAGAGGTGCTGCAGCCCTAGCTGCTGCCACCTCTCGCTCGTCTCCCTCTTCCCTCTCTTTTCCCTCTTCTTCTCCTTCTTTTCTTCTCCTCTTCCCTTTTCCTCCCCAACGCCACACACCTCCTCGCTGCAGCCTTGCAGCAGCTATCCTCCTCTCTTCTTCTTCTTCTTCTTCTTCTCTTCTCCCTCTTCTTCCTCTCTTCTTCTCCCCACGCCCCACAGCTCTTCGCTGCAGCCCTCGCTGCAGCCACCTCCTCTTCTTCTTCTTCTCTTCTCCCTCTTCTTCCTCTCTTCTTCCTCTCTTCTTTTCCCTCTTCTTCTTCTTTTCTTCACACCTCACGCCCCACCGCGCCTCTCTGTTTCTCGAAGAAACAGAGAGTGCGTGGGAGGCGGTGGGATAAAACCGAAATTTTTGATTTTCTTTATTTTCTTTTCATTTTGCAACTTAGCAGTTTAGTCCTTGAAATTTTTATATTTACATATAGGTCCTCAAATTTACATATAATTTTTTATTAATAATTTTCAAAAGTGAGGGATATTACAACTATAGCAGATATACATGGACCTATTTCTTAAAACAGAAAAATGAATGCTTTAGATATTTTACCAAGTTTTGTAAACTTATTCAAAATGAGAAGGGTTCTATGATTTCGTCCATTAGAAGTGATCATGGTGGAGAATTTCAAAACCATGATTTCCAAGAATTCTGTGAACTCAATGGATACAACCATAATTTCTCTACTCCAAGAAATCCTCAACAAAATGGGGTAGTAGAAAGAAAAAATTGAAATTTACAAGAAATGGCAAGAACCATGTTAAATGAACATAGCTTACCCAAATACTTGTGGGCCGAAGCCGTAAACACTGCATGCTATATTTTGAATAGAGTTCTAGTAAGACCCTTACTCACCAAAACTCCTTATGAGTTATGGAATAACAAAATACCTAATGTTTCATATTTTAAAGTCTTCGGGTGTAAGTATTTTATCTTGAATGAAAAGGATAACTTAGGAAAATTTGACGCTAAATCCGATGAAGGAATCTTTCTTGGTTATTCTTCGGTTTCTAAAGCTTTTCCTATCTTCAATAAAAGAACTTTAATTATTGAAGAATCCATTCATGTTGTTTTCAATGAGATTTCCAAAATTAGGAAAAATGATCTTGATGATGATGTTAATTTTGATTCTTTGAATTTAAATGAAACCCCGTCTCCAACTAGCAACTTGGATGCATCCACTTCCCAGATTTCCTTACCCAAGGATTGGAAGTATGTAGATGCTCATCCTAAGGAGCTAATCTTAGGAGACACATCAAAGGGGGTTCAAACACGATCTTCTCTTAAAAATTTTTGTGCCAACACCGCTTTTCTCTCCCAAATTGAACCCAAATGTGTTGATGAAGCCATGAAAGATAATTCATGGATTATCGCAATGCAAGATGAATTGAATCAATTTGAGAGAAATGAGGTGTGGACGCTTGTTCCTAGGCCAAATGACCATTTAGTTATTGGTACTAAATGGGTCTTTAGAAACAAGCAAGATGAAAATGGTATCGTGGTTAGAAACAAGGCTAGATTAGTGGCCAAAGGTTTCAACCAAGAAGAAGGTATCGATTACGAAGAAACCTTCGCTCCTGTGGCTCGATTAGAAGCCATAAGGATGCTCCTTTTCTACGCTAGTAGTAATAATTTTAAGTTGTTTCAAATGGATGTTAAAAGCGCTTTTCTTAATGGCTTTATTTCCGAAGAAGTCTATGTTGAACAACCTCCTGTATTTGAAAATAATTGTCTCCCTAATCATGTGTTTAGATTAACTAAAGCTTTCTATAGTTTAAAACAAGCTCCAAGGGCTTGGTATGAGAGACTTAGTTCTTTTCTTATTGAAAATAATTTCATAAAAGCCAAGGTTGATACTACATTATTCATCAAGAACTTTGAAAATAATTTTCTCATTGTTCAAATTTATGTTGATGATATTATCTTTGGTTCAACGAATGAATCTCTCTGTGAACCTTTTGCTAAAACTATGAGTCTTGAATTCGAAATGAGTTTAATGGGAGAGTTAACATTCTTCTTAGGTTTACAAATCAAACAACTAAGCAATGTCATCTTTATTAGTCAAACTAAATATGCTATGAATTTACTAAAGAAGTTTAATATGAATAACTCAAAAGCTATTAACACTCCTATGAGCACCTCCACTAAGTTAGAAATTGATGAAAGTGGAGAAAGCTTCGATCAAAAAACTTATAGGGGTATGATAGGAAGTTTACTTTACCTCCCTGCAACTAGACCAGACATCATGTTCAGTGTAGGACTTTGTGCTAGATTTCAATCAAACCCTAAGATATCTCATCTCAAAGCAGTTAAAAGAATACTCAGATATCTTAATGGTACCACAAATCTAGGATTATGGTACCCAAAATCAGAGAATCTTGAGTTAATTGCTTATGCTGATGCGGAATTTGCTAGCTGTAAATTAGATAGAAAAAGCACATCAGGAACATATCAATTCTTAGGACATGCCCTTGTTTCCTGGTCATCTAAGAAACAAAACTCGGTTGCACTATCGACAACTGAAGCTGAATATATTGCAGCAAGTGCATGCTGTGCACAAGTTCTATGGATGAAAAATACCTTAGAAGATTATAAAGTTCATCTTAAAAATATTCCCATTAAATGTGATAACACAAGTGCAATATGCTTAACAAAGAACCCTATACAACACTCAAGAACAAAACATATTGATATTAGACATCATTTTATACGAGATCATGTTACTAATCATGATGTAATTATAGAGTTCATTGATACTAAACATCAACTAGCCGATATTTTTACAAAACCTCTAAGTGAAGAACAATTTGATTTTATAAGAAGAGAATTAGGAATGTTGATGTGTCCGAATACTTAAACTAGTTAAAATTACTTTTCGGACTTTATTGAATGATCAAATCACTTGATTGCCATGTGTTAAAATGTTTTGATTTTTGTAGCATAATTTGGTCCGAATGCATGAAAGAATTCATCTCATTTTCGGACTCGCTTAACAGCTGGAATGACAAAAATCAAACACACTCTTATGAAAAGTATTTTTTCGAAATGGATTTGATAAAATGACTTTCCTCCTTCATGCACAAAGAATTATAACATACAAGGAGAAGAAGTATTCAAAGCATTATACTTATCATGCCTTCCTTTATATGCTTGATAACTTGCTTATATTGTTCTCCTAGTATCACATCTACCATGCTTTTTGTTGATGACAAAGGGGGAGAAATATATGAATTGATTTGATGCTATAAACACTGATGCTATGTTTATGCCATGCTTGCATCATCAAGAGATATATGAAAAGATGCCATATATAGAAATGCAACACTTGCTAAAATATAAGAAATGTGTGCATCAAGTAATGATATCAAAATCTTACTTCACAGCTTTACATGTTGATATCTTACAATATGATGAATTGCTACTATTACCATCATTCAAACTTGTAATGTAAAATTTGAAAATGAATGTCAAGCCTTGACATCATCTTCAAAGAGATACATCATGATAGGAATCATGATGGGAATATGTCTCTTGAATTGATAAGGTTTTAAATTCAAGAATGACTTATCTCAAGTATGGCATATAGATAGGGGGATTGAAGGTTAACTCCATTATCAATTGATTGACATCATAAAAAAGGGGGAGATTGTTGAATCTCGGATTTTGATGATGAAGTCAATTGTCATTTGTTGTCTAATCTATGTGTTGAGATAAGTGTGTAGGATTAACTACGATGAAAGTAAGACATGCAGCAGGAGTTGCGCCGGAGTCACGACAATGATCACGTTGGGAGTTCGAGAGCTCGACGGAAGTGCGGACAGTCGTCGGAGGTTCTGCGGGAACAAATCCAAGAAGTCCAGAAGCTTGCCAAAGAAGCTCGTCGGAACTTGCCAAGTGGATCGTCGCAAGTCCAGGAGTTTGCCGGAAGTCCGTAGGAGCATCATCGAGGGTTCATCGGATGATCGATGGAAGTTCGCCGGAAACTCGCCGGAAGAAGCGATTGACGCACCGGAGCAAGCTGCAGAAATTATCTTAGGATTTATCGTAGTTAGCACTAATGATTAAGTTAAAAATGGGAGGTGATCCCATTAGCTTAATCTTGGGGCAATTGGGCCCTTGAAAAACCCAAATTGGGCCGAATGGATCAACCCATTCGGACCCTGGTTGCTATGGGAGGTGCAACCGCCTAAGCCAGGAGGTAGCACCGCCTGGGCTAAGTCTCCCAGGGAGACCGGGCGGTGCAACCGCCCCAGCCAGGAGGTGCAACCGCCTGGGCTCAGTCTCCGAGCGAGATTGGGCAGTGCAACCTCTCCTGACAAGAGGTGGCATCGCTTGAGCTCAAGTTTCGAGCTCTACCAAGCGGTGCAACCGCCCTAGTCAGGAGGTGCAACCGCCTGAGCTCGGTCTTTGAGCTCTGACAGAGAGGTGCAACCACCCCTGACAGAGGTGGTATCGCCCAGAGGCTCAGTCTTCGAGCTCTGCCAAGCGGTGCAACCGCCCCAGTCAGGAGGTGCAACCGCCTTATCCCGGAATTCCGGGAATTGACAGTTTTGAGCTCCAAATTTGAACCGGGTTGGGGCCTATAAATACCCCACCCATTCAGTACTGAAAGGTAGCAACTTACACTCGAAATCTTGATATCTTTCTGTGATTCTTGGAGCTCAAAACTGTTGTAAAGACCAAAAGTTCTCCTCCTTCTGTTCTTCAAAGTTTGAGTTGTAAAGAGAGGAGAGAAAACTTCTGTAAGGGTTGTCTCCTAAGCCCGTCAAAAGGAGTGAATCTGTAAAAGGGTGGTTGGCCTTCGCCTATTGAAAGAAGGCCTCTAGTTGACGTCGGTGGAGGAAGCCAAATGTGGAGTGGGTCAAGATTGACCGAACCACTCTAAATCTCGATTTGCATTTCCTTTGAGCATTTTACCTTCACTGCAAACTTCTCAATAGCTTACAAAAAGAAGGGAAAAACCATTTACATCAATTTCTAAATCATGACAAAGGTAAGTAATCATTCTTATTTGTGCATCATTATAGTTTCAATGCACAAATTCATTAACATTACATTTCATTTTTTTTTATGCATGATACCAAAAAGCCAATCATCATCATGAGCATATCAAACATGATATTCAAGCATTCATGATATATCATTTTGGCAACATGATCATAGATATTCAAACGATGGTATCTAAATGTCAGAATTCATTACATCCTATTATGCATGATCATTAACTCCTCATTTGTATTTCATGCATTATTTCATTTCATCTCATAAGGAATATCAAGAAGAGTTATTGGATGATGAGATAAATATTTTATGAATACACGTAATATCATAAGTGTTTCATGTATTCATATTATCACATGAAGCATATTATCATTTTTAAGATACATAACATGAATAACGTTATTACTATTTCATCAAAATCAATTTCGAGATTCACACAATATCATGAAATCATTAATCTTGATAAGATGGGAAAAGCATTTTCCTTTTAAGTGATTCTTTTAACACATCATAAAAAACTCATTCATAATTCAAGTGATTTACAAGATATCATAAATAAATTTATCACTTGTATTTCATCAAAATCGAGAACTCTAGAGATAGAAAATGATTGAAGCATTTAATCATGATTGAAGCATGATTCATATTTAAAGTGTATCTTATGTCGTAAATACGAATCAAGCATTTGTCAAATCTGAAATCATCCTCAAAATTACATTCAATAAATTCATATATGACAAGCATAGATTTATTGAAAAATTAATAAGATAGAGGATTACATTTCAAGTGTTCATCAATTGTAGCATTTCATCACATGGTAAGATATCAATGCGTAAAATTACGATACAAGTTCTTGATATCTTAACGCATGAGGCAAACATAGCATAATGCAAATTTGGCAATCATAGCATCAATTCATATAAGCATTGCAAATATGGCAATCATATCAATTCATATATCTCTTGATGATGAAAGCATGGGATAATCATAGCATAGTGTTTATAGCATCAATTCATATATTTTTCCCCTTTTTTAAGTGTTTCATCTTAAGTGATCGATTTCATGTTAGCATGCCTTTTCATTTATGTCAAATGAAAACATGCATCAATTTTTTTAAAGCCACTGTTATTATCATGAAAATCGATAATCCATCAAGAATCATCATACATAATTTCAAAAATATATACTCATAACTTCAAATTAAACATGATTTAATATACTCAAAATCGAGAAATAACAATGGACATCAACATGACACACATTATTACTTCTTAACCATGATTTCATATTTTCAATCAAAATCATTTTGTTTGTTTATCATAAAATATGTAATATTATCATTTTCGAAATTACTAGCATGATCATAATAAATTTTTTTTTTAAACATTAATTATAAACTAAAAAAGAAAATGAAAGCATCAAGTAATTTCAAAATAAATTAGGGGGATTTCGATTACCTCATCATTGAAAGTGGTTAAGGCGTAGTTTGCCACCTCGCTTTTGTTGATTTTCTCCTCGTCTTCGGAGGAGCTCGATTCATCCCACTTTGTGTTCTTCTTTGGCCTCTTCCTTCGTTCAAGTTTATTATTTATTTTAGATTTTTGTTTAATAAACTTATTAAGATTTAGTGTTCGAAGTTCAAGTTCATCATTGTCCTCGTCACTTGAGTCATCGCTCAAGTGGTATTCATTTGTCCAGAGTTCCAATTCCTTCCTATTCTTTGGAAGGTGATTTTGTTCATCTTATGCATTGTGCACCATTTCATATGTCATCAACGAACCAATTAGTTCTTCAAGTGGTAAGTTGTTTAGGTTTTTTGCTTCTTGTATTGCAGTTACTTTTGGATCCCACTTCTTAGAAAGAGAACGCAAAATCTTGTTTACGAGTTCAAAATCCGAAAAACATTTTCCAAGAGCTCTTAAACTATTGACGACATCCGTGAAACGGGTGTACATGTCGCATATAGTCTCGCTTGGTTGCATTTGAAAAAAACTCAAAATCATGCAATAAAATGTTAACTTTCGAGTATTTGACTCTACTAGTTCCCTCGTGCGTGATTTCAAGTGTTCGCCAAATGTCAAAAGCCGTTTCGCACGTAGAAATCCGATTGAACTCATTTTTGTCCAAAGTACAAAATAAGGCATTCATAGCCTTTGCATTTAAAGAAAAATACTTCTTCTCCAAATCCGACCATTCGTTCATCGGTTTAGAGGGAAGTTGAAAATCATTTTCAACAATATTCCATAAATCCAAATTCATAGAAGTCAAGAAAACTCTCATTCAAGTTTTCCAATAAGTGTAGTCCAATCTGTTAAACAGTGGACAAAAAACCGATAAGCCCTCTTGAAGAGCCATTTCTCTCGGGTGTAAATCTGAAATGAGAAATACCGGGCTCTGATACCAATTGTTAGGATCAAGAGCACTAAGAGGGGGGGGAGAATTAGTGCAGCGGAAATTTTTCATTGATTAAAACCGAAAATTGCGTTCGTTTGATAAAAAAATGATTTCGACGTAAAAGCTGATTCTAAGATTATTTTAATTTAAGATTAAGCGAGATGACGTTAAAGTAAATCTACAAAGACAGTTTACAGTTTATGATGAAAATTAGAATGCAAGCGCAAACTGAAATGCGACGTTCGTACGATAAAACCGGTTTACGTCTAAATGTCAATTTTGAAGATACTAAACTTCGAGATATGTTTTATAAATGCGCAGAAGGTAGTTTGTAGTTATGATTGAAATCAAAACGTAAACGTAAACTGAAATGTAACGATCGTACGAAAAAACCGATTTACGTTTAGACGCAGATTCGGAAAGCTCTGAATTTAGAAACTCGTTCGTAAAAGCGCAGAAGGCAGTAGCTATTTCGGAGGTTTGCAGTAAAGATAAAATGCTCAAAGTAAATGCAAACCGAGATTTAGAGTGGTTCGGTCAATCTTGACCTACTCCACTTTTGGCTTCCTCCACCGACGAGGTCACCGATGTCAACTAGAGGCCTACCTTCAATAGGCGAAGGCTAACCACCCTTTTACAGTTTCACTCTTTTTGACGAGCTTAGGAGACAACCCTTACAGAATTTTCTCTCCTCTCTTTACAACTCAGAACTTGGAAGAAAAGAGGAAGAAGAACTTTTGGCCTTTACAACAATTTTGAGCTCTAAGAATCACAGAAAAAGATCAAGATTTCGGTGTGTGTCTGTGCTCTTTCAGTGCTGAATGGGTGGGGTATTTATAGGCCCCAACCTAGTTCAAATTTGGAGCTCAAAACTGTCAATTCCTGAAATTCCGGGATCAGGCGGTTGCACCTCCTGACTGGAGCGGTTGCATCGCCTGGCAGAGCTCGAAGATTGAGCCTCTGGGCGGTGCCACCTCCTGTCAAGGGCGGTTGCACCTCCTGCCAGAGCTCGAAGACTGAGCTAAGGCGGTTGCACCTCCTGACTGAGGTGGTTGCACCGCCTGCCAGAGCTCGAAGATTGAGCTCAAGCGGTGCCACCTCTTGTCAAGGGCGGTTGCACCGCCCAATCTCGCTCGGAGACTGAGCCCAGGCGGTGCTACCTCCTGGCTGGGGCGGTTGCATCGCCCAGTCTCGCTCGGAGACTGCCTCTTGGGCGGTGCTACCTCCTACCCTGGCGGTGCTACCTCCTAGCACTATTTCAGGTCAGAATGGGTTGATTCATTCGGCCCAATTTGGTTCTTTCAGGGGCCCCATTGCCCCAAGATTAAGTTAATGGGATCACCTCCCATTTCTAACTTAATCATTGTGCTAACTACGATTATTTCCTAAGACATTTACTGCAACTTGCTCCGGTACGTCAATCGCTTCTTCCGGCGAGCTTCCGGCGAACTTCCGTCGATCATCCGATGAACCCTCGGTGATGCTCCTGCGGACTTCCGGCAAACTCCTGGACTTGCGACGATCCACTTGGCGAGTTCCGACGAGCTTCTTTGGTAAGCTCCTGGACTTCTCGGATTTGTTCCCGCAGAACCTCCGATGATCGTCCGAATTTCCGTAGAACTCTCGAACTCCCAACGTGATCATTGTCTTGACTCCGGCGCAACTCCTGCTGCATGTATTTCTTCCATCGTAGTTAATCCTGCACACTCAAAACAAAAACTTCGATCGAGACAATTAATCCTAAGCAATTAACCAAGTTGTCCTACATGTCATTGGTCCCTCGACGCTTCGTCCGATTCTTCGGCGCATCGTCCTTTCCTGTAGCCTATTGCCCAATCGGCCAGTTGACTCCGCAACTCCGATATCCTTGGCACAATACCCGCTCTTCTTGGCCTGATGCCCGAGTCCACGGCCCGAAGCCTTCTGTCGATACGTCGACCGATCCACTGGCCCGACGTCCAATCTTCTGACATGTTCCTCCGGCACAACATGATTTTCCTGCTTTAATTGTCTCATCCTGATCGAGGCATCCTGCGTCACTCAAAACGCAGATTAAGTCATAAACATATATCAAGTAGTTTCATCATCAAAATACGAGATTCAACAGTGGTGTGATAGAAATAGAACACCTCTGTTTCCCCTCTCCACCGCCGTAACTCCCCAGCTAGCGACAACTATCGCGTGCCTCCAAGCCGTGACCCTCGCTGCCTCCTTTGTAAGGATCGGAGCAGCAATAAGAGGGGGGGGGGGGGGTGAATTAGTGCAGTAGATTGAAACTTGTAAGTTTGAAATCGATTTCATAAATGTGTAGAGATTTCAATTCGACGAAGGATGACTTAGTAAAAATAGCTTGAGTAAAGGAAGGAGATGAAAACCAAAAGTTTGCTGCTATGTAAATAAATGTTTCAGAAAGTTAAACACTCACACATTCAAGGAACACCGTAATTTAAAGTGGTTCGGTCAAATGACCTACATCCACTTGCGAAGGGTTCTTCGATGAGACTCCCAATTTCCACTAGCAAATCACTTTGAAGGGAAATGACAAATACCCCTCTTACAACCTTTTACAAGTGGTTCACACTCTTATAGATTTTCAAAGAGAAAGAGGGAGGTCAACACTTAAGCTATTGAAAACAAGACTTGCTAACGACTTTGCTAAGGCTTTATCTCAATCTCTAACTTCTCAAAAGGTTTCTTCTCTGCTGAGAATTGAGGGGTATTTATAGACCCCAAGAGGATTCAAATTTGATCTCCAAATTTTGAATTCATTTTGGGTTCCCTGAGCTAGCGATGCCACCGCCTGTCAATGTCACACTGACCGTTTACTGGCATTGCCACCGCCTGTCAGTGGCGATGCCACCGCCTAACCTTTCGGGTGCTGGATGGTGCCATCGCCCTGTCCAGTGGTATCACCGCCCGATCCTTTGGGTTCTGGGCGGTGCCACCGCTCGTCCTTACGGGTCACTAGTTGAGCTCCAAATTTGGCACAAACCAATTCATATTAGGGCCCAATTGGCCCTAAACTAGGTTATAGAATTAACTTCTTAATCCTAACCCTAATTACATGCAAACTACGAAATTAAGACATAGTCCTAAGCAGGTTTTTAACCGACAACGTCGAGTTTCCTTTCGGCAGACTTTCGATACACCCTCGGATTTCTTCTGGAGGACTCCCAGTAGGCTTTCGATCTTGTGGTGAGTTCAGCAAGTCTTTGGCAAGTAGCCAAACCTTCTCGGTGATCTCCGTGAACCTCCGACGATCTCTTCGGTGGACTTCAAAAAATTTTGGTAAGTCCCCGATTTCTTCTCGACGAATCTTTGTACTCTCGACGGACTCTTGAACACCCATCGAACTTGACTCCGGTAGACTTGCTTTATGTTTTCAAGCTATCATAGTTAATCCTGCACACTTAAAATAAAACTTTGATCGAGATAATTAATCCTAAACAATTAATCAAGTTGTCCGGCATGTCATTAGTCCCTCGATGCTTCGTTTGATTCTTCGGCACATCGTCCTCTCTTTAGGCCTATTGCCCAATCAGCCAGTTGACTCTACAACTCCGATATCCTTGGCACAATCTTGGCTCTTCTTCGCCCGATGCCCCAATCCATTGCCCGAAGCCTTCTGTCGATATGTTGACCTATCCACCGGCCTGACGTCCAATCTTCTAACATGTTCCTCTAGCACATCATGATTTTCCTGCTTTAATTGTGTCATCCTGATCGAAGTATCCTGCGTCACTCAAAACATAGATTAAATCATAAACACATATCAAGTGTTTCATCATCAAAATACGAGATTCAACAATCTCCCCCTTTTTGATGATGACAACCACTTGATGACGGAGTTAACCTTAACTCCCGGAGTTTAAACAAAATCCCCCTATCAATTTGGCTTATTGATAGAAACTCTTGGATTCAAAACTCCAAGCAATATGTCATCATAAACTTATGCCTAACATGTCATGTAATCATACTTCTCCCCCTTTTGTGATCAACAAAAAGGAGAAGTTTCAACTCTTATGTGTTTAGAGATAAAAAGTTCAAATCATTGCATAATAAACATTGTATCAAATTTTATTATCATGCAATTTAGCAATTAAAGATGTGCAAGATGTGCAAGTTTAGCAATTAAAGCTATCTTGTATGTAGCAAAACTTGCATATCGTAAAAATTGCTAGCAATAAAAAGCAATTACATACATAATTTCAAATCATAAATGTTTCAAATCTTGGTATTAATTTGTCAAATTGCATCATACCATGCATGATCAAAACTTCTCCCCATTTGTATTTCTTGCATAATTTCATTTCATCACATTAGGAATATCAAGAAGAATTAATTGGGTAAAGAGATAAATATCTTGTGAATACACGGAATGGTATAAAAATCATATCATATATTCAATCATCAAAATCATGATTCATCTAGAAAATTCTCCTCTTTAAATATTCAAAGAGAGAATCATGATGAACAATCTTGATTTACATAAAGTTTCAAAACATAATTATCAAGATCATGAATACTAAAAGACAATGAAAATTTTGACAAATCTCCTTTTAAATAGAAAACAATCTTGATTCATTCAATAGAAAATTCAAATTATAATTACCAGAAATCAAGATCATTTTTTCAATAAAACCCATTAAATTCAAATCATTTTCTTAATCCATGAGATTCATAAAAATAATACAAATGGATTCATCAAAGTCAATAAGATAGAGAAAAAGAATTTTCAAGAAAAATATTTTTCTCTATTTAGTTGTTTCATACAAGCATGCCTTCGTTCCTTTTGTGTCAAAAAAAAAAAAAAAAAAAAAAAAAAAAAAAATATATATATATATATATATATATATATATATATCATCAATCATTTAGGATCGAAAAATAAATTTTGTCATAAAAACCATCAAGATTCTAATCATTATTTCAATCTACACATCATGAGAACAATAAATTTGCACTATAAACAATCTCATGTTTTATCATTCAAGCTAGCATATATTTTTGCAATTAGCAAGCTAACAATTTTCTTTTTCTTTTATAACAATGATTCAATCATATCATGTGATAAACATATCATAATTACAAAAGAGTATTGAATCATAAAGAAAATCAATTTATGTATAAAATGTTCCAAGCATCAAGGTACATTTTCTCAAATTGTGGGTATAAAAAAATCAAGAGAAAATAGCTTAATTATTCATTTTGAAAAATGTTCTCTTTGATAAAACAAGAGAATCATGATTAACAATCTTGATTTATAAAATGAATACTCAAGTTATAATTCTGAAAATTCAAGAGAAACTGTGATTTATTTTAACAAATCTCCTCTTAAATAAATAACGTAAAGAATTCTTAGGAAATCATGAAAAAGATAGAATTCATTCAATCTTGTAAGAGAACAAGACATTAATTCATGCATATAAAATCTTGACTTAAGCATAAGAAATCTCAATTTATAAATTTAAAAAAATCAAGATAAAGCTCATTTAAATCATCAAATCAAGATCATTTTCAAGAGATTCGTAAAAGTGATACAAATAGATTCATTAATTTTCTTTTTTGAAAAATCAATAAAGTCAGAAAAATAAATTTTTTAAGAAGAATCCTTTCCACTTTTTAGTTGTATTAATTCATGTGATTTATTTCATATATGCATGTTCTTTTCTTTTATGACAAATAATAACATGCATCATTGTTTAGGATCGAAAAAAATAATTACAAAAATCATCATGTATAACTTTTAAAATCTCATGCATAAAATCGTCAATCATGGTATCAAAACATTTAATATTTTTATTACATCATTATGCATTGGTTTCATTGAACTTAATTTTGAATTATTCTTATAAATAACTAAAACTTCTTTAGTTTCAATTTATATGATTGACTTTATATTAGCATACACAAGTTTTGTTCTTATGTCAAAACCATACATCATGTTTGAAAACCAAAGACAAGGTTCACAAAAAAAATCATCAAGCCTTCCATACAAAAGCCATGCATCGTCATTATAAATTAATATGAAATTCATCAAAATATATATTCTTGCTTCTCAAGCACATACATAAAATTAATCTTACTAGGTGTACAAGCATTAGATTTATATCTAACATTTTATTACATAAACATAAAACATGTAATTTTTATTGTAATTTTTAAAATTATGAGCATGATCATATTTTTGTATTTTCATTTTTAAACATTTAATTTTCAAGAAAATTGATTAAAACTAAAGTACAAAAAAAAAGTGCATTATGAAAAGCATTATGTAATTTCGAAGTAAATTAGGAGGATTTCGATTACCTCATTATTGAAAGTGATTAAGCCATAATTTGCCACCTCGCCTTTGTTGATTTTCTCCTCATCTTCCGAGGAGCTCGATTCATCCTAATTTATGTTCTTCTTCCTGCATTCAAAGCAAGTATTTTCATACTTTTTATTCTTTAATTTTTTATTCATTAACTTTTTAAATTTCTTTGCAAGTTCAAATCCACCATCACTTGAGCTTATGCTCAAGTGGTCTTCATGTGTTCTATGTCCCAAATCCTTTATGTTCTTTGGAAGGTTATTTTGTTCATCATGTTCATCATGTGTATTGTGCACCATTTCATATGTCATTAACGAACCAATTAGTTCTTCAAGTGGTAAGTTGTTTAGGTTTTTAACTTCTTGAATCATAGTTACTTTTGAATTCCAACTTTTAGAAAGAAAATGCAAAATTTTGTTTAAAGTTCAAAATCCGAAAAACTTCTACCTAGTGCTTTTAAACCATTGACGACATCGGTAAAACGAGTATACATGTCAACAACAGTTTCACCTAGTTTCATTCAATAGAGTTTAAAATCATACATTAAAAGATTGACATTTGAAATCTTAACGCTGCTTGTGCGTTCGTGTGTGGTTTCAAGAAAGTGCCAAATATTGAAAGTCATTTCGCACAAAGAAACACTATTAAACTTCGTTTTATCTAAGACACAAAATAGAGCATTCATAGCTCTAGCATTTAGAAGTCTTCTTCTCCAAATCATTCCAATCTTTCATTAGAAGAGAAGACCTTTTAAAGCTAGATTCGACAATATGCCATAAATTCAAATCCAAAGAAAGTAAGAAAACTCTCATTCGAGTTTTCCAAAAAGTGTAGTCCGTCCCATTAAAAAATGGAGGATGAATGAAAGAGTAACCCTCTTAAAAGTTGAAAAGAGCCATTTCTGTTTGGGTGTTAAACCAAAGTAGAAAATCGTGGCTCTGATACAAATTATTAGGATCGGAGCGATACTAAGAGGGGGGTGAATTAGTGCTGTGGATTAAAACTTATAAGTTTAAAAGCGATTTCGTAAATGTGTAGAGATTTCGATTCGACGAAGGATAACTTAGTAAAAATAGCTCGAGTAAAGGAAGGAGATGAAAACCGAAAGTTTTCTGTTAAGTAAATAAATGTTTCAGAAAGTTAAATACTCACACATTCAAGGAACAATGCAATTTAAAGTGGTTCGGTCAAATGACCTACATCCACTTGCGAAGCCTTCTTCGATGAGGCTCCCAACTTCCATAGCAAATCACTTTGAAGGGGAAGGACAAATACCCCTCTTACAATCTCTTACAAGTGGTTCACACTCTTACATATTTTCAAAAAGAAAGAGGGAGGCGAACACTTAAGCTATTGAAAATAAGACTTACTAAAGACTTTGCTAAGGCTTTATCTAAATCTCTAACTTCTCAGAAGGTTTCTTCTCTACTGAGAATTGAGAGGTATTTATAGACCCCTAGAGGATTCAAATTTGAGCTCTAAATTTTGAATTCTTTTTTGGTTCTCGGAGCTAGCAGTGCCACCGCCTATCAATGTCACACTGACCGTTTACTAGTGGTGCCACCGCTTGTCGGTGGCGGTGCCACCTCCTGACCTTTTGGGTGCTAGGCGGTGCCACCGCCCAGTCTAGCGGTAGCACCGCCTGATCCTTCGGGTTTTGGGCGATGCCACCGCCCGTCCTTAAGTGTCATTGGTTGGCCTCCAAATTTGGTACAAACCTGTTCATATTAGGGCCCAATTGACCCTTAAGCATGTTATAAGATTAACTTCTTAATCCTAACCCTAATTATATGCAAACTATGAAATTAAGACATAGTCCTAAGCAGGTTTTTAACCGAAAACGTCGAGTTTCCTTCCGGCGATCTTCCGGCAGACTTCCGATACACCCTCGGATTTCTTCTAGCGAACTCCCAGTAGGCTTCCGGTCTTGTGGCGAGTTCAGCGAGTCTTTGGCAAGTAGCCGAACCTTCTCGGTGATCTCCACGAACCTCCGACGATCTCTTCGGCGGACTTCCGAAAACTTCGGTAAGTCCCCGATTTCTTCTCGGTTGGTTCTGGCAGCACTTCCGACGAATCTTTGGACTCTCGGCGGACTCTCGAACACCCATTGAACTTGACTCCGGTAGACTTGCTTTATGTCTTCAAGCTATCATAGTTAATCCTGCATACTTAAAATAAAATTTCGATCGAGACAATTAACCCTAAGCAATTAATCAAGTTGTCCGGCATGTCATTAGTCCCTCGACGCTTCATCCGATTCTTCGGCACATCATTCTCTCTTGCGGCATATTGCCCAATCAGTCAATTGACTCCACAATTCCAATATCATTGGCACAATCTCCACTCTTCTTGGCCCGATGCCTGAATCCATGGCCTGAAGCATTCTATCGATACGTCGACCGATCCACCGCCCCGACGTCCAATCTTCTGACATGTTCCTCCGCAAAACATGATTTTCCTGCTATAATTGTCTCATCCTGATCAAAGTATCCTATGTCACTCAAAACACAGATTAAATCATAAACACATATCAAGTGGTTTCATCATCAAAATACGAGATTCAACAATCTCCCCCTTTTTGATGATGACAACCACTTGATGACAGAGTTAACCTTAACTCCCGGAGTTTAAACAAAGTCCCCCTATCAATTTGACTTATTAATATAAACTCTTGGATTCAAAACTCCAAGCAACATGTCATCATAAACTTATGCATAACATATCATGTCATCATACTTCTCCCCCTTTGTCATCAACAAAAAGGAGAAGTTCCAACTCTTATGTGTTTAGAGATAAAAAGTTCAAATTATTACATAATAAACATTGTATCAAATTTTATCATCATGCAATCTAGCAATTAAAGATTTATATCCAACATTTTATTGTGTAAACATAAAACATGTAATTTTCATTGTCATTTTCAAAATTACGAGCATGATCATATTTTTGTATTTTTATTTTTAAACATTTAATTTTCAAGAAAATTGATTCAAAACTAAATTATAAAAAGAAGTGCATTATGAAAAGCATTATGTAATTTCGAAGTAAATTATGGGGATTTCGATTACCTCATCATTGAAAGTGGTTAAGACGTAGTTTGCCACCTCGCATTTGCTGATTTTCTCCTCGTCTTAAGAGGAGCTCGATTCATCCCAATTTGTGTTCTTCTTCTTACGTTCAAAGCAAGTAGTTTCGTTCTTTTTATTCTTTAATTTTTATTTTATTAACCTTTTAAATTTCTTTGCAAGTTCAAATTCACCATCACTTGAGCTTATGTTCAAGTGGTCTTCATGTGTTCTATGTCCCAAATCCTTCCTGCACTTTGGAAGGTTGTTTTGTTCATCATGTTCATCATATGCATTGTGTACCATTTCATATGTCATTAACGAACCAATTAGTTCTTCGAGTGGTAAGTTGTTTAGGTTTTTAGCTTCTTATATCGCAGTTACTTTTCAATTCAAATTTTTAGAAAAAGAACGCAAAATCTTATTTACAAGTTCAAAATCTAAAAAACTTCTACCAAGTGCTTGTAAACCATCGACAACATCTGTAAAACAGGTATACGTATCAATAACGGTTTCGCTTGGTTTCATTCAAAAGAGTTCAAAATCGTTAATTAAAAAATTGACCTTCGAAACCTTAACACTACTTGTGCCTTCGTGTGTGGTTTCAAGAAAGTGCTAAATATCGAAAGCCGTTTCGCACAAAGAAAACCGATTAAACTCCGTTTTATCTAAGACACAAAATATAGCATTCATAGCTCTAGGATTTAAAGAAAAGTCTTCTTCTCTAAATCATTCCAATCTTTCATTGGAAGAGAAGACCTTTTAAAGCCGAATTCGACAATATCCATAAATTCAAATCCAAAGAAAGTAAGAAAACTCTCATTCGAGTTTTCCAATATTTGTAGTCCGTCTCATTGAAAAAGGGAGGACGAATGAGCTTGAAAGCCGAAAAGAGCCATTTCTATTTGGTTTTAAACCAAAGTAGAAAACCGTGGCTATGATACCAATTGTTAGGATTGGAGCGGCACTAAGAGGGGGGGGTGAATTAGTGTAGCGGATTGAAACTTGTAAGTTTAAAATCGATTTCGTAAATGTGCAGAGATTTCGATCCGACGAAGGATGACTTAGTAAAAATAGCTCGAGTAAAGAAGGAGATGAAAACCGAAAGTTTGCTGCTAAGTAAATAAATGTTTTAGAAAGTTAAACACTTACACATTCAAGGAACACCTCAATTTAAAGTGGTTTGGTCAAATGACCTACATCCACTTGCGAAGCCTTCTTCGATGAGGCTCCCAACTTCCACTAGCAAATCACTTTGAAGGGAAAGGACAAATACCCCTCTTACAACCTATTACAAGTGGTTCACACTCTTACATATTTTCAAAGAGAAAGAGGGATGTGAATACTTCAGCTATTGAAAATAAGACTTGCTAAAGACTTTGTTAAGGCTTTATCTCAATCTCTAACTTCTCAAAATGTTTCTTCTCTACTGAGAATTGAGGGGTATTTATAGGTCCGAAGAGGATTCAAATTTGAGCTCGAAATTTTGAATTCTTTTTGGGTTCCCGGAGCTGGCAGTGCCAACGCTTGTCAATGTCACACTGATTGTTTATTGACGGTGCCACCGCCTGTCGGTGGTGGTGCCATCGCCCAACCTTTCGGGTTCTGGACGGTGCCACCGCCTAGTCCGGCGGTACCACCGCCTAGTCCGGCGGTACCACCGCCTGATCCTTCGGGTTCTGTCGGTGCCACCGCCTAGTCTAGCAGTGCGACCGCCCGTCCTTATGGGTCACTAGTTGGGCTCCAAATTTGGCCCAAACCAGTTCATATTAGGGCCCTGTTGGACCCCAACCAGGTTATAGGATTAACTTCTTAATCCTAACTCTAATTATATACAAACTATGAAATTAATATATAGTCCTAAGCAGGTTTTTAACCGGCAACGTCGAGTTTCCTTCCGGCGAGCTTTCCAGCGATCTTTTGGTGGACTTCCGATACACCCTTGGATTTCTTCCGGTTGACTCCCAGCAGGCTCCCGATCTTGTGGCGAGTTCAGCGAGTCTTTGTCAAGTAGTCGAACCTTCTCGGTGATCTCCACGAACCTCCGACGATCTCTTCGGCGGACTTCCGAAAACTTCGACTAGTCCCCGATTTCTTCTCGGTTGGTTCTGGCAGCACTTTCGATGAATCTTCAAACTCTCGGTGGACTCTGGTAGACTTGCTTTATATCTTCAAGCTATTATAGTTAATCCTACACACTTAAAATAAAACTTTGATCGAGACAATTAATCCTAAGCAATTAATCAAGTTGTCCGGCATGTCATTGGTCCCTCGTCGCTTCGTCCGATTCTTCAACACATCGTCCTCTCTTGTGGCCTATTACCCAATCGGCTAGTTGACTCCATAACTCCGATATCCTTGGCACTATCTCCGCTCTTCTTGGGCCGATGCCCGAATCCACGGCCTGAAGCCTTCTATCGATACGTCGACCGATCCACCGGCCTGACATCCAATATTCTGACATGTTCCTCCGGCACAACATGATTTTCTAGCTTTATTTGTCACATCCTGATCGAAGTATCTTGCGTCACTCAAAACACAGATTAAATCATAAACACATATCAAGTGGTTTCATCATCAAAATACGAGATTCAATATCCTTATCCATCACTGCCCGCCTCCCCTTGGGTCGCAGCCACAACCGCTCGACCTCCCTTCCTCGCAGCGACTAAAATAGGGCAACCGAGAAAGGGCCGCTACCGTTATTCCTGGCCAATGGACCACCCCCTAGCAGGGCCTAGCCTCGGCGACCCTTTGTTGCTCCTCGTGCTCGATGACCTTGCTCCCAACCGCACTGCCACTACTTTCTTGCAACGATAGAAACAGAGCATTGTTCCTGCTAGTCATAGGTGCCCAGCAAGCCAATCACGTGAGTAATGGCATGTGTGACTTGACAAGTAGTCGTTTTGCTTATTATATTTTGGCATTTATCACTTTATATTGACTATTGCATATATATATATGTATATATTATGATGTCCTTGGATCTGTACAATGGGAATCGGATCGTGATGAGATCACGATAATGAGACCGATTCATCTTTAAACACAGATCCTAAATAATCCCGGTCACAAGTTACTTGAGAGGTATATCGAGATAACCAGACAGACTAGTGTACTGTATACGCATCTATATAATGGATGCAGCTAGTCTCATAACTGCTCGTGTGAGGACACTAAGGATATAGTGCAGGTTCTCATTAGAGAATGAGTTCATTGATTGATCTGCTAATGGAATACTGGATGGTTGATGATACCTTATTGTCAAATAGTGATTCTGTATTCCCAATGGTGTAGTCCTTCGACTTGAGACACTAAGGATGTCCTATATGAGTGCTCCATTCTTTGATACCGGACTTATAGGTTTGGATGTCCCAAATCTAGTATAGTCGGTCATGGGAGTGGTAGTCAACCTTATAAGTGCTATTGAGTGTCGATAAAGGATCATCCACTCTCGGTGTCATGAGAGGAATATCCCATGTGTTCTTGCACAAACAAATCCCTAACCAAGGTCATTCAGAATGAGAGAGGAAGAGTTCTCCAAGAGAATTTGATTAGAGCGAGACTCGAGAAAAAACCGTATGAGTTTGACAACACCATGCCCAGTATATGGTCTTTGAGATATTAGATGGATGAGAGACTATAGGTTCATAGTCACTGAGGAAAGACAGGTCCAATGGATTGGATTCCCTTGTATCGTATAGGGACTACGTCGTAGTGGCCAAGTACATCCGCAGTCGATGAGTTGAGTGAATTATTATGGAGATAATAATTCACTAAGCCAGAAGGAGATCTGACAAGTATGACTCATGGCCAGCTCGATATTGGGCCTAGAGGGTCACACATATATTGTAGGTATTGTGATGAGTAGAGGTTCGGATATAAGATATCCACCGGAGCCTTATCTTATTGGATATCCAATAAGCCCTTGAATTATTGGATACCATGGACGAGATCCAATAAAAGCCTCTGAGAGATTATTAAATAGAGATCCACTAATCTAAGAAGCTTGGGTAGTTGGATGAAGATCCAATACCCAATAGGAGAGGATCCATTAGGGTTAAGTTAATAGGGGACCTCTATAAATAGAAGGGATTCAGTGGTTCATAGGCTAGAGCTTTTGCTTACCTCTCATATTCTCCTCCCTCTCTCCACCTCAGAGCAGGCCTGCAGTTTTGAGGAGCATTATCATAGCTCTACTGTGTGGATCACCGTTAGAGAGGAGGGCGCTTGACCTCCTTCACCCTCTCCTAGAGATCTGTAAGGATTCAGGGATATACGATCTCCCTAGGTAACACAATCTTTACTATAATCAGTTTTCTATTTCATGGATTTTTTGTACCAATCTTTGCACGATGACGAACATCTCTTTGGGAATAGGAGATTTTATTTTCTATTCTTCTGTTGCACATGTGATGTCGCCCACAATGATTTCTCAATAGTGGTATCAGAGCTAGGTTGTTCATGCGAAAGATTGGTTTTGAACTGCGTGTGTTGTGTTTGTGCAAAGCTTTTGACATCAACATTATTGACACAATAGGTAAGGAAGGGTAGCAATTGTTGCTTCCCTTGCTGCGTTCGAAGGTGCAGGCAGGCCGCCCATAGTTGCAGCCCTGGTCACCACTGGTGGGCACAACACCCTTAGTGACACTCGCCCGCAAGCAGCCAGTGCCGCTCGCTTGCGGGGCGGCGATTGTAGGAACAACCCTATGGGCAGAACCGCTCGTAGGGGCAGCGGTGCCCGTAGCGGTGCCCGCCTGCGGGTGCGCCCAACTACTACGGCGACGTCACCCATGGGCGCGCCGCCCACAAGCAGGGGCAGCGCCCCACCCCCCGCTGCACAACCCGCCGTCGGTAGGGTGCGGCGACGGCAATAGCAGGGGAGAGGGAGAAGGGCATTAGGGTTTTAGGACAAAAGATAGTTTTACCCCTCGGAATTTTAGAAATTTCAGATTCTATCCTTTTTCCTAAATTATGAAAATACCTCTCAAAATTCAAAAAATTCTCTAAATGTCTCTGATTTCAAAAAATATTAATTAATTAAAAAGTTTAATTGATTATTATTTTTATTATTATTTAGTAGTCATACATGACGATGATTTATACATGTGATGTATGATGTGTGGATGGATGATCATAGACCATGTGATGTGTGTACTTATGATTATTATTATTGGGGCCTACGAAACTCTATTATATTTTTCATTTATTGTCGGGTCTGCGTACCTATGATTAAGTTGTAATCATACAAGGAGGCGTAGTGGGAGGGTGGAAGTGATAGCGGGACTCACGAGACAAACGATCACGATGTATGGAGATGCGTCGAGATATCGATGGAACCGACGAGGACGAGATAGACGATCACAGGGCATGGAGATGCACCGCTGCACACATAGATCTTGATGAAAGTGATTAGGCCCACTAGCTCGGGCCTAATCATATTATGCTGTAGTTCATGATCATCTAGTGTGATTACTTATATACCTACTAGATATGTATATATATATTTGCATGCGATATAGCTATATATTAAATATGTTTATGTATGACATGTCATATTAGGAGACCAAATCATAGAAACCCCTCTCTCGATAATATTAAGTTGGTAAACGTGAGGTAATTAGATTGACTCACGTGGCCTTCCATTGTTATAGGTAGGGACCGATTCCCAGTATAGGTTGAGTTGGTCGAGTCCCTCGAGGCTCACCTACATCGCGATTCGCTATCTTACCTATGACATAGAGATGTCATCGGTGACCTGAGGACATGGTATGCTTGGTCGAGTCCCTCGACGGTATATCATCGAATTAGACTCATCTTGTAACGATAGTGTTGACTTAACCGAACATCATGGTTGGTCGAGTCCCTTGGGACCATGGTGATTCGGAGGCTGTACAAGACGAGAATCACAAGGAGTTGTGATCGGCAAGAGTTGCCAACCTTTCGGGCTTAGTGTAATTGGTCGAGTCCCTCGAGGTTACACTAAGACGTTGATTGGATCCTGATCCCCATTAGAAGTCTGCTGGAGACTTTCATTTCATGTGCTGAGGGTGTCGCGTGACTCGCTAGTAAAATAGCGGGAGCATATGAAGATAGAAGTCCATGTCTTGATTGTGTTGAATCTCAGATTTTGATGATGAAACTAATTGATTGTGTTTAGATGTTTAACTGTATTTAGAGTGATGCAGGTCTACTCAATCAAGATTAGACAATTGACGCAGGAGGAATTGACGTTGCGCCGGAGGAGATCACGTTAGGATATTGGACGGCAGAAGGCTTCGGACATCGGACATCGGGCCAAGGAGAGCAGAATTGTGCCAAGGATATCGGGGTTATGGAGGTCAACCGCTGATTGGGCGACAAGTCGCAAGAGAGGACGATGCGTTGAAGAATCGGACGAAGCGCCAACCAATGATGTGCTGGGCAACAGAATGTCAATTCGCGTTGTAATAATTGTTTATATCGGAGTAGAGTTTTGGCTTGTTTGTGCAGGATTAACTATGATAACGATGAAGACATAAAACAAAACAAATTGTCGGAGTCGATTCATTGCAAGTTCGAGAGTTCAATGAAAGTCTGAAGGTTCGTCGGGAATGCTACCGGAACTAGCCGAGAATGAGTAGGGAGCTTGCTGAAGGGTTTTTTGGAAGCTCGCCGGAAGGTTCGTTGGAAGTTCATAGAGCTCGCTGAGAAAGGTCGAAGCTTGCCGAAGAAGCTGATTGGAACTCGCCAAGATCAAATCGTGAAGTCTAGGAGCTTACCGGGAGTCCGCAGAATGTTTTCTGAGAGTTTATCAGAAGACCACCGGAAGTTCGCCGGAAGCTCGCCAGAAGAAATCTTGACTTACGGACTTTGTAATAGCTTAGGAAATGTCTTTAAATTCGTAGTTAGCACATTAATTAGGGTTAGGATTAGGTGTTACTCCTATAACCCAAGTAGGGGCCAATTGGGCCCGAGTTCGGACTAGTTTGGGCCAAGTTTGGAGCCCACCCAGTGAGCTAAAATAGTGTAGGCGGTGGCACCGCCCAAAACCCGAGAACTGAGCGGTGGCACCACTGGACTGAGCAATGGGCCAAGTTTTGGAGGTGGCACCGCTAGTACACTGTCAGTGTTAGACACTAACAGGTGGTGGCACCGCCAACCTCAGAAACCCAAGAGAATTCAAAGTTTGGAGCCCAAATTTGAATCCTCTTGGGGCCTATAAATACCGCTCAATTCTTAGCTAAGATCACAACTTTTGTGAAAGCAATAGATTGAGGTAAAGGTCTTAGAAAAGTCTTTAGCAAGTCTTGTCTTAAATTGCTTGAGTGTTCACCTCCGTCTTCCTCTTCAAAAATTGTAAGAGTGTGAACTACTTGTGAATGGTTGTAAGAGGGGTATTTGTCCTTCCCCTTCAAAGAGATTTGCTAGTAGAAGTTGGGAGCCTCATTGAAGAAGGCTTCGCAAGTGGATATAGGTTATTTGACCGAACCACTTTAAATTGGCATGTTCATTGAATGTGTGAGTACTTAAATTTCTGCTATCGTTATTTACACAACAGTAAATTTTCGGTTTTTACTTTACTCAAGTTACAATCAAAGCGAAATCTCCTTACATTTTATGGAATCATTTTTGAACTTACAAGTTTTAATCCGCTGCACTAATTCACCCCCCCCCCTTAGTGCCGCTCCGATCCTAACAATTGGTATCAGAGCCCGGTATTTCTCATTTCGGATTTACACCCGAGAGAAATGGCTCTTCATGGCTTTCAAGAGGGCTTATTGGTTGTTTGTCCACTGTTGTTTAACGGATTGGACTACGCTTTTTGGAAAATTCAAATGAGAGTTTTCTTGATTTCTATGAATTTGGATTTATAGAATATCATTAAAAACGGTTTTCAACTTCCCTCTAAATCGATGAACGAATGGTCGGATTTGGAGAAGAAGTATTTTTCTTTAAACGCAAAGGCTATGAATGCCTTATTTTACGCTTTGGACAAAAATGAGTTCAATCGGGTTTCTTTCTGCGAAACGGGTTTCGACATATGGCACACTCTTGAAATCACACACGAAGGCACTTCTAGAGTTAAAGATTCAAAAATCAACTTTTTAATGCATGATTTTGAGCTTTTTCGAATGATGTCGAGCGAAACCATTGTTGACTTGTACACCCGTTTTACGGATGTCATCAATGGTTGAAAAGCTCTTGGCAAATGTTTCTCGAATTTTAAACTTGTTAGTAAAGTTTTACGATCACTTTCTAAAGCTTGGGAATCAAAAGTAACAGCAATACGAGAAACAAAAGATTTAAATATTTTTCCACTTGAAGAACTTATTGGCTCATTGATGACATATGAAATGGTACGCAATGCACATGATGAACACGATGAGCACTTGAACCACCTTCCAAAGAATAGGAAGGATTTGGAACTCCGGACAAATGAATACAACTTGAGCGGTGACTCAAGTGATGAGGACAATGATGAACTTGAACTTCGAACACTAAATATTAATAAGTTCATTAAACAAAAATCTAAAATAAACAATAAACTTGAACGGAGGAAGAGGCCAAAGAAGATGAATCAAGAACTTCCAAAGGTGAAACGGTGAATTGGGCTTTGACGGGGTTCGACTACAAGGTAAGTAACTCAACTCTCTTGAATTATTTTAAAATTACTTGAAGTTTTTCATGAGTGCTTAATTTAGATAGTAGGAATAGGAAATAAAAAAAAATTTATTTTTCTTTTTAGCATCTTTGAAAAATTAAAATTTTGATCATGAAAAGTATATTGCTAAGGTTTCATGCATGTTATGTTTTGAAATGTTGAATGATGTATGCAACATTAGGGATGATAATTATATGATATGTGATAATGCTTAGGATTAATCCATGCATGTGTATCTTGATGATTTTATGTCTTGCATGAGTTTTTGAAGTAAATGTTGATTTGAAACTCTCATTTTAGATTAACATGTTTTTGGTCTAATCGTTATTATGATGAATTAAGATAACATTCTCATGACATATTAAGATGACATAGTGCATGTACATCTATATATGAATTTCTTGATAGTCCTTTGATAATAGATTTGATATCATGATGTGTTTGGTCTTGACGGCTTCATGACGAAACTTATGTTTCGATTTTAAATGATGATACATGTTTTCACAAAAGATTTGAAAACCCTCGCATGAAATCAATTGTATGAAATAGAAATGAAATTTCTATCCTATTGAGATTTATGAATTTATTTTACCAATCTTGTGAATCTCATGAAAATAAACATGATGAATATTTTAAAAATAAATGAGTGTTTCATGCATTTGGTCTTAATGATTTCTCTTGAATATACTTTTTGAAATCATACTTGATGATGAATATCAAGATATTAAAAGGATATTATCATGGAATCATGCTTGATGATTTGTTTTATGAAATTTACCTTTCCGTCTTAAATGTTGACACTTGGTTTATTAAAGGTAAAGGCATGCTTATAAGAAGCAAATCACATTAATAGAAATTTATAAAAACGAAATGCGATCCTCTATCTTATCGACTTTTCAATAAATCTATGCTTGTCATGTATGAATTTATTGAATGTGACTTTGAGGATGATTTCGGATTTCACAAATGCTTGATTCATACTTATGACATGAGACACATTTTAAATATGAATCATGTTCAATACTTCAATCATGTTATATCTCCCTTCATTCATTTTGTTCTCCTATATTTATTTACCAAAGAGGAGAATCTTCTAAAAATGAAATGATACAAATGAATCATTTATCGATATGTCTTTTTGAAATATCTTTTTAATATGATGTTGATAATTTGAGATGCCTATTGGAATTCAGGACATGAGATGATTGAATCCTTGACTTACTCTGGCTTAAAAATAGATGTTTAAAATCTTGCTCGATGAGTTGTTTTATAAGATTTTGCCTTTACATCTTGAACTTTCATGCTTATCTTGATTTGGCATATAATGACTAAGGCATGCTTAGATGAAAAAGAATCACTTAAAAAATGCTTTTCCCATCTGATCGAGATTAATGATTTCATGATATTTTGTGAATCTCGAAATTGATTTTGATGACTTGATTATGAATTTCAAATTAACGATTTGATTTGAATGAGTTTTATCTAAATCATAATCTTGATCTTGCAAAATCAGAATCACAAATAATATCTTTTGATATTCATGAATTGATACTCCAATATGAAAGTATTGGTATTCATGACTTGAATTTGATTGAAACATTGCATGCTTAAATTAATCATTCTCCTATGTTTCAAAAATTCTTTAAATGCCTTATGTGATGATTGAAAATTAATTTGCTTCATAATAAATCTATGTATACCATTTTGAATCTCTTGAAAGTAATGTTGAGATTTTGATGAATTTTGCGATTTGAATTTGAATGAGTTTGTATTTAAATTATGATCTTGACTTCTTGGATTTACTACTTGAGATTTTTTTTTAATCACAATCTCTTCTTTGTACACCTATAATTTTTGTTATTTATAAAAAGAAGAGATTTGATAAAATGAATCATTGTTGACTTAATGTGCGGTATCATGAATACTTTATTATCATACATGAAAATAGTGATAAATGTTTGTATCATGTTGGATGATTTTACATTTTGTGCATGATGAGTTATAGTGATGATTGAAACAATGATTGAAATGATATGAATGATGATTTCGAATCATGCATATAATGATGAGTTTATATGTTTTGAAAATATATATGATGATTTGGTATTATGCATGCAATAATGATGCACGCAATGATGAAATATTCATGATAAAATTATTATTTTGATATTCATGACTTGAATCTTCCTTTCTTTTTGCCAATGACAAAGGGAGAGAAAGAGTTGCTAATGTGATATCTTGAATTGATGTAAAGGGTCATCTCAAAGAGAAATTAGCTACCTTACACAAGTCAAGAAAATGTAAAAACTTGCTTACTTTCTTGCACATCTAAAGAAAAGATACAAATGTAACAATTGTCAAATTGTTTGCTTGTGTCATGTAAAACATGGTCCCTTGCTAGTTTGGTATTTTGCTAAGAAAGCAAAAATGTCACTTCTCAAAAGAGAAGAAAGAGCTTGCTTTCTTGAACATCTTTAATTTGCTAGCTAGCATGATGTATAATTTGCTATCTTGAACATTACAATGAAATACTATCATGCACATTGCAAAGAAAAGCAAATATGCCAACTTGCACATCTTTAAATTTGCTAGCTTGTATGTAGTAAAACTTGCATATCGTAAAAGTTGTTAGCTTGTAGAGAAGCAAAGGATGAAGAAGGATGAGATCGCTCGCTACGTGAAGTACATTGATGACTTCACTCTATTGAATCTCGGATTTTGATGATGAAGTTGTTGAATCTCGAATTTTGATGATGAAGTCAATTGTCATTTGTCGTCTAATCTATATGTTGAGATAAGTGTGCAGGATTATCTACGATGAAAGTTAGACAAGCAGCAGGAGTTGCACCGGAGTCAAGTTCATGATCACATTGGAAGTTCGAGAGTTCGACGGAAGTTCGGACGGTCGTCGGAGGTTCTGCGAGAACAGATCCGAGAAGTCTAGAAGCTTGCCAAGCGAAGCTCATCGGAACTTGCCAAGTGGATCGTCGTAAAGTCCAGGAGTTTGCCGGAAGTCCGCAGGAGCATCACCGAGGGTTCATCGGATGATCGACGGAAGTTCGCTGGAAACTCGCCGGAAGAAGCGATTGACGCACCGAAGCAAAGCTGCAGAAATTGTCTTAGATTTAATCATAGTTAGCACGTTGATTAAGTTGGAAAATGGGAGGTGATCCCTTTGGCTTAATCTTGGGGCAATTGGGCCCCTGAAAGACTGAAATTGGGCCGAATGGAACTAACCATTCGGACCCTGATTGCACTAGGAGGTGCAACCGCCTAGGCCAGGAGGTGGCACCGCCTGGGCTAAGCCTCCCAGCGAGACTGGGCGGTGCAACCTCCCTGACAGAGAGGTGGCACCGCCTGAGCTCGGTCTTCGAGCTCTGCCAGGCGGTGCAACCTCTCCAGTCAAGAGGTGCAACCGCCTGATCCCGGAATTCCGGGATTTGATCGTTTTGAGCTCGAAATTTGAATTGGGTTGGGGCCTATAAATACCCCACCCATTCAGCACTGAAAAGATACAGACCTACACCGAAATCTTGATCTTTTCTGTGATTCTAAGAGCTCAAAAGTGTTGTAAAGCCTTTAAGTCTCCTCCTTCTATTCTTCAAGTTCTTAAGTTGTAAAGTGAGGAGAGAAAGGTCTGTAAAGGTTGTCTCCTGAGCCTGTCAAAAGGAGAGAAACTGTAAAAGGGCAGTTGGCCATCGCCTATTGAAGGAAGGCCTCTAGTTGACGTCGGTGACCTCGTCGGTGGAGGAAGCCAAAAGTGGAGTAGGTCAAGACTGACCGAACCACTCTAAATCTCTGGTTTGCGTTTATTTTGAGCACTTTATCATTACTGCAAACCTCCTTCATAACTACTGCTTTCTGCGCTTCTACAAACAAGTTCTAAGTGCTGTTCTTTCAGAATCTGCATTCAGACGTAAATCGGTGTTTTCGTACATTACAGTTTACGTTTACGTTTTGATTCTGCAAAACTATCTTCTGCGTCTTCACGAACAAGTTTCTAAGTGCTGATCTTTCCAAATCTGTTTTCAGACGTAAACCAGTGTTTTCGTGCGATATTTACATTGCAGTTTACGTTTACGCCTTGATTCTGCAAAACTGTCTTTTGCGCTTTTACGAACGAGTTTCTAAGTTCAGATCCCTTTGAAACTGCGTCTAGACATAAAATTGCGTTTAGACGTAAAACTGTTCAAACTGTGTTTAGACGTTTTAGACGTAATCTGAGTTTAGACGTAAATCTGCGTCTAGACGTAAATCTGTGTTTAGACGTAAATCTGCGTTTAGACGTAAAACTACGTTTTAGACGTAAACTGAGTTTGGACGTAAATCTGCGTTTAGACGTAAATCTGCGTTTAAACGTAAATCTGCGTTTAGACGTAAAATTGCGTTTAGACGCAAACTGCATTTAAACGTAAATTGTGTTTAGACGTAAACTACGTTTAGACGTAAACTGCACTTAATCATAAGTTATCTTAGAATCGGCTTTTGCTTCAAAACTGATTTTTATCGAACGAACGCAGCTTTTGTTTTTAATCGCTAAAAGATTTCCGCTGCACTAATTCACCCCCCCCCCCCTCTTAGTGCTCTCGATCCTAACAATTGGTATCAGAGCAAGGTTAACTCTCTAACGGATTAAAACCCAAAGAGAAATGGCATATGCCGGAAACCAAGAGGGGCATTCTATTACTCGTCCACCCATGTTCAGTGGGACGGACTACACCTACTGGAAGACCCGAATGAGGATCTTTCTTATTTCTATGGATTTTGAACTGTGGAACCTTGTGGAAAACGGTTTTTCAAAGTCTTCTCTTCCAATGATCGATTGGAATGAATTGGAGAAGAAGGCTTTCGATCTTAATGTAAAGGCTATGAATGCCTTATTTTGTGCACTTGAAAAAAACGAGTTCAACCGTGTTTCAACTTGTGAAACTGCATTTGATATTTGGCACACACTCGAAGTGACCCATGTGGGCACAAGTAGAGTAAAGGAGTCAAAAATCAATTTGCTGTTACATTCTTTCGAACTTTTTCGGATAAAACTGAGTGAAACCATTGGCGACATGTTTACCCGTTTCACGGATATCGTTAACGGTCTAAAAGGACTCGGAAAGAGCTTTTCGGATTTTGAGCTTATTAATAAGATACTAAGATCCCTTCCTAAGAGTTGGGATCCTAAAGTCACGGCTATTCAAGAGGCAAAAGATCTGCGAAATTTCCCTCACGAAGAATTAATCGGGTCATTAATGACCTACGAAATGACTTGTAAAGCTCATGAAGAGCAAGAAGACATCCTTCCAAAGAACAGGAAGGATATGGCACTCAAAACTTCTGAAGATCACTTGAGAGAAAACTCAAGTGATGAGGACTGTGACGACGACTTGGCACTTCTAACTAGAAAATTTAAAAAATTCATTAAAAGAAACAAGTTTAAGAATGATACTAAAAATAAACTTGAACCCAAGAAGGATCAAGTTATTTGCTATGAGTGCAAAAAGCCGGGACACTACAAGAATGATTGTCCCCAAGCCAAAAAGAGAACAACAAAGAAGAAAGCACTCAAAGCAACATGGGATGATTCGAGCGCATCTGAGGAAGAGGAGTCCAACACCGAGCAAGTTGCTCATTACGCCTTAATGGCTATTGGAGAGGAGGTAACGAATTCATTAAATGCTGATTTATCTTTTGATGAATTATTAAATGCTTTCAATGACTTATTTGACGAATGCAAGAGTATCAATAGAAAATATAAATTGCTGAAAAAGGTGCATGATAGTCTTACTTGTGAGTTTGACAAGTTAAAAGTTGAAAGTCATGATAGTTTAAATTCATGTACCAAATGTCATGATTTAGAAACTTTCCAAAAAGAAAACCTGCTACTCAAGGATACCTTGAAGAAATTCGAGGTTGGTAGCAAGTCATTGAACATGATCCTTACAAATAAGGGTCACGTTCCCAAAAGAAGTGGAATTGGATTCGTGAGAAGTTCTCACCAAAATCCAACCACCTTCATAAAAGGCTCCATCTTACATGTTCAACATCAAAACAAATGCAACTTTTGTTGCAAATTTGGACACAAGACACATTGTTGTCCATTCAAGAAAATAAGTCCAAACAAATTGATTTGGGTTCCTAAAGGAACCATGACAAATTCTATGCAACATGATAGAAAATATAGATCTATTTGTTTGGCACCCAAAAGCAAATGGGTACCTAAAAATTATCCTTTCTTGTAGAAACCCACACCATCCCAAGCTAGGAGCAAGAGATGGTATCTTGATAGTGGATGCTCAAGGCATATGACCGGAGATCCATCTCAATTCTCTAAGCTCTCTAGCATAGATGAAGGCTATGTTACCTTCGGAGACAACAACAATGGTAAAATCATTGGCAAAGGAACCATAGGTAACAAATCCAACTTTTTTATTGAAGATGTCTTGTTAGTTGATGGTTTAAAACATAACCTCTTGAGCATTAGTCAATTATGTGATAAAGGATACATTGTCAAATTCGAATCCAATGCTTGTATTATTGAAAAACCCCATAAAAACATGTCTATGATTGCATTAAAACAAAATAACGTATACACTATTGACATCAATGACTTGTGTAATGAAATGTGTTTTTCAGTTTTAAATGAAGATGCTTGGCTATGGCATAGAAGATTAGGTCATGCTAGCATGAAACTAATCACTCAAATATCATCTAAAGAACTTGTAAGATGAATTCCTCATATCAAGTTCATCAAAGATAATGTATGTGATGCTTGCCAATTAGGTAAACAGATTAAGGGTAGTTTCAAGACTAAAAATCAAATAAGCACCTCTAGGCCCTTACAATTGATCCATATGGACTTGTTTGGACCAATCTCTTCATCAAGTCTAGGAGGTAGCAAATATGCCTTTGTCATTGTTGATGACTATAGCAGATATACATGGACCTACTTCTTAAAACAAAAAAATGAATGCTTTAGATATTTTACCAAGTTCTGTAAACTTGTTCAAAATGAGAAAGGTTCTATGATTTCGTCAATAAGAAGCGATCATGGTGGAGAATTTCAAAACCATGATTTCTAAGAATTCTGTGAACTCAATGGATATAACCATAGTTTCTCTACTCCAAGAAATCCTCAACAAAATGGGGTAGTAGAAAGAAAAAATCGAAATCTACAAGAAATGACAAGAACCATGTTGAATGAACACAGCCTACCCAAATACTTTTGGGCCGAAGCCGTAAACACTGCATGCTATATTTTGAATAGAGTACTAGTAAGACCCTTACTCACCAAAACTCCTTATGAGTTATGGAATAACAAAAAACCCAATGTTTTATATTTTAAAGTCTTTGGGTGTAAGTGTTTTATCTTAAATGAAAATGATAACTTAGGAAAATTTGATGCTAAATCCGATGAAGGAATCTTTCTTGGTTATTCTTCGGTTTCTAAAGCTTTTCGTATCTTCAATAAAAGAACCTTAATTATTGAAGAATCCATTCATGTTGTTTTTAATGAGATTTCCGAAATTAAGAAAAATGATCTTGATGATGATGTTAATTTTGATTCCTTAAACTTAAATGAAACCCCTTCTCCAACTAGTAACTTGAATGCATCCACTTCCGAAACATCCGTACCCAAGGATTGGAAGTATGTAGATGCTCATCCTAAGGAGCTAATATTAGGAGACACATCAAAGGGGTTCAAACACGATCTTCTTTTAAAAATTTTTGTGCCAACGCCGCCTTTCTCTCCCAAATTGAACCCAAATGCGTTTATGAAGCCATGAAAGATGATTCATGGATTATCGCAATGCAAGATGAATTGAATCAGTTTGAGAGAAATGAGGTGTGGATGCTTGTTCCTAGGCCAAATGACCATTTAGTAATTGGTACTAAATGGGTTTTTAGAAACAAGAAAGATAAAAATGGTATCGTGGTTAGAAACAAGGCTAGATTAGTGGCCAAAGGTTTCAACCAAGAAGAAGGTATCGATTACGAAGAAACCTTCGCACCTGTGGCTCGATTGGAAGCCATAAGGATGTTCCTTGCCTACGCTAGTAGTAATAATTTTAAGTTATTTCAAATGGATGTTAAAAGCGCTTTTTTAAATTGCTTTATTTCCGAAGAAGTTTATGTTGAACAACCTCCTGGATTTGAAAATAATAGCCTCCCTAATCATGTGTTCAGATTAACTAAAGCTCTCTATGGTTTAAAACAAGCCCCAAGGGCTTGGTATGAGAGACTTAGTTCTTTTCTTATCAAAAATAACTTCACAAAAGGCAAGGTTGATACTACATTATTTATCAAGAATTTTGAAAATAATTTTCTTATTGTTCAAATTTATGTTGATGATATTATCTTTGGCTCTACAAATGAATCTCTTTGTGAATCTTTTGCTAAAACTATGAGTCTTGAATTCGAAATGAGCTTAATGGGAGAATTAACATTCTTCTTAGGTTTACAAATCAAACAACTAAGCAATGGCATCTTTATTAGTCAAACTAAATATGCCATGAGTTTATTAAAAAGGTTCAATATGAACAAATCAAAGGCTAGTAACACTCCTATGAGCACCTCTACTAAGTTAGAAATTGATGAAAGTGGAGAAAGCTTTGATCAAAAAACTTATAGGGGTATGATAGGAAGTTTACTTTACCTCACTGCAACCAGACCAGACATCATGTTCAGTGTAGGACTTTGTGCTAGATTTCAATCAAACCCTAAGATATCTCATCTCAAAGCAGTTAAAAGAATATTTAGATATCTTAATGGTACCACAAATCTAGGATTATGGTACCCAAAATCTGAGAATTTTGAGTTAATTGCTTATGCTGATGCAGACTTTGCTGGTTGTAGATTAGATAGAAAAAGCACATCAGGATCATGTCAATTCTTAGGACATGCCCTTGTTTCCTGGTCATCAAAGAAACAAAACTCGGTTGCACTATCAACAACCGAAGCTGAATATATTGCAGCAAGTGCATGTTGTGCACAAGTTGTATGGATGAAAAACACTTTAGAAGATTACAAAGTTAATCTTAAAGATATTCCCATTAAATGTGATAATACGAGTGCAATTTGCTTAACCAAGAATCCAATACAACATTCAAGAACAAAACATATTGATATTAGACATCACTTTATACGAGATCATGTCACTAATCATGACGTAACCATAGAATTCATTGACACTAGACATCAACTAGCTGACATTTTTACAAAACCTCTAAGTGAAGAACAATTTGATTTCATAAGAAGAGAATTAGGAATGTTGATATGTCCGAATAGATAAACTTGCTAACATTATTTTTCGGACTATATTGCATCACTTGATTGCCATGTTTCTATGTGAAAATCTGCAACAAAATCTTGTCCGAATGCATCTTATTTATTCGAATGCTATAAAACATATTTTCTCGTACACTTTCATGAATAAATTTGATGAAGTGATATGTATATACTCCAAAATTCCTCTATAAGCTTTTAAAGCAATCTTTATAAAGGGGGAAGAAGTTTTTAAAGCAATCTACGAAAAATTCCTCTATAAGCTTGCTAATATTTATTTTCCTAGTATCATAATTACTATGCTTTTTGTTGATGACAAAGGGGGAGAAATATATGAATTGATAAACACTGCTATGATTATGCCATCCTTGCATCATCAAGAAATATATGAACATATGAACATGTGCTGAAGTTTGCATTAGGCCCTAAATTGATCATGTGAAGAAAATGCAAAACTTGCTAGAATACTTCAAATGTGTGCATCATGTAATAGTGTTTCACAGCTTTATATGATAATGTTTAAACTACATGATGAATAGTTATAAACACAATCATACAAACTTGTTGATGTATGTCAAGCCTTGACATCATCTTTGAAGAGATACATCACGATGAGTATCATGATGGGAGTATTGATAAGTTTAACTGATCTAACTTATCAATATGTCACTTGAATTCTTAGGTCTTGAATTCAAGATTGACTTATCTCAACTATGGCATATAGACAGGGGGAGTTAAGGATAACTCAATTATCAATTGATTGTCATCATCAAAAAGGGGGAGATTGTTGAATCTCGGATTTTGATGATGAAGTCAATTGTCATTTGTCGTCTAATCTATGTGTTGAGATAAGTGTGTAGGATTATCTACGATGAAAGTTAGACAAGCAGCAGGAGTTGCGCCGGAGTCAAGTTCATGATCACATTGGAAGTTCGAGAGTTCGACGGAAGTTCGGACGGTCGTCGGAGGTTCTGCGAGAACAGATCCGAGAAGTCCAGAAGCTTGCCAAGCGAAGCTCGTCGGAACTTGCCAAGTGGATCGTCGCAAAGTCTAGGAGTTTGCCGGAAGTCCGCAGGAGCATCACCGAGGGTTCATCGGATGATCGACGGAAGTTCGTCGGAAACTCGCCGGAAGAAGCGATTGACGCACCGAAGCAAAGCTGCAGAAATTGTCTTAGATTTAATCGTAGTTAGCACATTGATTAAGTTGGAAAATGGGAGGTGATCCCTTTGGCTTAATCTTGGGGCAATTGGGCCCCTGAAAGACTGAAATTGGGCCGAATGGAACTAACCATTCGGACCCTGATTGCACCAGGAGATGCAACTGCCTAGGCCAGGAGGTGGCATCGCCTGGGCTAAGCCTCCCAGCGAGACTGGGCGGTGCAACCTCCCTGACAGAGAGGTGGCACCGCCTGAGCTCGGTCTTCGAGCTCTGCCAGGCGGTGCAACCTCTCCAGTCAAGAGGTGCAACCGCCTGATCCCGGAATTCCGGGATTTGATCGTTTTGAGCTCGAAATTTGAATTGGGTTGGGGCTTATAAATACCCCACCCATTCAGCACTGAAAAGATACAGACCTACACCGAAATCTTGATCTTTTCTGTGATTCTAAGAGCTCAAAAGTGTTGTAAAGCCTTTAAGTCTCCTCCTTCTGTTCTTCAAGTTCTTAAATTGTAAAGTGAGGAGAGAAAGGTCTGTAAAGGTTGTCTCCTGAGCCTGTCAAAAGGAGAGAAACTGTAAAAGGGCAGTTGGCCTTCGCCTATTGAAGGAAGGCCTCTAGTTGACGTCGGTGACCTCGTCGGTGGAGGAAGCCAAAAGTGGAGTAGGTCAAGATTGACCGAACCACTCTAAATCTCTGGTTTGCGTTTATTTTGAGCACTTTATCATTACTGCAAACCTCCTTCATAACTACTGCTTTCTGCGCTACTATGAACAAGTTCTAAGTGCTGTTCTTTCAGAATCTGCATTCAGACGTAAATCGGTGTTTTCGTACATTACAGTTTACGTTTACGTTTTGATTCTGCAAAACTGTCTTCTGCGTCTTCACGAACAAGTTTCTAAGTGCTGATCTTTCCAAATCTGTTTTCAGACATAAACCAGTGTTTTCGTGTGATATTTACATTGCAGTTTACGTTTACGCCTTGATTCTGCAAAACTGTCTTCTGCGCTTTTACGAATGAGTTTCTAAGTTCAGATCCCTTTGAAACTGCGTCTAGACATAAAATTGCATTTAGACGTAAAACTGTCCAAACTGTGTTTAGACGTTTTAGACGTAATCTGAGTTTAGACGTAAATCTGCGTTTAGACGTAAATCTGCGTTTAGACGTAAAACTATGTTTTAGACGTAAACTGAGTTTGGACGTAAATCTACGTTTAGACGTAAATCTTCGTTTAAACGTAAATCTGCGTTTAGACGTAAAACTGCGTTTAGACGCAAACTGCATTTAAACGTAAATTGTGTTTAGACGTAAACTACGTTTAGACGTAAACTGCACTTAATCATAAGTTATCTTAGAATCGGCTTTTGCTTCAAAACTGATTTTTATCGAACGAACACAGCTTTTGTTTTTAATCGCTAAAAGATTTCCGCTGCACTAATTCACCCCCCCCCTCGTAGTGCTCTCGATCCTAACAGAAGTCAATTGTCATTTGTTGTCTAACCTATATGTTGAGATAAGTGCACAGGATTAACTACGATGAAAGTAAGACATGCAGCAGGAGTTGTGCCGAAGTCATGACAATGATCACGTTGGGAGTTCGAGAGCTCGACGGAAGTTCGGACTGTCGTCGGAGGTTCTACGGGAACAAATCCGAGAAGTCCATAAGCTTGCCAAAGAAGCTCATCGGAACTCGCCAAGTGTATCGTCGCAAGTCCAGGAGTTTGTCGGAAGTCCGTAGGAGAATCACCGAGGGTTCATCGGATGATCGACGAAAGTTCGCCGGAAACTCGCCGGAAGAGGCGATTGACGCACCGGAGCAAGCTACAGAAATTGTTTTAGGATTTATCATAGTTAGCACAATGATTAAGTTAGAAATGGGAGGTGATCCCATTAGCTTAATCTTGGGGCAATTGGGCCCTTGAAAAACCCAATTTGTGCCGAATGGATCTACCCATTCGGACCCTGATTGTTGTGGGAGGTGCAACCGCCCAAGCCAGGAGGTGCAACCGCCTGGGCTAAGTCTCCCAGGGAGACTAGGCGGTGCAACCACCCCAGCCAGGAGGTGCAACCGCCTGGGCTTAGTCTCCAAGCGAGACTGGGCGGTGCAACCTCTCCTGATAGGAGGTAGCACCACCTGAGCTCGGTCTTCGAGCTCTGGCAGGCGGTGCAACCGCCCTAGTCAGGAGGTGCAACCGCCTGAGCTCGGTCTTTGAGCTTTGGCAGAGAGGTGCAACCGCCCCTGACAGAGGTGGCACCGCCCAGAGGCTCAGTCTTCGAGCTCTGCCAAGCGGTGCAACCGCCCTAGTCAGGAGGTGCAACCGCTTGAACCCGGAATTCCAGGAATTGACAGTTTTGAGCTCCAAATTTGAACTGGGTTGGGGCCTATAAATACCCCACCCATTCAGCACTAAAAGGTAGCAACTTACACTCGAAATCTTGATATCTTTCTGTGATTCTTAGAGCTCAAAATTGTTGTAAAGGCCAAAAGTTCTCCTCCCTCTGTTCTTCAAAGTTTTGAGTTGTAAAGAGAGGAGAAAAAATTTCTGTAAGGGTTGTCTCCTAAGCCCGTCAAAAGGAGTGAAACTGTAAAAGGGTGGTTGGCCTTCGCCTATTGAAGGAAGGCCTCTAGTTGACGTCAGTGACCTCGTCAGTGGAGGAAGCCAAAAGTGGAGTAGGTTAAGATTGACCGAACCACTCTAAATCTCGGTTTGCATTTACTTTGAGCATTTTTATCTTTACTGCAAACATCCTAAATATCTACTACCTTCTGCGCTTTTACGAACGAGTTTCTAAGTTCAGAGCTTTCCGAATCTGTGTCTAAACGTAAATCGGCTTTTTTGTACGATCATTACATTTTAGTTTACGTTTACGTTTTGATTTCAATCATAACTGCAAACTACCTTCTGCGCATTTATAGAACATATCTCGAAGTTCAATATCTTCAAAATTGACATTTAGACGTAAATCGGTTTTATCGTACGAACGTCGCATTTCAGTTTGCGCTTGCATTCTAATTTTCATCATAAACTGCAAACTGCCTTTGTAGATTTACTTTAACGTCATCTTGCTTAATCTTAAGTTAAAGTAATCTTAGAATCAGCTTTTATATCAAAATCATTTTTTATCAAACGAACGCAGCTTTCGGTTTTAATCGCTGAAAAATTTCCGCTGCACTAATTCTCCCCCCCCCTCTTAGTGTTCTTGATCCTAACAATTGGTATCAAAGCGGGGTTAACTCTCAAATGGATTAAAACCCAAGAGAGATGGCTTACGCCGGAAACCAAGAGGGTCATTCTATTATACGTCCACCCATGTTCAATGGGACGGACTACACCTATTGGAAGACCTGAATGAGGATCTTTCTTATTTCGATGGATTTTGAACTTTGGAATCTTGTCGAAAATGGTTTTTCGAAGTCTTCTCTTCCAATGATCGATTGGAATGATTTGGAGAAGAAGGCTTTCGCTCTTAATGCAAAGGCTATGAATGCCTTATTTTGTGCACTTGATAAAAACGAGTTTAATCGTGTTTCGATTTGTGAAACCGCATTTGATATTTGGCACACACTCGAAGTGACTCATGAAGGCACAAGTAGAGTGAAAGAGTAAAAAATCAATCTTTTGTTACACTCTTTTAAACTTTTCCGGATGAAACCGAGTGAGACTATTGGCGACATGTTTACCCGTTTCACGGATGTCGTCAACGGTCTAAAAGGACTCGGAAAAAGTTTTTCGGATTTTGAGCTCGTAAATAAGATTCTAAGATCCCTTCCTAAAAGTTGGGATCCTAAAGTCACTGCTATTCAAGAGGCAAAAGATCTAAACAACTTCCCTCTTGAAGAACTAATCGGGTCATTAATAACCTACGAGATGACTTGTAAAGCTCATGAAGAGCAAGAAGACATCCTTCCAAAGAACAGGAAGGATATGACACTTAAAACTTCAGAAGACCACTTGAGAGAAAACTCAAGTTATGAGGACTGTGACGATGACTTGGCACTTCTAACAAGAAAATTTAAAAAGTTCATTAAAAGAAACAAATTTAAGAATGACACAAAAAACAAACTTGAACCCAAGAAGGACCAAGTTATTTGCTATGAGTGCAAAAAGCCAGGACACTACAAGAGTGATTGTCCCCAAGTCAAAAAGAGAACATCAAAGAAGAAGGCGCTCAAAGCAACATGGGATGATTCGAGCGTGTCCGAAGAAGAGGAGTCCAACACCGAGCAAGTTGCTCATTACGCCTTAATGGCCATCGGAAATGAGGTAACGAATTTAATAGATGCAGATTTATCTTTCGATGAATTATTAAATGCCTTCCATGACTTATTTGATGAATGCAAGATTATCAATAGAAAATACAAATTGCTAAAATACGAGCATGATAGTCTTACTTGTGATTTTGATAAGTTAAAAACTAAATATCATGATAGTTTAAATTCATGCATCAAATGCCATGATCTAGAAACTCTCCAAAAAGAAAACCTGCTACTTAAGGACACCTTGAAGAAATTCAAGGTTGGTAGCAAGTCATTGAACATGATCCTTGCAAACAAGGGTCACGTTCCCAAAAGAAGTGGAATTGGATTTGTGAGAAGTTCTCACCAAAATCCAACCACCTTCATAAAAGGCACAATCTTACATGTTCGACACCAAAACAAATACAACTTTTGTTACAAATTTAGACACAAGACGCATTATTGTCCATTCAAGAAAATTAGTCCAAACAAATTGATTTGGGTTCCTAAAGGAACCATGATAAATTCTATGCAACATGATAGACAATATAGATCTATTTGTGAGGCACCCAAAAGCAAATGGGTACCTAACAATCATCCCTTCCTGTAAAAACATAAAAATTTTGGGCTGGAGCAAGAAATAATATTTTGCTCCTTGATTCTCGATATTCGTAACCCAAGATCCAAAAAGGAACTCGCAATGCTCTCTTGCCTAAATTACAGACGGAGATTATAAATTTAAAATCACAAATGCGACTTAGAACTTAGGAGATTTTGATCTCACCCTTTTCGATTCAAAATACCATGCTGAAAAATTTTCCTCTTTTGAACTTGGGAGTGTCAAAAGGGAAAATACGTAGACTTAAATGAACTAAGAGACTTAGAGACAATCCAATGGTTTGCAAACTTAGATCTTCTTCCAATTTTACAAATTAACGAACCCATCTATCCAAGACTTGTTAGATTGTTTTACAACAACATACAAGTAGATGAAGAAGAAAGAATGTCCACCTATCTTTTAGGACAACACATCTCAATTACGGATAGATTCATTTGCGACATGATAGGCATTCCCATGAAAAGTAAAGGACTTTACTTTAGAGGATCATGGGATGATGAAACTGTTGGAACAACATATGTTGAAGCCTTAGGAAAAATTTTTGCCAATCCCAACTTTGCATTTGTTCCTAAAAGTTTTGAACATCTACTGCCTCTAAACACTAAGGTACTTCATCATATCCTAACCAGCATCATTCTCCCTAAACAATACCATCATGATGAAGTAAGCCAATTAGAATTAGGAACTATGTATTTGATCATGAAAGGACATGACATCTGTCTTGGTTATCTTATCCAACAAAATATGTTAGAACTATCTAGGAAAGATATGATGCTCCCATATGGTGGTATAATTACTAGAATAATGAAAGCCTACGATATTCTAATACCACCGGAAGAAGTAATAAAACTAGATAGATTTAGCATAATAAATAAAAATCTACTTCACCGATTAAGATGTTTTTATAGAAATGGTAACTGGGTTAGAATGCCAAGAAGAACTGATCCCCCTCAACCTGAACCAGAATCGGAAACACCAGTATTTAGGGGTACCCAATCTCCTCCGATCTGTCCCTTTGAGGAAACACATCCATTTGAGCAAACTCATACATCATCTGTCGAAGATATTGGGATTCGGATGGACCGATTCGAACAAAGACAAGAACGGCTTGAACAACGACAAGATCAAATCCTATTTGAGCTGCAGCAAATTCATCATCAATTTGACTCCCTTGTTTAGGCACTTTAATTTTCCACCTCATGAATGAGCTTGTATGAACACAATCATCTGTTGTTATTGTAAACTTCTTATGTTACTAACCATGATGTACTTTGACTTGATATGGTTACCTGATATATTTTGAGCATATGTAGAGTTGTAAACATCTATTGTGGTAAATATATACCTTGTGCCTTGTGGTAAATATAAACTAAATGGTTATCTCGGATTTTATATTGAAACTAAAAGTTTTGAAAACCTTGTGCTTTGATTTCCATGATAAATATAGTTTGAAAAAGTGATATACCAATGCAGTTGATAAGTCATTGTCATTGATACTAAACATCAACTAGCTGACATGTTTGATTTCATAAGAACAATTTGATTTCAGAAGAAGAGAATTAGGAATGTTGATGTGTTCGAATAGATAAACTAGTCAAAATTATTTTTTGGACTTTATTGAATGATCAAATCACTTAATTGCCATGTGTTGAAATGTTTTGATTTTTGAAAAACTATAGCATAATCTTGTCCGAAGGCATGAAAGAATTCATCTCATTTTCGGATTCGCTTAATAGTTGGAATGACAAAAATCAAATACACTCTTTTGAAAGTTATTTTTTCCGAAATGGATTTGATAAAATGACTTTCCTCCTTCATGCACAAAGGATTATAACATAAAAGGAGAAGAAGTATTCAAAGCATTATACGTATCATGCCTTCCTTTATATGCTTGATAACTTGCTTATATTGTTCTCCTGGTATCACATCTACCATGCTTTTTATTGATGACAAAGGGGGAGAAATATATGAATTGATGCTATAAACACTGATGCTATGATTATGCCATGCTTGCATCATCAAGGGAAATATGAACAGATGCCATATATAGAAATGCAACACCTGCTAAAATATTTGAAATATGTACATCATGTAATGATATCAAAATCTTACTTCACAGCTTTACATGTTGATATCTTACAATATGATGAATTGCTTCAATTACCATCATTCAAAATTGTTATGTAAGAATGAATGTCAAGTATTGACATCATCTTCAGAGATGTCACTTGAATTCTTAGGCCTTGAATTCAAGAATGACTTATCTCAAGTATGGCATGTAGACAGGGGGAGTTAAGGTTAACTCCATTATCAATTGATTGTCATCATCAAAAAGGGGGAGATTGTTGAATCTCGGATTTTGATAACGAAGTCAATTGTCATTTGTTGTCTAACCTATATGTTGAGATAAGTGTGCAGGATTAACTACGATGAAAGTAAGACATGCAGCAGGAGTTGCGCCGGAGTCATGACAATAATCACGTTGAGAGTTCAAGAGCTCGACGGAAGTTCGGACTGTCGTCGAAGGTTCTGCGAGAACAAATCCGAGAAGTCCATAAGCTTGCCAAAGAAGCTCGTCGGAACTCGCCAAGTGTATCGTCGCAAGTCCAGGAGTTTGCCGGAAGTCCGCAGGAGAATCACCGAGGGTTCATCGGATGATCAACGGAAGTTCGCCGGAAACTCGCCGGAAGAAGCGATTGACGCACCGGAGCAAGCTGTAGAAATTGTCTTAGGATTTATCGTAGTTAGCACAATGATTAAGTTGGAAATGGGAGGTGATCCCATTAGCTTAATCTTGGGGCAATTGAGCCCCTAAAAAACCCAATTTGGGCCGAATGGATCTACCCATTCGGACCCTGATTGCTGTGGGAGGTGCAACCGCCTGGGCTAAGTCTCCTAAGGAGACTGGGCGGTGCAACCGCCCTAGCCAGGAGGTGCAACCGCCTGGGCTCAGTCTCCAAGCGAGACTGGGCTGTGCAACCTCTCCTGACAGTTGGTAGCACCGTCTGAGCTCGGTCTTCGAGCTCTGGCAGGCGGTGCAACCGCCCCAGTCAGGAGGTGCAACCGCCTGAGCTCGGTCTTCGAGCTCTGGCAGAGAGGTGCAACTACCCCTGACAGAGGTGGCACCGCCCAGAGGCTCAGTCTTCGAGCTCTGCCAGGCAATGCAACCGCCCCAATTAGGAGGTGCAACCGCCTGATCCCGGAATTCCGGGAATTGATAGTTTTGAGCTCCAAATTTGAACTGGGTTAGGGCCTATAAATACCCCACCCATTCATCATTGAAAGGTAGAAACTTACACTCAAAATCTTGATATCTTTCTGTGATTCTTAGAGCTCAAAATTGTTATAAAGGCCAAAAGTTCTCCTCCCTCTGTTCTTCAAAGTTTTGAGTTGTAAAGAGAGGAGAGAAAATTTCTATAAGGGTTGTCTCCTAAGCCTGTCAAAAGAAGTGAAACTGTAAAAGGGTGGTTGGCTTTCGCCTATTGAAGGAAGGCCTCTAGTTGACGTCGGTGACCTCGTCGGTGGAGGAAGCCAAAAGTGGAGTAGGTCAAGATTGACCGAACCACTCTAAATCTTGGTTTGCATTTACTTTGAGCTCTTTTATCTTTACTGCAAACCTCCTAAATAGCTACTACCTTCTGCGCTTTTACGAACGAGTTTCTAAGTTCAGAGCTTTCCGAATCTGCGTCTAAACGTAAATCGGCTTTTTCGTACGATCATTACATTTCAGTTTACGTTTATGTTTTGATTTCAATCATAGCTGCAAACTGCCTTCTGCGCATTTATAAAACATATCTCGAAGTTCAATATCTTCATAATTGACATTTAGACGTAAATCGGTTTTATCGTACGAATGTCGTATTTCAGTTTGCGCTTGCATTCTAATTTTCATCATAAACTGCAAACTGCCTTTGTAGATTTACTTTAACGTCATCTCACTTAATCTTAAGTTAAAGTAATCTTAGAATCAGCTTTTACGTCAAAATCGTTTTTTATCAAACGAACGCAGCTTTCGGTTTTAATCGCTGAAAAATTTCCGCTGCACTAATTCACCCCCCCCCCCCTCTTAGTGCTCTTGATCCCGACACATTTTGCTCGGTGTTACATATTGGGCTCTATGACTCCTGAGTTATAGAGACAACATGAAAAGATGGATGCTAGATCTATTCTCCTATATGTCCGTAAACTATTTGAGGAATAGGGAAGGACTTAGCGATATGAGATATCCAAGCGCCTCTTCCGCACTAAGATGACTGAGGGGACACCGGTTCAAAACCATGTCCTAAAAATGATTGAGTGGATAGTGAAACTCACAAGTCTAGAAATGGCCCTAGAGAATAACCTGTGTGTGGATCTTGTGCTTCAGTCCCTACTAGATTCCTTTTCATAGTTCATAATGAATTTTAATATAAACAAGCTTAAGGAGACTCTCCCGGAGCTCCTTAATTATGTTGATGGAGGCAAAGAGCACTATCAAGAAAGAGAAGCTAGTTCTCTACACTAGTAAGACCAGAAAGAAAAGTCCCTTAACAAGGGCAAGGGCAAGGGCAAGGGCAGAGCAGGTAAAGCAAAGGTTTCTAAGAAAGACCCAACAAAGGACAAAGGCCAGTGCTTCCATTGTAGTAAAGATAGGCACTAGAAGAGAAACTGCAAAGAGTACCTTGTAGAGAGGGTGAAAAAGAAGTTAGGAGAAGCTTCAAGTACATTCATGATCAGTCTCTAGTTGTTAGATTTTTGTTATAGTGCATTGGTAATGGATACTAGTGTTGCTTATCACATCTACGATTTGTTTTATATTCTAGTAAAGTCGAGGTGATTGGTGAAAGGAACATTATATAATGGTTTATTTAAGCTAAACACTACTCCACATATCATGAATGTAAGTGTGTCTAAGAGGAAATGAGAAGAGGTGAATAGTACATACTTGTGACATTGTAGGCTAGGTCACATCCATGAGAGAATGATTCAAAAATTGCTAAAGAATGAATATCTAGATCCATTCGACTATGAGTCATATGCAACTTGTGAGCCTTGCCTTCGTGGAAAACTAACCAACTCTCCATTTAATGAAACTGGAGAGAGAGCCACTAAGTTATTGGAACTCATACATAGTGATTTATGTGGACCCATATCAACTCATACCATTGGTGGTTACTCCTACTTCATTACCTTTACTGATGATTTCTCAAGTTATGGACATGTGTACTTAATGAAGTACAATGCCGAGACCATTAATAAATTTAGAGAGTATAATAATGAAGTGAAGAACCAAACTAGAAAAAGTATCTAAACTCTTTGATCAGATCAAGGAGGTGAGTACTTAAGTACAGAGTTCACTTAGTTCCTCAAGGACCATGGGATATTATCCCAATGGACACCTCCTTATACACCTTAGCTCAATGGTGTGTCTGAAAGGAGGAATCGTACGCTGTTCGACATAGTACGGTCTATGATAAGTTTCGCTGACCTATACATCTCATTCTAGGGATATGCCCTTGAGACCGCAACTTACCTTCTTAACAGAGTTTCAACTAAGTTGGTAGTGTTTACACCATATGAGATATAGAAAGGGAAGAAACCTAATCTTAAGGTTTCTAATATTTGGCGATTGCTAGTCATAAGTGCCCAGCAAGCCAATCACGTGAGTGATGGCACGTGTGACTTGATACAGAATCTTTTTGCTTATTATATTTTGGCGTATATCACTTTATAACTATTGCATAAATGCATATATATTGTGATGTCCTTGGATTTGTGCAATGGGAATCGGATCGTGATGAGATCACGATAATGAGATCGATTCACCTTTAAACACATATCCTAAATAATCCCGGTCATAGGTTACTCGAGAGGGACATCGTGATAACCGGATAGACTGGTGTGCTGTATACCCGTCCATATGATGGATGCAGCTGGTCTCATAGCTGCTCGTGTAGGGACACTAGGGATACAGTACAGGTGCTCATTGGAGAATGAGTTCACTGATTGATCCGCTTACGGAATGCTGGATGGTTGATGATGCCTTATTGTCAGACAATGATTCCGTAGTCCTAGTGGTGTATCTGGTTCTTAGACTTGAGACACCAAGGATGTCCTGTATGAGTGCTCCACTCTTTGATACCAGACTTATAGGTTTGGCTGTTCCCAGATCTAGTACAGCTGGTCATTGGGAGTGGTAGTCGACCTTACGAGGGCTATTGAGTGTCGATAGAGGATCATCCACTCTCGGTATCATGAGAGGAATATCCCATGTGTTCTTGCTCAGACAAATCCCTGGCCAGGGTCATTCGGGTTGAGAGAGAAAGAGTTCTCCGGGAGAATCCGATTAGAGCGAGACTCGAGTAGAAACCGTATGGGTCTGACAGCACCATGCTCGATATACGGTCTCTGGGATATTAGATGGATGAGGGACTATAGGTACATGGTAACTGAGGATAGACAGGTCCAATGGATTGGATTCCCCTGTATCGTCTGGGGACTACGGCGTAGTGGCCTAGTACTTCCGTAGTCGATGAGTCGAGTGAATTATTACAGAGATAATAATTCACTGAGTTAGAAGGAGTTCTGACAGGTATGACTCACGGCCAGCTCGATATTGGGCCTAGAGGGTCACACACATATGGTAGGCATTGCGATGAGTAGAGGTTCGGATATGAGATATCCGACGGAGCCCTTGTCTTATTGGATGCAGATCCAATACCCACTAGGGAAAGGACCCATTAGGGTTTTGACACGGGATCTCTATAAATAGGAGGGATTCACAGCCTCATAGGCTAGAGTCTTTGCTTGCCCTTCCTATTCTCCTCTCCCTCTCCACCTCAGAGTAGGCCTGGAGTTTTGAGGAGCGTCGTCGCAACCCTGCTGTGTGGATCACCGCTAGAGAGGAGGACGCTTGACCTCCTTCACCCTCTCCTAAGGATCTGCAAGGAAACAGGGATATACGATCTCCCTAGGTAACACAATCTCTATACGCAGTTTTGTGTTTTGCGGATTTTGCGTACCAATCTTCGCACGACGATGAACATCTTTTTGGGAATCGGGGATTTTTGTTTTTTTTGTTCTTCCGCTGCGCATATGATGTCGCCCCCAATGATTTCCCAACAGTGGTATCAGAGCCAGGTTGTTCGTGCGAATGATTGGTTTTTGAACTGCGTGTGTTGTGTTTAGGAAGAATATTGACGTCAAAATCGTTGACGCAAAAGTGAGGAAGGGCAGCAACAGTTGCTGCCCTCGATCTGCATGGCTGCAGCCACCTGCAGCGGCAGCCGCAGCCAGGCAGCACAGCACCGGCGCATGCGCAAGCGCTGTGCCTGCAGCAGCCGGCCGGCGGCCTGCTTGCAGCAGGCTTGCTGCCGGCGGGGCTGGCAACCCACGGGCAGAGGCGCCGCAGGGCAGCGGCGCCTGCCGCCGAAAGGAAGCGGCGCCTGCCGCCGCAGGGCAGCGACGCGCGACGCCTGCAGCCGCAGGGCAGCGACGCGCGACGCCTGCCGCCGCTACTCCCGCGGGCGAAACCCCCCCCTACAGGGGCGGCCGCCCGGCGGGACAGCACCGCCTGCGGAGGCAGCGACGCCCGAAGGGGGAGCCCACCTGCAGCGACGCCTGCCGCCGCTACTCCCGCGGGCGAAACCCCCCTCACAGGGGCGGCCGCCTGGCGGGACAGCACCGCCCGCGGAGGCGGCAGCGCCCGAAGAGGGCGCCCACCCGCAGCGGCATCGCCGCCAGCGGGCGTGCCGCCTGCAGGCGAGGGCAGTGCCCTCGCCCCGCCGCACAGGCCGCCGCCGGCAGGGTGGCGGCGGCGGCAGCAGCGAAAAGGGGAAAGGGTATTAGGGTTTTCTGCGCAAAAGATAGTTTTGCCCCTCGGAATTTGAGAAATTCCAGTTTCTATCTTTTGTCCAAATTACGAAAATACCCTTAGGAATTGAGAAATTCCCTATATATCCCTGATTTCAGAAAATATTAATTAATTAAAAGGTTTAGTTGATTATTATTTTTATTATTATCTAGTAGTCCTACATGATGATGATTATTTATACATGTGATGTATGATGAGTGGACGGATGATCATGGACCGTGTGATGTGTGTACTTGTGATTATTATTATTGAGGTCTGCGAACCTCCATTATATTTCTCGTTTATTGTCGGGCCTGCGTGCCTATGATTAAGTTGTAATCACATGAGGAGGCGCAGCGGGAGCGTGGAAGCCATAGCGGGACCCACGAGACGGACGATCGTGATGCATGGAGATGCATCAAGATGTCGACGGAACCAACGAGGACGAGATGGACGATCACAAGGCATGGAGATGCACCGTTGCACACATAGATCTTGATGTGAGTGATTAGGCCTACTGGCTCGGGCCTAATCATATTAGGTTGTGGTCCATGATCATCTGGTGTGATTGCTTATACACATACTAGATATGTATATATATTTGCATGCGATGTAGATATATATTAAATATGTATATGTGTGACATGTCATATTAGGAGACCAAATCATAGAAACATCTCTCGATAATATTAAGTCGGTAAACGTGAGGCAATTAGATTGACCCACGTGGCCTTCCATCGTTATGAGTAGGAACCGAATCCCGGTGTAGGTTGAGTTGGTCGAGTCCCTCGAGACTCACCTATATCGCGATTCGCTATCTTGCTTACGACATAGAGATGTCACCGGTGACCTGAGGGCATGATATGCTTGGTCGAGTCCCTCGAGGGTATATCATCAAATCAGACTCATCTTGTAACGAAGGTGTTGACTTAACCGAGCATCATGGTTGGTCGAGTCCCTCGAGGCCATGGTGATTCGGAGGCCGAACAGGACGGGAATCACAAGGAGTTGTGATCGGCAAGAGTTGTCTACCTTTTAGGCTTAGTGTGATTGGTCGAGTCCCTCGAGGTTACACTAAGACGCTGATTGGATCCTGATCCCCACTAGAAGTCTGCCGGAGACTTCCGTTTCACGTGCTGAGGGTGTCGCGTGACTCGTTAGTAAAATAGTGGGAGCATATTAAGATAGAAGTCCATATCTTGATAGTTTATTTCTTGCAAAATCTGCATGTTATTCATTTTTGCTACATCTTTATTTTTCAGAAAATGTCGCTTTCAAATCCCTTACGTGGCATACTTGATGTCAACCGCCTCACTGGTCCAAATTATACGGATTGGCTCCGTAACTTGAGAATTGTTCTCACAGCGGAGAAAATCGTGTACGTCCTTGATACAGTGATGCCTACGCCCGAAGAAGGGGCAAGCGAGGATGAGATCGCTCGCTACGTGAAGTACATTGATGACTCCACTCTTGCTCAGTGCTATATGTTGGGCTCTATGACTCCAGAGTTATAGAGACAACATGAAAAGATGGATGCCAGATCCATTCTCCTACATGTCCGTAAATTGTTTGAGGAACAGGGAAGGACTCAACGATATGAGATATCCAAGAGCCTTTTCCGCGCTAGGATGACTGAGGGGACACCGGTTCAGAACCATGTCCTAAAGATGATTGAGTGGATAGAGAAACTCACAGGTCTAGGAATGGTCCTAGAGGATAACTTGTGTGTGAACATTGTGCTTCAGTCCCTACCAGATTCCTTTTCACAGTTCATAATGAACTTTAATATGAACAAGCTTGAGGTGACTCTCCCAGAGCTCCTCAATATGTTGAGGGAGGCAGAGAGTACTATTAAGAAAGAGAAGCCAGTTCTCTACACTGGTGAGACCAGAAAGAAAAGGAAAGCAGAAAGGTCCCTTAAGAAGGGAAAGGGCAAGGGCAAACAAGGTAAAGCAAAGGTTGCTAAGAAAGACCCAATAAAGGACAAAGGCCAGTGCTTCCACTGTGGTAAAGATGGGCACTGGAAGAGAAACTGCAAAGAGTACCTTGCAGAAAGGGCGAAACAAAAGCTTGATGAAGCTTCAGGTACATTCATGATCAGTCTCCATTTGTCAGACTCTTATGATAACACATGGGTATTAGATACCGGTAGTGCTTATCATATATGCAATTCGTTGCAGGTTCTGGCAAGGCCTAGGAGACTAGAGAGAGGCGAGATGGACCTCAAGATGGGTAATGGAGCAAAAGTTGCTGTATTAGCTGTTGGCGAGGTCGCCTTACATCTGCCTAGTGGAGCTTTTATTGCATTAGATGCATGTTATTTTGTTCCTTCTATTATCAAAAACATTATCTCCATTTCATGTTTAACAGTTAGTGGATATAAATTTGTTTTTGAGAACAATGGTTGTTCGATATTATTAGATGATAAGATCATCACGAAAGGAACATTGCATAATGGTTTATTTATGTTAGACACCACTCCACATATCATGAATATAAATGTGTCCAAAAGGAAACGAGATGAGTTGAACAGTGCATACCTGTGGCATTGTAGGCTAGGTCACATCCATGAAAGAAGGATTCAAAAGTTGCTAAATGATGGATATCTAGATCCATTCGACTATGTGTCATATGCAACTTGTGAGCCTTGCATTCGTGGAAAACTGACCAACTCTCCATTTAGTGGAACTGGAGAGAGAGCCACTGAGTTGTTGGAACTCATACATAGTGATGTATGTGGACCCATGTCAACTCATGCCATTGGAGGTTACTCCTACTTCATTACATTTACTGATGATTTCTCAAGGTATGGATATGTGTACTTAATGAAGTACAAGTCCGAGGCCTTTGAGAAATTCAGAGAGTATAAGAATGAGGTGGAGAACCAGACTGGAAAGAGTATCAAAACTCTTTGATCAGATCGAGGAGGTGAGTACTTAAGTACAGAGTTTACTCACTTCCTCAAGGACCATGGGATATTATCCCAATGGACACCTCCTTATACACCTCAGCTCAATGGTGTCTCTGAAAGGAGAAATCGTACATTATTAGATATGGTACGGTCCATGATGAGTTTCGCTGACCTACCCATCTCATTCTGGGGATATGCCCTAGAAACCGCAGCTTACCTTCTGAACAGAGTTCCAACTAAGTCGGTGGTGTCTACACCATATGAGATATGGAAAGGGAAGAAGCCTGATCTTAAAGTAGTTAAGATTTGGGGCTGCTCTGCCCATGTTAAAAGACACAACCCCGATAAGTTAGAATCAAGGACAGGGCGATGTAAATTTGTGGGATACCCCAAGGAAACTTGTGGGTATTACTTCTATCATCTCGAGGACCAAAAGGTCTTTGTAGCTAAGAGAGCAGTGTTCCTTGAGAAGGAACACATTCTTGACGGAGACAGTGGGAGAATGATAGAATTGAGCGAGGTTGGAGAACCAAGCTCAAGCACCACTCTACAGCCCGAGTCTGTTCAGGTATCTAATACACAAGTTTCAACTTTACGCAGGTCTGATAGAGTATCCCATCCTCCTGAGAGATATGTGGGACATATTAGAGCAGAGGATGTAGAGGATATTGATCCTCAGACCTACGAGGAGGCTATTATGAGTATAGACTCCGGGAAGTGGAAAGAAGCCATGAATTCTGAGATGGATTCTATGTACTCCAATAAGGTTTGGAACCTAGTTGATGCACCCGAAGGTATTGTACCCATCGGTTGCAAGTGGATCTTTAAGAAAAAGATCGGAGTAGATGGAAAGGTAGAGACCTATAAAGCAAGGCTAGTGGCTAAGGGGTATCGTCAAAGGCAAGGTGTTGACTACGACGAAACTTTCTCACCCGTAGCAATGCTAAAATCCATCAGAATTCTATTGGCTATTGCAGCACACTATGATTATGAGATCTGGCAGATGGATGTGAAAACCGCATTCCTCAACGGGAACCTGGAGGAGGAGGTGTATATGATGCAACCTGAGGGATTCGTGTCCAAGAACTGCCCAGATAAGGTGTGTAGGTTGCTTAGATCCATTTATGGACTAAAGCAAGCTTCCCGAAGTTGGAACATAAGATTTGATGAGGCAATCAGATCTTATGACTTCGTTAAGAACGAAGATGAGCCTTGTGTATACAGAAAGGTAAGTGGGAGCGCTATTAGCTTTTTGGTGTTATATGTGGATGACATCCTCATCATTGGGAATGACATAGGAATGCTATCCACAATAAAGGCTTGGTTATCTAGACACTTCTCCATGAAGGACTTAGGAGAAGCATCTTATATCTTGGGGATTAGAATCTATAGAGATAGATCCAAAAGGATGCTTGGCTTGTCCCAGTCCAGGTACATAGAAACTATTGTCAAAAGGTTTGGCATGGAAAATTCCAAAAGAGGTCTCATACCGATGAGACATGGGATATCGCTTTCTACGAGTATGTCCCCAAAGACTCCAGAAGAAAGGGCGAACATGGATATGATACCTTATGCCTCAGCAATAGGGTCTATCATGTATGCCATGCTATATACTAGGCCTGATATAGCGCATGCTCTGAGTGTCACGAGCAGGTATCAGGCGGATCCAGGCTTGGAGCACTGGAAAGCAGTAAAGTGTATCCTTAAGTACTTGAGAAGGACTAAGGATCTTTTACTAGTATATGGAGGTAATAGCCTTAAGGTTGAAGGCTACACTGACTCAAGTTTTCAGTCTGATGTCGATGATAGCAAGTCGAATTCAGGGTATGTGTACACCTTGAATGGAGGAGCAGTGTGCTGGAAGAGTTCCAAGCAAGATACCACTGCTGACTCGACCACAGAGGCGGAGTACATTGCTGCATCAGATGCAGCAAAGGAGGGAGTCTGGTTGAAGAAGTTCATCACAGATTTGGGAGTCGTGCCGGATAGTGAGGAGCCGATTTCCCTATATTGCGACAACAACGGGGCAATTGCTCAAGCGAAGGAACCTAGGTCTCATCAGAAATCTAAGCATGTTCTGAGGAGGTTCCACCTTATCAGAGAGATCGTGACCCGAGGAGATGTAGCAATGGAAAGAGTTCCATCCGAAGATAACATTGCAGATCCACTAACAAAGCCATTGTCTCAGATTGTCTTTGAGCGTCACAGGGGTCTGATGGGGATCAGACACATAGGTGATTGGCTTTAGGTCAAGTGGGAGATTGCTAGTCATAAGTGCCCAGCAAGCCAATCACGTGAGTGATGGCACGTGTGACTTGATACAGAATCTTTTTGCTTATTATATTTTGGCGTATATCACTTTATAACTATTGCATAAATGCATATATATTGTGATGTCCTTGGATTTGTGCAATGGGAATCGGATCGTGATGAGATCACGATAATGAGATCGATTCACCTTTAAACACATATCCTAAATAATCCCGGTCATAGGTTACTCGAGAGGGACATCGTGATAACCGGATAGACTGGTGTGCTGTATACCCGTCCATATGATGGATGCAGCTGGTCTCATAGCTGCTCGTGTAGGGACACTAGGGATACAGTACAGGTGCTTATTGGAGAATGAGTTCACTGATTGATCCGCTTACGGAATGCTGGATGGTTGATGATGCCTTATTGTCAGACAATGATTCCGTAGTCCTAGTGGTGTATCTGGTTCTTAGACTTGAGACACCAAGGATGTCCTGTATGAGTGCTCCACTCTTTGATACCAGACTTATAGGTTTGGCTGTTCCCAGATCTAGTACAGCTGGTCATTGGGAGTGGTAGTCGACCTTACGAGGGCTATTGAGTGTCGATAGAGGATCATCCACTCTCGGTATCATGAGAGGAATATCCCATGTGTTCTTGCTCAGACAAATCCCTGGCCAGGGTCATTCGGGTTGAGAGAGAAAGAGTTCTCCGGGAGAATCCGATTAGAGCGAGACTCGAGTAGAAACCGTATGGGTCTGACAGCACCATGCTCGATATACGGTCTCTGGGATATTAGATGGATGAGGGACTATAGGTACATGGTAACTGAGGACAGACAGGTCCAATGGATTGGATTCCCCTGTATCGTCTGGGGACTACGGCGTAGTGGCCTAGTACTTCCGTAGTCGATGAGTCGAGTGAATTATTACAGAGATAATAATTCACTGAGTTAGAAGGAGTTCTGACAGGTATGACTCACGGCCAGCTCGATATTGGGCCTAGAGGGTCACACACATATGGTAGGCATTGCGATGAGTAGAGGTTCGGATATGAGATATCCGACGGAGCCCTTGTCTTATTGGATGCAGATCCAATACCCACTAGGGAAAGGACCCATTAGGGTTTTGACACGGGATCTCTATAAATAGGAGGGATTCACAGCCTCATAGGCTAGAGTCTTTGCTTGCCCTTCCTATTCTCCTCTCCCTCTCCACCTCAGAGTAGGCCTGGAGTTTTGAGGAGCGTCGTCGCAACCCTGCTGTGTGGATCACCGCTAGAGAGGAGGACGCTTGACCTCCTTCACCCTCTCCTAAGGATCTGCAAGGAAACAGGGATATACGATCTCCCTAGGTAACACAATCTCTATACGCAGTTTTGTGTTTTGCGGATTTTGCGCACCAATCTTCGCACGACGATGAACATCTTTTTGGGAATCGGGGATTTTTGTTTTTTTTGTTCTTCCGCTGCGCATATGATGTCGCCCCCAATGATTTCCCAACAGCGATGCCTTATCCACATTAAAAGACACAACCCCGATAAGTTGAAATCAATGAGGAGCAGTGCAGGTTCGTAGGATACCCCAGGGAAACTTATAGGTATTATTTCTTTCATCTCGAGGCCCAAAAGGTCTTTGTAGCCAAGAGAGTGGTTTTCCTTGAGAACACATTCTTAGCAGAGATAGTGGGAGCATGATAGAGTTGAGTGAGGTTGGAGAACCTAGCTCAAGCACCACTCTACAGCCCGAGTCTATTCAGGTACCTAATACATAAGTTTCAACTTTACGTAGGTCTGGCATAGTATCCTATCCTCCTGAGAGATATGTAGGACATATCAGAGGAGAGGATGTTGAGGATATTGATCCTCGGACCTACGAGGAGGTTAGTATAAGTATAGACTTCGGGAAGTGGCAAGAAGTCATGAATTCTGAGATGGATTCCATGTACGCAAACAAGGTTTGGAACCTAGTTGATGTGCCCGAAGGTATTGTACCCATCGATTGCAAGTGGATCCTTAAGAAAAAGATCAGAGTTGATGGAACGATAGAGACCTATAAAGCAAGATTAGTGGTTAAGGGTTATTGTCAAAGGTAAGGTGTTGACTATGACAAAACCTTCTCACTCATAGCAATGCTAAAATCCATCCGAATTCTATTAGCTATTGCAGCATACTATGATCATGAAATCTGGCATATGGATGTGAAAACTGCATTCCTTAATGGGAACCTCAAGGAAGTGGTGTATATGATACAACCCGAGGGATTAGTGTCCAAGGACTACCCAGATAAGGTGTGCAGGTTACTTATATCCATTTATGGACTAAAGCAAGCTTCCCGAAGTTGGAACATAAGATTTGATAAGGCAATCAAATCTTATGACTTTATTAAGAACGAAGATGAGTCTTGTGTATACAGGAAGGTAAGTGGGAGTGCTATCACCTTTTTGTTATTCTATATGGATGATATCCTGATCATTGGGAATGATGTAGGAATGCTATCTACAGTAAAGGCTTGGTTATCTAGACACTTCTCTATAAAAGACTTAGGGGAAACATCCTATATCTTGGGGATTCAGATCTATAGAGATAGATCTAAGAGGATGCTTGGTTTTGTCCTAGTCTAGGTACATAGACACCATTATCAAAAGGTTTGGCATGAAAAATTTCAAGAGAGGTCTTATACTAATGAGACATGGGATATCTCTTTCTAGCACAGCCCTTAACATCCGCTTCCTCGGCAGCTTCACATTGATAGTGCTAATGCTCCTAACCATACATTAGAAACAAGAATTGGGGATTACAGATTTGTAGTCTTATACAATGACTACTGATAACTTAGTGAAAGCACAAATGGAAGCATTGGAAATCAGAATTGAGAACCGGTTGTAAGAAACACTTAATGATTTCAAAAAGAGCCAACTGGAGAGCCTTAGTAAATTTCAACAAGATGGGAGCTCAAGTTCTACGTTGAACAAATCCAGAGATACAGGAAAAGGGCCCCAAAATTGTGATACAAACTATACATGCATTAAGGTAGAATTTTCGAGATGGGAAGATGGGGATCCGACCAGTTGGATCTCTAGGGTAGAAAATTTTTTTTGCTTTCATAGGATCCCAGAAGAATTCAAGGTAGAAATAGCCTTAATGTAGCTAGATGGAGATGCAATCCAATGGTATGATTGGTATGAAACTTATCACAGAGTTCCTTCGTTGGAGCATTTCAAGAGAGGGCTTCTTGTTCACTTTGGCCCATCTGAATATAAGAATATTGATGGACAGCTCGTCAAAATTCGTTAGACTTCTACAATATTAGAATATCAGAGCAAGTTTGAAAGATTATCAAATCAAGCTAGAGATTGGTTTGAACGACAATTGGTGGGCACATTTATCGAATGACTTAATGCAGGTATTTGATGTGAAGTCGAAGCTCGTCAAACCTGCACAATGATCGCTATGATATCATTTGCACGTTTACATGAGGAAAAAACCAGTAGGGAAAATCGTCGGAATAGAAGTGACAACAAACAGATGATCAACAAGCCACCTACCCTATCTATTCCCAATTGGAACTCTAACACTCAAAGACTAACCCGAGAAGAACTCAAGGAAAGATCAGCGAAGAGTTTGTGCTGGCATTGTGATGAAAAATAGAGTAGGGAGCACCGATGTTGTTGAATCTCAGATTTTGATGATGAAATCAATTGGTTAATTGTTTGACCAAATCTATGTGTTGAGATAAGTATGCAGGATTAACTACGATAGTGGTAAGGCATAAAAGCAGATGATGGGCTGGAGTCTAAGATTCTAATGATGTACCGGAAGTGTGTCGAAAGCTCACCGAGAGTTCGTCTGAAGATCACCGAGAGTTCATCGGGAGTTCGCTGGAAGCTCATCTGAAGATCACTGAGAGCTCATCAGAAGATCGTCGAGAGTTCATCGAAAGATCGCCGAGAGTTCATCGAAAGATCGTCGAGAGTTCATCGGATGATCGCCGAGAGTTTGTTGGGAGTTCGCTGTAAGCTCGCTGAAAGACTCGTCGAGAAGTTCGCCAAGAGAAAAATCGACATTCTAGACAAATTACTTACCTTAATCATAGTTAGAAAATTAGTTGAGTTAGGATCAGGTTCTAATCCTACTAACTCAATCAGGGGCCAACTATGCCCTTAACAAGGTTGAATTGGGCCAGATTCAACAGCCCATTCAACACTTGAAACCACGATCGACAGTGGCACTACTTAGGACTCGGTCTCATAAGTGTTATGAGGGGTGGTATCACCTAGACTAGGTGGTGGTACTACCGATAGTTAATGCTGTCAAGCGGTGGTACCACCAGAGCTCGGTCTCTGAGCTCTGTCAAGCGATCGTACCACCTAGTGTCAGTCTGCAAGCGATAGTACTGCCCGATAATGGTAGTGGTACCGCCAATACCCCAAAATCTAGGGTGTGACATTTTTTTGCTCCAATTCTGAAGCCATTGTGGCCTATAAATACCCCACCCATTTTTGTATGAAAGGGTACAAAAGTGTTAATATAATCTTGAATTCTTGAGGCGTTAAAGTGTTGTAAAAGGGAGAAGAGTCCTCCCCTCCCTCTCTTAGCTTTGTAACCATCCAAGAAAGAGGAGTGAGGCTTGTAAGGGTTATCTCCTAAACTCGGTAAAAAGAGAAAGAGCTATAAAAGGTGGTTGGTCTTCGCCTATTAAAGGAAGACCATTAGTAGACACTAGTGACCTCGACAGAGGAGGAATCAAAAGTGGATGTAGGTCACAATGACCAAACTACTATAAATTCCGGTGTATTCTTTCTTTACTACAAATTCTCTTTACTGTATTCAACTTTATTACATTGCAAACTACCCAACCTTTTCTTCTCTACTTATTCAAAGTGAAACAAATAATTTGAGTCGAAACTGGTTTATATCGTACGAAGTTCTTTGAATAGAATCGACGTAATTTTTCTGCTGTACTAATTCACCACCCCTCTTTGTGCTGTTCTTGATCCTAACAATAGGTGTCAGAGCACGGTCACTCTCATTTGGTTTGAAACCCAAGAGAGATGGCATTTGTCGGCAACCAAGAGGGTCATTCAATCACACGTCCACCCATGTTCAATGGGGCGGATTACACATATTGCAAGACTAGAATGTGGATTTTTCTAATTTCAATAGATTTTGAGTTATGGAATCTTATAGAAAATGACTTTCAAAAGTCTTCTCTTCCAATGATCGATTGGAATGAGTTGGAGAAGAAGGCTTTCACTTTAAATGCTAAGGCTATGAATGCCTTGTTTTGTGCTTTAGATAAAAACGAGTTCAATCAAATGTCTATTTATGAAACAGCTTTTGATATTTGGTACTCATTCGAAATCACTCACGAGGGCACTAGTAGAGTAAAGGAGTTGAAGATAAATCTTTTAGTTTATACTTATGAATTGTTTTGGATGAAGCCAAACAAGGCTATTGTCGACATGTACACCCGATTTACGGATATCGTCAATAGTTTAAAAGCTCCTGACAAATATTTTTTGAACTTGAAACTTGTTAATAAAATCTTGAGATCCCTTCCAAAGAGTTGGGATCCTAAAGTAACGACCATTCAAGAGGCCAAGTATTTAAATAACTTTCCTCTTGATGAATTTATCGGGTCACTAATGACCTATAAGATGACTTACAATGCTCATGAAGAACCTGAGAACAACCTTCCAAAGAATAAAAAGGATATGATACTAAGAACTCAAGAAGACCACTTGAAAGAAAATTTAAGTGATGAAGACTATAATGATAACTTGGCACTTTAGGCAAGAAAGTTCAAAAAATTCATAAAAAGGAACAAGTTTAAAAATGACTCTAAAAATAAATTTGAACCCAAGAAAGAATAAGTTGTATGCTACGAATACAGGAAGGCGAGACATTTCAAAAGCTAACGTCCCCAAGCAAAGAAGAAGCAACCAAAGAAGAAGAAGGTTCTTAAAGTAACTTGGGATGATTCAAGTGCAACCGAAGAAGATGAGCCAACCAACACCGAGCAAGTTGCTCACTATGCACTAATAGCTATCGGAGATGAGGTAGGTAGTTCATTGGATGCAAATTTATCTTTCGATGAACTACTAAGTGCTTTTCATGATTTATTTAATGAATATAAATTAGTTAGTAAAAAATATAAATTATTGAAAAAAGAGCATGCTTCTCTTGTTAGCAATTTTGATAGACTAAAAATTGAGCATGATGATAGTTTAGCTCATTAAACAAAATGTAATGAATTAGAAACGCTTAAAAAGGAAAACTTGCTACTTAAAAAACCTTAGAAAATTTTAAGGTGTTGAATCTTGGATTTTGATGATGAAGTCAATTGTCATTTGTTATCTAATCTATATGTTGAGATAAGTGTGCAGAATTAACTACGTTGAAAGTAAGATATGGAGCATGAGTTGCGCCGGAGTCAAGACAATGACCACGTTGGGAGTTTGAGAGTTCGACGGAAGTTCGGACAGTCGTCGGAGGTTCTGCAGAAACAAATCTGAGAAGTCCATGAGCTTGCCAAAGAAGCTCGTCCGAACTCGCCAAGTGGATCGTCGCAAGTCCAGGAGTTTGCCGGAAGTACGTAGGAGCATCACCGAGGGTTCATCGGATGATCGACGGAAGTTCGCCGGAAGCTCGCTGGAAGAAGCGATTGACGCACCGGGGCAAGTTGTAGTAAATGTCTTAGGGAATATCGTAGTTAGCACAATGATTAAGTTGGAAATGGGAGGTGATCCCATTAACTTAATCTTGGGGCAAGTGGACCCCTGAAAAACCCAAATTGGGCCGAATGGATCAACCCATTCGGATTCTGATTTCTGCCAGGTGGTTGAACCACCCAAGCCAGGCGGTGGCACCGCCTGGGCTCAGTCTCCAAGCGAGACTAGGTGGTGCAACTGCCCCAGCTAGGAGGTGGCACCGCTTGGGCTCGGTCTCCGAGCTCTGGTTGAGCGGTGCAACCGCCTCAGTCAGGCGGTCGCACCGCCTGAGCTCAATCTTCGAGCTCTGGCAGGAGGTGCAACCGCCCCTGACAGGAGGTGGCACCGCCTAGAGGCTCAGTCTTCGAGCTTTGCTAGGCGGTGCAACCGCCTCAGTCAGGCGGTGCAACCTTCAGATCTTGGAATTCCGGGAATTGGCAGTTTTGAGCTCCAAATTCAAACTGGGTTGGGGCCTATAAATACCCCACCCTTTCAGCACTGAAAGGGCACTCAAAACACACCGAAATCCTGATCTTATTCTGTGATTCTTAGAGCACAAAATTGTTGTAAAGGCCAAAAGTTCTTCTCCCTCTTTTCTTCAAAGTTCTAATCTTTAAAGAGTGGAGAGAAAATTCTATAAGGGTTGTCTCCTAAGCCCGTCAAAAGGAGTGAAACTGTAAAAGGGTGGTTGGCCTTCGCCTATTGAAGGAAGGCCTCTAGTGGACGTCGGTGACCTTGTCGGTGGAGGAAGCCAAAAGTAGAGTAGGTCAAGATTGACCGAACCACTCTAAATCTCGATTTGCATTTACTTTGAGCATCTTATCCTTACTGTAAATCTCCTCAAAAGCTTACTATTTTCTGTGCATATACGATCGGGTTTCAAGCTTTGCACTTTCCGAATCGACGTTTAGACGTAAATCAATTTTATTGTACGATCATCATATTTCAGTTTGCGTTTATATTTTGATTTCAATCATAACTGCAAACTGCCTTTATATCCTTGCTTTAATTGCATCTCGCTTAATCAAGTGATTTACGAATCAACACTTAGACGTAAATCAGTTTTTTCGTACGAATATCATATTTCAGTTTGCGCCTACTATCTGATTTGAACCATAACTGCAAACTCCATTTATATCTTTGCTGCATCTTGCTTAATCAAAAGTTAAAGTGATTTATGAATCAGACTTTTTTACCGAAATCAATTTTATCGAACGAACGTAGTTTTTTTAATCGTATAAGGTTTTCTACTGCACTAATTCACCCCCCCCCCCCCTCTTAGTGCTCTTGATCCTAACGTAAGGTTGGTAGCAAGTCCTTGAATATTATCATAATAAGGGTTACGTTCATAGAAGAGGCGGAATCAAATTTGTGAGTAACTCTCACCAAAATCTAACCACCTTTGTTAAAGGCCCTACCTTGCATGCATCACCCCACACCAAATGTAACTTTTGTTGCAAACTTGGACATGTTACCTATAAATGTCTACTTAAGAGATATAGTCCACACAAATTAATTTGGGTTCCCAAAGGAACCATAAAGAACTCTATGTAAAACGATAAGTTGAGTAGATCGATTTTTGAGGTACCCAAGGGCAAATGGCTACATAAAAATCACCCTCTTTTGTAAAATATTTACTATCACAAGCTAGGAGCAAGAGATGGTACCTTGATAGTGGATGCTCAAGGCACATGACTGGAGATCCATCTCAATTCTCTAAGCTCACTACCCTAGATGAAGGGTATGTCATCTTCAGAGACAACAATAAGGGTAAAATAATTGGAAAAGGAATCATAGGTAACAAATCCAATTTTTTGATTAAAGATGTGTTGTTGGTTGATGGCTTAAAGTATAATCTTTTGAGCATTAGTCAATTGTGTGATTAAGGATACATCATTAGATTTGAATACAATGCTTGCATTATTGAAAAGCCAAACAAAAAAATATATATGATTGCCCTAAAATAAAATAATGTATACACTATCAACATTGATAATCTTTGTAATGAAATATGTTATTCAGTTTTGAATGACGATGCTTGGCTTTGGCATAGGAGATTAGGTCATGCTAACATGAAACTAATTTCTCAAATCTCATTTAAAGAACTTGAAGAGGTATTCCTAACATTAAGTTTGTTAAAGACTATGTATGTGATGCATGTCAACTAGAAAAACAAATAAAAGGTAGTTTCAAGCCAAAGAATCAAATAAGCACCTCTAGACCATTGCAATTGATCCATATGGATTTATATGGACCAATTGATACATCAAGCCTAGGTGGCAGCAAATACGCCTTTGTAATTGTAGACGATTATAGTAGATATACTTGGACATACTTCTTAGCACACAAAAGTGATTACTTTAGGTATTTTTCAAAGTTTTGTAAACTTATTCAAAATGAAAAAGGCTTTATGATTTTATCAATTCGGAGTGATCACGGTGGAGAATTTCAAAATCGTGATTTCCAAAATTTTTATTAAACTAATGGATACAACTCCAAGAAATCCTCAACAAAATGGGATAGTAGAAAGAAAAAATAGAAACTTATAAGAAATGACAAGAACCATATTGAACGAATATAGCCTACCAAAATATTTTTGGGCCGAAGCCGTTAATACGACATGCTATATGCTAAATAGTGTTTTAGTAAGACCATTACTCTCCGAAACTCCTTATGAATTGTGGAACAACAAAAAACCCAACATTTCATATTTTAAAGTTTTCTATTGTAAATGTTTTATTTTGAATAAAAAATATGCCTTAGAAAAGTTTGATGCAAATTCCGATGAAGGAAATTTTCTTGGCTATTCTTCTAGTTCTAAAGCTTTTCATATTTTTAACAAAATAACTTTGGTTATAGAAGAATCTATTTATGTTGTCTTTAATGAAGTTTCTGAATTTAAGAAAAATGTGTTTGATGATGATCTTAATTTTGATGCTTAGAATTTAAATGAACCTCCTCCTTCAACTAGCAACTTGGATATATCTTCTTCCAAAATATCCTTACCCAAGGAATGGAAGTACATAGATGCTCATCCTAAGGAGCTAATTATAGGAGACACATCAAAAAGGGTTCAAACTCGTTCTTCGCTTAAGAATTTTTGTGCCAATGCCACTTTTCTTTCTCAAATTGAACCTAAATGCATTGATGAGGCCTTGAAAGATGATTCATGAATTATTGCAATGTAAGACGAGTTAAATCAATTTGAGAGAAATGAGGTGTGGAAGCTTGTTTCGAGGCCAAATGACCATTTAGTTATTGGTACTAAATGGGTCTTTAGAAACAAGCAAGATGAATTTGGTATTATGGTTAGAAACAAGGCTAGATTAGTGGTCAAGGGTTTCAACCAAGAAGAGGGTATCGATTATGAAGAGACCTTCGCTCCTATGGCATAATTAGAAACCATAAGGATGCTCCTTGCCTATGCTAGTAGTAATAATTTTAAATTATTTCAAATGGATGTTAAAAGTACTTTTCTTAATGGCTTTATTTCTGAAAAAGTTTATGTTGAACAACCTCCTAGATTTGAGAATGATAATTTTTCGAATCATATGTTTAGATTGACTAAAGCTCTCTGTGAATTAAAACAAGCACCAAGGGCTTGGTATTAGAGACTTAGCTCGTTTTTTATCTAAAATAATATCTCTAAAGGCAAGGTCAATACCATATTATTTATTAAAAATTTTGAAAGTAATTTTCCTATTGTTCAAATTTATGTTGATGATATTATTTTCGGTTCCACGAATAAATCTTTATGTGAATCATTTGCTAAAAGTATGAGCCAAGAATTTTAAATGAGTTTAATGGTGAATTAACTTTCTTTTTAGGCTTACAAATTAAATAACTTAGTGATAGTATTTTTATTGATCAAACAAAATATGCTCTAGACTTGCTAAAACAATTTAAAATGGACAGTTCAAAGGCCATTAATACTCCTATGAGTACCTCCACTAAGTTAGACATTGACGAAGGTGGAGAATGCTTTGATCAAAAAGCTTATAGGGGTATAATAGGTTGTTTACTATACCTCACCGTCGTTAGGATCAAGAAAGGCACTCAGAGAGGAGGGTGAATTAGTGCAGCGGATAAAAATAATGCTTTTGAAAAACTTCATATGATGAAAGACCATATCGGAAATGTACTTGACTTGAAAGCGTATGAAAGCGTAATGAATAAGTAAAGTAGTTTATAGTATATAAATGGAAACAATAGAAATGTAAACCAAAGAAGAATACGCCAATTTTATAGTGGTTCAGTCGTCCGACCTACATCCACTCCCGATATCTCCTCCAATGAGGACATTGGCTTCCACCATTGATCTTTCTTAAAGGGCAAAGATCAATCACCCCTTTACAGAACTTTCATAAGTGGCTCACTCTCCTTTTATAAACTTTAACAGTTAGGAATGATGGAGGTGAACTCTCAACTTTTGCAAGCTATTTCATTATAGTTTCGGATCAGTTCTTATCACTTCTCATTTCTTACCAACTAAGAAGGGGTATTTATAGCCCTTAATTGCCTTCAAAATTGGAGCAAAAAAAGGTCTCATCCCAGGTTTCTCGGGTCCTGGCCGTACCACTACTTGTAGCACTAACATTGGGCGGTACCACCGCCTAACAATCTCTTGGAGACTATGTCTAGGCAGTACTATCACTTGACACTAACACTGGGTGGTACCACCGCCCAGTCTGGCTATATCACCACCTGACATAGTCTCAGAGACTGTGCCATGATGGTGCCACCCTAATTGAGTTGGCCTAATTTCAATCCCAATTATGTGCTAACTATGAAATCTAAGGCATACACTAAGCAAATCTGGTTCAATTAGTCTAGGTTTCTTCCGATCTTCCAACGAACTTCCGATAATCTCTCAGTAAAGTTCCAATGGACTCCTAGCAAGCTCCTAGACTTTACAATGATCTTCTTGGCGAGTTACGATGAGCTTCTTCAGCAAGCTTCTAGTCTTCTCGGTCAATTAGGATAGAACTTTCGATAAACGTCCTAACTTTCGATGAACTCTCGAACTCCCAACGAAGACTCGTTCTTGACTCCGGGACTTCTTTTTGCTTTATACCTTGATCACTATCATAGTTAATCCTGCACAAATAAAACCTACTTTGATCTAGATAATTATTACAAATCTTAAATCATACTGTCCAGCATGTCATTGGTTCATCGATGCTTCATTTGATTCTTCGGCACATCATCCTCTCTTGCGGCCTATTACCTAATTGGTCAATTCACCTCCGCAACTCTGATTTCATTGGCACAAGTTTTGCTCTTCTTAGTGTCACGCCCCCTCAAAATATATCCATGATTTTTAAACTTTTCGTCACAGACCAATCCAAGATCCAAACTAACGTTTGAGGACACTGAAAAATATTCAATCAAATTCACATCCATAAAACATGTGCATTTTAAAATCATATATCACATCACTCGATATTTCACATTTATGGCAACCCAAGCCAACTTGACAAACATGAACAACATTTATAAATCCACAAGCTAAATAAATTATACAATCAGAACTCCAACTATTCACCACAAGTTCATATCGTCATAAATTAGACTTAACATTCCGAAATTCCAAATAACAGAGATCTTCTAACACTTTTACACAGTATATCCATTTCGATCATCAGAACAATTCATTACATACAAAATATGCTTATACAACAATAGCATAACAACCGACAAGACTTGCCCATAATTCTGAATAGCTATCCACTGCCTCAGCCTAAATCAAACATCTCGAAGAGTGACAAGCTGACCTGAAAGATTTATATAACAACGGAGTGAGCCAAAAACGGCTCAGCAAGTGACAAAACATATTCAGAACAAAAGGAACGGTTTCAAACGAGTAAGGTATCATAATGTAAGGCAGAATACAAGAATTCTCAAGGATACCATCTCATTAGATACAAAATCATAAGTATCATGTCATTCAAAACATATTTGATTCATAACAAATGGAGCACAGAGTAATTGGAGCATATCAATGGCATATAGGACATTTCAGAACATATCAGTTCATAGCAAATGGAGCACAGAGTAATTGGAGCATATCAATGGCAAATAGGACATTTCAGAACATATCAGTTCATAGCAAATGGAGCACAGAGTAATTGGAGCATATCAATGGCAGATAGGACATCTCAGAACATATCAGTTCATAGCAAATGGAGCACAGAGTAATTGGAGCATATCAATGGCAGATAGGACATTTCAGAACATATCAGTTCATAGCAAATGGAGCACAGAGTAATTGGAGAATATCAATGGCAGATAGGACATTTCAGAACATATCAGTTCATAGCAAATGGAGCATAGAGTAATTGGAGCATATCAATGGCGTATGAAATATTCCGGAGCATATCAACGACATATGGAACATTTCGAAACATATCAACAGAGGAGGAAACATTTCAGAGCATATCAATAACAAATACCGTACAGAAGCTCAAACGTCGTCTTTGACGTTGCAAACATATCAATCTTATCCAAAGCATGTACAGAAACACATAACCAAAGCTCTGGATATCATATCAAACATACAGAAGGTGTAGTGGGATCTCAGTCAGAATGTGATTCATCCATTTCTGAATGACCACCTGACAAAAGTCTCCCACGTCTGGGAGCTCCATCCACCCACGTCTAAGTGAAGTCAAAGGGGGCTGGCAGAGCATCGCAGGCTCTAATCACATACCCACGTAACGGGCAACAAGCGCATACAGAATATCCCTCATAGCGGGACCCCACATAGCGGGCAAATAGCGCATACCCTTTACCATTTCTAGCAAAGGTCTAGACAATCCCACACACCAGAGTACAAAAGGGCAGTTTCAACAATAAGTAGCATATATTGGAAGCACACGCGGAACAACAAAACGTACATGTGCCTTTACGAGTCAATCAGAAGTAAGCAATAATCTTTCACAAGTATATTCAGATTTGAAAGGAATTGAAAGCAAGGGCACATATGGAATCCAAGCAATCACATATAACTCAATTCAATATGAAGATTTGATGAATTCAATGTCCAAAGGAATGAAACTGGAATAGGCACATATCGAAAGCAAATGCGGAACAATAGGATATACATGTGCCTATATGAGTCAATACGATATAGCATAAACGTTACACAACAGTTTTCAAGAATACAAATAATTTTTAGGACAAGAGCATACAAGAATTCAAAGCAGTAATATAAAGCTCAATTGAATAAGAAAGCTAAAGGATATCAATTTCCAAAGGAATGAAACCAGAATATGAGAAATCGACCAAAGCTCGATTTCTGGCAGAATACAGAAGGCACATTGAACAAATGATTCAAACTATCAATCGTGCTCCAATTTACTCAGAAATAATCATTGGATAATACTTTCAGATAAGACAGGCTTCATATGAATTGAACTGTTCAATAGAGAGAGTTACAAATAATTTGGTAAGCAAGAGTCGTAGAACAAAATCTCTATTGGCAGAATTCATAATGTCAGATTCAACAGATAACTGGGCAGGTGTTTAGATTCCAAATCTTTCAATCCATATATCAAGGAAAGGTCTACGAGTCTAGGTTCCAATGAAATCAGTTTTGAACAAATCAGAGTTTCCACAAAGGCTTATAGGCAGCTCGGTATCAAAAGGTCAGAATCTCAGAAGTTGCACAGATTCGAATCGTTACGTCTAAACAGGAGATATATCAAATGCAAGGCTAGAATAATTCAAAGTTCCTCATATTCAAAACAAATGTGGAGATAAAATTGACAGTGAGGAAAGATCAGGATACTTGCAATAAGACATATCAGAGCAATTATAGGAGAAACGATTAGGGAACTTGCAATAAGACATATCAGAGCAATTATAGGAGAAACGATCAGGGAACTTGCAATAAGAAATATCAGAGCAATTATAGGAGAAACGATCAGGGAACTTGCAATAAGAAATATCAGAGCAATTATAGGAGAAACGATCAAGGAACTTGCAATAAGAAATATCAGAGCAATTATAGGAGAAACGATCAGGGAACTTGCAATAAGAAATATCAGAGCAATTATAGGAGAAACGATCAAGGAACTTGCCTTTCAAATATTTTGATCTGAATATCCAAGGAAGGTGCCAGTCCAATCTTTCTACTTTTCCTCCGTGTCCTCTCTCTGTTTCGTTTTGTGCTCCCGTTTTCTTCCTTTCTTCGCAACTACACCACGTGTCGAACATCGAGGCATAGTCACCTGCTCTCTGTTACTCTCATTCATTCTTTTTCTTTCTCAAACGCAGCTGCCACAGCCGCCGCCGCTGTCGCTGCCACAATCGCAGCCCCATCCACCGCACTACCTTCCTTCCTCCCTTCTCTCGCAGACATAACTGTTGCATACGCAGTCGCTGCCACTGCGGCCGCAATCCCGTCCGCAGCCCCTTTTTCCCCCTTTCCTTTCCTTTCTTTCCCGGCTGCAACTGCCGCAGTCACAGTCGCAGCCATGGCCGCAGCCACCACAACCGCAGCCTCTACTTCCTCTGCTACTCTATTTCCTCTCCTACTTCTCTTCCAACTGCAGCTGCCACTGCCGCAGCTGCCACCCCTTCTCCTCTTCCTCTCTTCTTCCTCTCCTTCCCTTTCTCTTCTTCCTTTCCTTCTCTTCTTTCCCAGCCACAGCTGCAGCTGCCATCACCGCAGCCGCAGCCCCTTCTCCTCTTCTTCTCTTCTTCCTCTCCTTCCCTTTCTCTTCTTCTTCCTTTCCTTTTTCTCTTCCTCTTTCCCTGCCATAGCTGCAGCTGCCACAACCGCAGCCACAGCTACTTCTTTCCCTTCTCCTCTTCCTTCTCCTTCCTTTCTTCTTCTTCTCTCCCCGCTGCAACTACTGCAGTCGCGGCCGCAGCCACGGCCGCAACCTCTCCCTCCTCCCCTACTCATCTTCCTCTTCTTCTTCTCTTCCAGCTGCAGCTGCCATCGCCACAGCTGTAGCCCCTTCTTCCCCGACGTCACACACACCCTCTCCTCTGTTTCCTCTGTAGGAAACAGAGGTATCACACCTCTTTCTCTTCCTCTTCTTCTTCTTCTCCTCTTCCCCTCTTCCCTTTTCCTCCCCAAGGCCACACATCTCCTCGCTGCAGCCTTGCCGCAGCTATCTTCTTCTTCTTCTTCTTCTTCTTCTTCTTCCCTTTTCATCCTCAAGGCCCCACACATCCTCTCCTCTGTTTCCACCTGCGGGAAACAGAGGTGCTGCAGCCCTGGCTGCTGCAGCTGCCTCTCTTTTCCCTCTTCTTCTCCTTCTCCTCTTCTCCTCTTCCCTTTTCCTCCCCAAAGCCACACACCTCCTCGCTGCAGCCTTGCCGCAGCTATCCTCCTCTCTTCTTCTTCTTCTTCTTCTTCTTCTTCTTCTTCTTCTTCTTCTCTTCTCCCTCTTCTTCCTCTCTTCTTCTCCCCACGCCCCACAGCTCCTCACTGCAGCCCTCGCTGCAGCCACCTCCTCTTCTTCTTCTTCTTCTTCTTCTTCTTCTTCTTCTCTTCTCCCTCTTCTTCCTCTCTTCTTCCTCCTCTCTTCTTTTCCCTCTTCTTCTTCTTTTCTTCACTCCTCATGCCCCACCGCTCCTCTCTGTTTCTCGAAGAAACAGAGAGTGCGTGGGAGGCGGTGGGATAAAACCGAAATTTTCGGTTTTTCTTTATTTACTTCTTTTTACAACTTAACAGTTTAGTCTTTGAAATTTCTATATTTACATATAGGTCCTCCAATTTATAAATAAATCTTTATTAATAATTTTTAAAAGCGAGGGATATTACACTTAGCCCGATGCTCGAACTCATGGCCGAAGCCTTCTGCCGATACGTCGACTAATCCTCCGGTTAGACGTCCAATCTTTTGACATGCTTCACTCTGGCCCAACATGATTCTTCCTACTTTTAGTTGTCTCTCCATAATTGAAGCTTCCTACATCACTCAAAATATAGATCAGATAAACACTATCAATTGGTTTCATCATCAAAATTCGAGATTCAATAATCTCTCCCTTTTTGATGATGACAACCAATTGATGATGGAGTTTAAATAAACTCCCCCTATCAATATGCCATATTGATATAACTCTTGGATTCATAAATCCAAGCAATATGTCATGATAAAATTATGCATAACATCATACTTCTCTTCCTTTGTCATCAATAAAAAGAAGAAGTTCAACTATCAAGTGTTTAGACATACAAGTTCAAATCATTGCATAATCTCTAGTTTTATCATCATACAAGTTTTATAACATACAGCTAGCAAATTTGTTCATCACCTTACAACATGCATAATCATCAAATCATTATTAATTTTGAAGATGTGCAAGACTGTAAATTTGGCAAGTTTGCATTTTTGCTTCTTGAGATAGGCAAGATAGTACTTCTTGGTGATGTTCAAGATAGCAAGTTCTACATCATGCAAGCTAGTGAATTTTACAATATTTTAGAACATGCAAGCTAGCAAATTTATATCATTTTAGAGTATGCAAGCTAGCAATTTTACACATGAAAGTTAGCAAAATTTTACATCTTTTGAGATGTGCAAGATAGACTATTTTTGTATCTTTTTGAAATGTGTAACTTAACAAACATTGCTTCTCTTGAGAATTGCAAGATAGCACTTCTTGCTTCTCTTTTGAGATGAGCAAGCTAGCAAGTTTGCCTCTTTTCGTGATGTGCACACTAGTAATTCTTTCTCCCCCTTTATCATTGACAAAAAGAGAGAAATAATAATATAATAATGTAATTCATTTCCCTTTACTACAATCTTCAAATCATGACAAGGATAAATAACAAAGATGAAAAATCAAGTCATAAATGCCAAAATAATTTTTCATCATAAATATTTCATCATTGCATGCATCATTATCATAAGTTGAAGTATTGCATGCATAATACCAAATCATTATTCATAATTATATCAATATTTCAAGCATTATTTCAATCATAAAAGAAGAGAGATCAAGTCAAAAATTTGAGAAATGTATAAGAAGAATTTATGCATTTAGGAGCTCTAACATGTCTAAGTTTATCATTCAAGCTAGAAAATTTGGTTCTCTTGAGATGCTAGCTATTTTCTTTCCCTTTTTGTCATTGTAAACAAGAAATAAGAAGGGAAGAACATAATGGTGTAAATGTTCAAGTTATCACAAAAATATAAAGGTGTCATATGAAAATCACGACATCAAAGATATTAATATCAAATCATGAATGCCACAAGACATGATTTATTTCAACAAATCTCTTTCTTTTTTTTTATAAATGACAAAAAGAAACATAGGAGATCAAATGATATAATATCTTGATTCATGCATAAGAAATCTCAAGTTATAAATCTAAAAAAATTAAGATAAAGCTCATTCAAATTTAAATCATCAAATCATCATAATTACTTTCAAGATATTCAAAATGACATAAACAACTTTATCAATCTCTTAGTGAAAAATCGATAAGATAGAGAAAAAAAATTTCAAGAAAATTGTTTTTCTCTTTTTAGTTGTTTCGATTCATGTGATTTATTTCATAGAAGCATGCCAAACATGCATCAACATTTAAAACCGAAAAAGAACTTTCATTATGGCAAAGATCGATTATCCATAAATCACAAAAATTATCATGCATAATTTTTAAATATAAAACCATTAAACATGATTTCAAATCATCATTATATTATTTCATCAAGCATGATTTCATAAAGTGTTTTTAATCAAAATAATTTTATTTGTTGTAGTAATGCATTTTCCTTCTTTACATCAATGATTCAATCATATCATGAGATATACAAATCATAAATACAAAGAAATTATTTCATGAAACATATAAGATCAAAAGTGTGATATGTAATTCCAAAACATAAGATTTCAAATCATTATGTATCATTTAATCATCAAGTATGATTTCATTAATCATAAAATATTTTAAAATAAAATCAAAAAGCAATACATAAATCATTAATATACACATTAATGCTTCTTAAAAACATACTTAGGATTTATCTTAAGCATTAGATTTAAGTCTAACATTTTGTTCCTTTATTATTTTCAAAATTACTAGTATAATCCCAATTTTTTTAACATTTTTATTACATTATTAAACATGCAATTTTTAAGAAAAATTTATATATAAATTTTCTAAACTAAATTAAAAAATAACTCATGAAAAGCATCATGTAATTTTGAAATAAATTAAAGAAGTTTCATTTGAGTTGTTTACCTCATTGTCGAGAGTCATCAAAGTGAAGTTCGACATTTCATCTTCATCGGTTTGCTCCTCGTCATCGGATGAGCTCGATTCATCCCAAGGTACTTCCTTCTTCTTACGTTCATAGCAAGTAGTTGCGTTTTTTTAAGTTTATTTTTGTTCTTTGATTTTTGTTTTAAAAACTTTTTAAGCTTTATTGTGAGAAGTTCAAGTTCATCATCACTTGAGCTTCCACTCAAGTGGTCTTCTAATATTCTATGTGCAAAATCCTTCATTTTCTTTGGAAGATAGTTCTCAAGCTCTTCATGAGTGTTGCAAGTCATCTCATAGGTCATTAGTGACCCGATAAGTTCTTCGAGAGGAAAATTGTTTAAATTATTGGCCTCTTGAATGGCCGTTACTTTAGAGTCCCAATTTTTAGAAAAAATTCATAAAATTTTGTTCACAAGTTCATGGTTCGAAAAACTTTTATCAAGAGCTTTTAGACTATTGATAACATCCGTAAAATGAGTTACATGTCTCCAATAATCTTGCTTAGTTCCATTTGAAATAACTCCAAATCATGCATCAAAATATTAACCTTCGAATCTTTAACTCTACTAGTGCCTTCATGTGTGATTTCAAGAGTGTGCCAAATATCGAATGCTATTTCACAAGTAGAAACCTGATTAAACTTATTTTTGCTCAAAGATCAAAATAGAGCGTTCATAGCTCTAGCATTCAAGAAAAAGTTTTCTTCTCCAAATCATTCCATTTGTTTATTAGAGTAGAAATCTTTTTAAAGCCGTTTTCAATGATATTCCATAAATTTAAATCTAAGGAAAGTAAGAAAACTCTCATCTGAGTTTTTCAATAAGTGTAGTTTGTCCCATTGAACATGGGAGGACGAATAATTGAAAAACCCTCTTGAAAATTGAAAAGAGTCATTTTTCTTGGGTGTTAAACCAAATGAGAAAAACCAGGCTCTGATACCAACTATTGGGATCAAGAGCGGCACTAAGAGGGGGAGGATTCTGATAGAACTTCCGACAAGCTTCTTCAGCAAGCTCATGGTCTTCTTAGTCAATTCCGACAAAACTTCAAATGAATGTCCGGACTTCCGATGAACTCTCAAACTCCCAACGAAGACTCGTTCTTGACTCCGAGACTTCTTTTTGCTTTATACTTTGATCACTATCATAGTTAATCCTGCACAAATAAAACCTTCTTCGATCTAGACAATTATTACAAAGCTTGAATCATGTTGTCCGGCATGTCATTGGTTCATTGACACTTCGTATGATTCTTCAATGCATCATCCTCTCTTGTGGCCTATTGCCCAATCGACAAGTTAACCTCCACAACTCCGATTTTCTTGATATAATTTTTGCTCTTTTTGGCTTGTTGCCCGAACTCATAGCCCAAAGCTTTCTACCGATATATCGATTGATCCTCCGGCTCGACGTCTAATCTTCTGACATGTTCCACTCCTACCCAACATAATTCTTTATGCTTTTAATTGTCTCTCCCGAATCGAAGCTTCCTACATCACTCAAAACGTAGATCAGATAAACATTATCAATTGGTTTCATCATCAAAATCTGAGATTCAACAATCGCAACTAGACCAGATATCATGTTTAGCGTAGGACTTTGTGCCAGATTTTAATCTAACCCCAAGCAATCTTATTTAAAAGTTGTCAAAAGGATTTTTATATACCTAAAAGGAACTCCTAAACTAGGATTATGGTATCCAAAATCTAAAAATTTTGAATTGCTTGGTTATGCCGATGTTGATTTTGCTGGCTGCAAAATAGATAGAAAAAGTACATCCGAAACATGTCAATTTTTAGGACACACACTTGTCTCTTGGTCTTCTAAGAAATAAAACTTGGTTGCATTATCCACAACCGAAGCTAAGTATATTGCAGTAGGTGCATGATGTGCTTAAGTTAAATGGATAAAAAATACTTTAGAGGATTATGGAACTCACCTGAAGAATATACCTATAAAGTATGATAACACAAGTGCAATATGTTTAACGAAAAATCCTATTCAGCACCCTAGAACTAAACATATTGACATTAGGCATCACTTTATATGAGATTATGTAAATAACCATGATTTAATCTTAGAATTTATTGACATGAAACATCAATTGGCTGATATTTTTACAAAACCCTTGATTGAGGAATAATTTAATTTCATAAGAAAAGAATTAGATATGCTAAATTTCTTGGATACATTAGTTCCTCTTTAAATTTTTCTCTAGATTTTCTTCTTGAATTCTATTTTACAACATTCACTTGAATCATGGACCTGTTGAATCTTGGATTTTGATGATGAAGTCAATTGATAGATTAATTGATCTAATCCATATTATTGAGTGAAGTGCACATGATTAACTACGATAGCTTGAAGACATAAAGCAAGTTTATCGATGTCAAGTTTGATGGGTGTTCGAGAGTCCACCGAAAGTCCGAAGAATCATTGGAAGTACTGCCAGAACCAACCGAGAAAGAATTGGGGACTTGCCGAAGTTTTCGGAAGTCCACCGGAAAGATCATCGGACGTTCATGGAGATCACTGAGAAGGTTCGGATACTTGCCAAAGACTCGTTGAACTCGCCACAAGACCAAGAGCTTGCTAGGAGTCCGCCGGAAGAAATCCAAGGGTGTATCGAAAGTCCGCTGGAAGTTCATTGTAGGGGTTGTCTCCTAAACCCGGTAAAAGGAAAAGAAGGGTGTAAGAAGGAGGTTAATTTTTGCCAATTAAAGGAAGATCATAGTGGATACTGGTGACCTCGACAGAAGAGGAATCGACGAAGTGGATGTAGGTCATAACGACCAAACCACTATAAAAATCTGGTTTACCTTTACTTCTTGCAATTTACTTTTATAAGCAAACTGTCTCTCCTGCTTACTATGCTTTTACTATGCCTACACTCTGTGCACTTTCAAAGTTATTACCTTTACGAAACGGTTTTCATAGAAATCAGAATTTATCATACGAAGGTTTTTCGAATTGACTTAATTTTTACCGCTGCAATAATTCACCCCCCCCCCCACCCCCCCCCCTTAGTGCCGACTTGTTCCTAACACCGCCCAACTGACGGTAGCACTACCAGTGGTCATGGGTTGTAAGCAGTAGCATGGCCTAGTTGGCGGTGCCACCGCCTACAACCTGCCCTATATAAAGAACAAGCTAGGGCCGGTGGTAGAATCGACCCCAACATCATTTTGGTGATCACAAGAAGGAAAAACTACTAAGGTAATCCATAAACTAAATTGATTCCCCCTTTGCATTACTTATTCTTGTCCCTTATTTGTCTTCAAAATTATAGTCTCCATGACTTCTAGAAGATTCTCAAGGGACAAAGGGAAGAGGAGATTAGATAAAACCTATGACTCCCTACTTTTCGATTCTCATCAACATGCCCTTAAATTTTCAACCATAGAATCTAGAAATGTTCATAAGGGTAAATACATTGATTTAGAGGAATTAAGTGAATTAGAACCTATTCAATTGTTTGCTAACCTAGATATCCTTCTAATCCTTCAAATATGTGAACATATCTATCCTAGACTTGTTAGATTGTTCTATAATAATTTGCATGTGGATGAACGCGATAGGGTCTCCACTTATCTCTTAAGACATCATATACCCATTACGGATAGCATAATTTGTAACCTCATAGGAATTACGGAGAAAAATATAGGTTGTTATTTTAGAGGAGAATGGGATGAAGAATCAATTAGGACCACTTATTCTGAAGCCTTAGGAACTGTCTTCGGTAATCCTAACTTGTCTATTCTTCCAAACAGCTATGAATATTTACTACCTTTCAACACCAAACTACTTCATCACATCTTGATAAGCATTATAATTCTAAAACAATATCATCATGATGAAGTTAACCAAATGGAAATAGGAACGATGTATTGGATTATGAAAGGACATAAAAATTATTTTGGCTACCTAATACAATTAAATATGATTGAACCATCAAAAAAAGATATGATACTTCTATATGGTAGCCTGATCACAAGATTAATCTATGCTTATGACATAGTTATCCCACCTGACAAAGAAGTTATGTAACTAGATAGATTTAGTGTCATAAATAGAAATTTACTACGAAGATTAAGGTGTATATTCATAAATGGGATATGGGCTATATTACCTAGAAGGGCTGATCTCCTCCCACCGATGACATAGAGACTCGAATGGATCGATTTGAAAAACGCCAAGATTAAATTTTAACTGAGATATAGCAAATTCATCAACAACTTAATACTTTGTATAGACATTTTAACTTGCCACCACCTGAAGAGCTATTGTCACGACCCCTCATCAGGCCCTTATAAGCTAATCATACACATTGCCCACTTCCGATGTGGGACTAATCGAACCCTAGCATAGTCCCCAACTCAATTAGCTTGACGTCATCGTCAAGGCCCTACATATCCCAGATCGAACCCTAGCATAGTGCATGTGAGGATTAACTCAGTGGTGGCTCCACGCCGTGATGAGTTCTCGACTCCATCCACGGGTAGCCCTTTCCTACTCGAGCCCTCTCACCCTGCCCAAATGCTAGGTCGGCTCTGATACCAAATGTCACGACCCGAGTCTGATGAGCCAACTAGCTAATAACTCCATTTTGGTCCTTCGACCACGAACCAAAATGCTTAAGCGGGAATTAACGTAGTACACTCATCAGGCCCTTATAAGCTAATCATACACATTGCCCACTTCCGATGTGGGACTAATGGGATGTTACAGCTATATATGTCTTTTTGTTGATGACAAAGGAGGAGAAGTTGACGGAAAACTTTTGATGTTGTATTCACTTTGATGTTGTAATCTTGTGTTTACTTTGATGTTGTGATCTCTTTGTGTTGAAAACTTTTGATGTTGTATTCACCTTGATTTTGTAATCTTATGTTAACTTTGATATTCTGATCTCTCTAAATGATAAAAATTTCTAAGGTTACCATACAATGATGTAATATCATATTCTTAATGTTGTGAACCTTTGAATGTTACCACAAAAGTTATAACATGATGATGTTTCATACAAGTAATATAAGGCTATGTCCAAAGCATTTTTATCATGCATGAAGTGATAAATTTATGCATTTAATATCTTGATGACTTGAAACTATAATGATGCACAATGCATATGATTTCTAATCAAATTCGATTAAAGCTTGAATTCAAGGTTGTGAATTCAAATTTGTGTTCTCTCAAGTATGACATATAGATAGAGGGAGTTATGGTTAACTCTATCACCAATTGGTTTTCATCATCAAAAAGGGGGAGATTGTTGAATCTCAGATTTTGATGATGAAATCAATTGGTAAATTGTTTGACCTAATCTGTGTTGAGATAAGTGTGCAAGATTAACTATGATAGTGGTAAGGCATAAAAGCATATGATGGGCCGGAGTCGAAGATTCGGATGATGTACCGAAAGTGTGTCGGGAGCTCGCCGAGAGTTCGTTTGAAGATCGCTGAGAGTTCGTTGAGAGTTCACCGGAAGCTCGTCGGAAGATCGCCGAGAGCTCGTCAGAAGATCGTTGGGAGTTTATTAGAAGATCGCCGAGAGTTCATCGGGAGTTCGCTGGAAGCTCGTCGGAAGACTCGCCGAGAAGTTCTTGGAGGTTCATCGAGAGAAAAATTGACATACCGGACAAATTGCCTGCCTTAATGGTAGTTAGAACATTAGTTGAGTTAGGATCAAGAGGTAATCTCACTAACTCAGTAAGGGGCCAACTGGGCCCTTAATAGGGCTGAATTGGGCTGGATTGAATAGCCCATTCAGCACTTAAAACCACGGCCGACGGTGGCACCGCTTGGGACTCGGTCTCCTAAGTGTTCTGGGCGGTGGTACCACCGATAGTTAATACGGTCAGGTGGTGGTACCACCCCTGTTAGGCAGTGGTACCGCTAGAGCTCGATCTCCGAGCTCTGTCAAGCAGTCGTACCACCCAAACTGAGCGATGGTACTATCGAGTGTCAGTCTGTAGGTTGTAGCACCACTTAATAATGGCAGTGGTACCGCTAGTACCCCGAAATCTAAAGATGTGACACTTTTTGACTCTAATTCTGAAGCCATTAGGGACTATAAATACCCCACCCATTTTTATATGAAAGGGCATAAAAGTATTAATATAATCTTGAATTCGTGGGGTTTTAAAGTGTTATAAAAGTGAGAAGAGTCCTCCCCTCCCTCTCTTAGCTTTGTAACCATCCAAGAAAGAGGAGTGAGGCATATAAGGGTTATCTCCTAAACCCAGTAAAAGGAAAAAGAGCTGTAAAAGGTAGTTGGTCTTCGCCTATTAAAGGAGGACCATTAGTGGACACCGGTGATCTCGACGGAGGAGGAATCATAAGTTGATGTAGGTCAGAACAACTGAACCACTATAAATTCTAGTGTGTTCTTTCTTTATTGCAAATTCTCTTTATTGTATTTAACTTTATTACATTGCAAACTGCCCAACCTTTTCTTCTCTACTTATTCCAAGTGAAACAAATGATTTGAGTCAAAACTAGTTTTTATCATAGGAAGTTCTTTGAATCGACATAATTTTTCCGCTGCACTAATTCACCCCCCTCTTAGTGCCGCTCTTGATCTTAACATATGTAAACAGGGATAATTTCTCATAATTAAATTAATTGAGGAGGAACCGAAAGCTAAGAATGCGGACTCCTATCATGAAAGTATAGATTCTAATGAAGATGTTGGACCTATCATAAATATAGTGCTTGCATTAACTGGCTACTCTAACCCGTAAACTACTAAAGTTGGAGGAACACAAGAACATTAGCATATTATAGTTTTGATTGATATTGGTAGCACTAACAATTTTATGGACAGTAAGGCTGTTGACCGATTGGCCTACCACATTGAAGGTTGTGACAAATTTGAAGTAAAGATCGTTGATGGATGGATTTTAACTTGTGATAGCAAATGTTCAAAGATAAAATTGATTATACAGGGCCTGGAGTTTCTTGTAATGATTACTACACTAAAATGCTGACCTATTGCTTACACTATCACAAAGTGGAGACCATATTTACTTGATCAACAGGTTGTGATGCGCTACAGATAGCCTATGACTGAAGTGCTAAAAGAGAAGCTCCCCGAGTTTGATACTGCATAGCCTTGAGGACAATACTGATTTAAAGATGGAGGAATTGTTAGGATCCCTTAGGATCCCTTTATTTTCTAAGCTTTTGAATAATATTTATTGAGTTTGTTTAGTTCAATTAGAATTGGATAGAGGTTTATTTAATATTTATTATTAGAGTCCAAGTTATGGTGAACTCTGGGTGGAACTCTATAAATAGTGATATAACTGTTTCTTTTCAATAGACAATGAAATATTATTCAGTCTTTTAACAAAACCCTAGGAGGTCGATCCCCTTGAAGTGATCAAGGCTGATCCCCTCGAAGTGATCATCCATTTTTCTCACCTTTCTTCCATAATAAAACCCTAGGGTTTTATCAGAGAGACAATTAAACTAGGAAGAATCATGTTGGGCCAGAGAAAAACATGTTAGAAGATTGAACGTCGAGCCGAAGGATCGGTCAACGTATTGGTAGAAGGCTTCAGGCCATGGGTTCGGGCATCGAGCCAAAAAGAGCAAAAATTGTGCTAAGAAAATCAGAGTTGCAGAGATCAACTAGCCGATTGGGCAATAGGCTGCAAGAGAAGACAATGCACCGAAGAATCGGATGAAGCGTCGATAAACCAATGACATGCCAAACAACATTTGATTCAAGTTTTGTAATAATTATCTAAATCAAAGTAGGTTTTAAGTGTGCAGGATTAACTACAATAGTGATCAAGGCATAAATCAAAATAAAGTCCCAGAGTTAACAATGATATTTCGTTGGGAGTTCGAGAGTTCGTCGGAAGTCTGGACGTTCGTCGAAAGTTTTGCTGGAATAGATCGAGAAGTCTAGGAGCTTGCCTAAGAAGCTCATCAGAACTTGTTAAGAAGATCATCATGAAATCCAAGAGATTGTTGTGAATCTACTCGAATATTGCTGAGAGATCGTCGGAAGTTCGTCGAGAGATCGTCGAAAGCTCATCGGAAGAAACCTAGACTTATTGGACTTATTTAGCTTAGTGTATGCCTTAAAATTCACAGTTAGCACATAATTGGATTAAAATTAGGCGAACTCAATTAGGGGCCAATTGGGCCCAAGTTTGGGTTGTGTTCGGCCAAGTAAAATCCCAAACAATGACCCAACAGGTGAAATCGTCATGGCATAATCTTCGAGACTGTGTCAGGCAGTGGTACCGCCCAGACATAGTCTTTGAGAGATTGTCAAGCGGGGGTACCGCCTAGTATCACTACTGCAAGCAATGGTACCACCCAGCACAAGCGGTGGTACAGCCTATAAATACCCCTCTCATCCTTGGTTAACATACACAAGCACAAAGAGCTTAAAAGTGGAAAAATGCTATAGCAATCACTTGAGAGATTCCCTCCTCTAGTTCTAAGTTTAGAATTCTAATTAGGAAGGAGCGAGTGCTTATAAAAAGTTATCTCCTTATCCTGTGAAAAGGAGAAGAGGGGTGTAAGAAGGTGGTTTGTCTTTGCCTATTAAAGAAAGACTATTAGTGGATACTAGTGGCCTCGACGGAAGAGGAATTGGGAGTGGATGTAGGTCACGATAACCGAACCACTATAAAATCTAGTTTACATTTCTGCTTTGCTATTTATGTTTATTGCAAACTACCATACTTCCTCATTACTTTAACTGCACACTCTTATGAACGTGTTTCAAGTTAACATCTTTCCGAAATCGATTTTAATCGAACGAAAGATTTTTGAACTGACGTAATTTTATCCGCTGCACTAATTCACCCCCCCTCTTAGTGTCAACTCATTCCTAACAGTTGGTATCAGAGCCACATTTTTTCTCATTTGGTTTAACAACCAAGAGAAATGGTTCTTTTCGGCTTTCAAGACGGCCACTCTACCATTCGTCCTCCTATGTTTAATGGGATGGACTACACTTATTGAAAAACTCGAATGAGAGTTTTCTTACTTTCTTTAGATTTAAATTTATGGAGTATTGTGGAAAACGGTTTTCAAAAGTCTTCTACTCTAATTAACAAATGGAATGATTTGGAGACAAAAACTTTTTCTTTAAATGCTAGAGCTATGAATGCTCTATTTTGTGCCTTAGAAAAAAATGAATTCAATCGAGTTTCTACTTGTGAAATGGCTTTTGACATTTGACATACACTCGAAATCACACACGTAGGCACTACTAGAGTTAAATACTCTAAAATAAATATTTTGATGTGTGATTTTAAATTATTTCGTATAGAACCAAGCAAGACTATTGGAGACATGTACACCCGTTTTACGGATGTTGTCAATAGTCTAAAAGCTTTTGGTAAAAGTTTTTCGAATCTTGAACTTGTGGATGAAGTTTTACTATCACTTTCTAAAAATTGGAATTCGAAAGTAATGACAATATAAGAATCAAAGGATTTGAACTATTTTCTGATTGAAGAACTTATTGGGTCTTTGATGACCTATGAAATAACTTATATGGCATAAAATGAATATGAGAATAACCTTCCAAAGAACAGGAAGGATTTGGCACTTCAAACACTAGAATACCACTTGAGAGATAACTCAAGTGATGATGATAATGACTTTGAACTTCTCACTATAAAATTTAAAAAGTTTATGAAATAAGAATTATAGAATAAAAATGAACTTAAAAAGAAGTTGCCAAAAAAGAAGAAAGTATTCAAGGCGGTTTGGGATGAATCGAGCTCATCAAATGATAAGAAGCAAACCGATGAAGACGAAATGACAAACTTCGCTTTGATGACTCTCGACAATGAGGTAAACAATTTAAACGAAACTCCTTTACTTTATTTTGAAATTACTTGATCATTTTTCATGAGTTGTTTTTAAATTAGTTAGTAAAAACAAATTTATTAAAAAATTTGTAAAAAATTATATCATGCTTCTTTTTCTAGCTAATTTGAAAAAAAATGATCATAACAATTACATATTTTATGAAAATACAACAAAATGATGCTTGTACACCTAGTAAGATTAATCTTATGTATGTGTTTAAGAAGCAATAATGTGTATCATGTTAATTTCCGTATTGTTTTTCGATTTTGATTGGAGATGCCTTATGTATAATGAAACCATGCTTAATCATTTAATGAAAATGTTAAGAGGCTTGATATCATGCTTAATGAGTTTATAATTTGAAATTATGCATGTTATAAGTTGAAAACTTGAAACCATGTTTTGGTATCATGCCCAAAGTAATGATGCATAATGATCATGCTTAACGAGTTTATATTTCAAAATTATATATGATGATTCTTGTAATTTATGGCTTATCGATCTTTACTATAATGAAAGTTACTTTTTTGTTTTTAAACATGATGCATGTTTTGATTGGGCATCAATGACAAAGGCATGCTTGTATAAAATAAAAAGAAAATATATTTTTCTTTAAAATTTCTCAATCTCTATCTTATCGAGTTTTCATCTTAGAATGAATCTATTTATGTTATGAATTTTGTGAACCATGAAAATGATTTTGATGATTTAATGATTTGAATCTAAATGAGATTTTTTTTCAATCGAATCATGAACCCTCTCTTGATTTCTTAACTTGAGATTTTCTTTTATGAATCAAGATCTCTTGCTCTTTATTCTTGTATGATTCTTGCATTTTTTTTAAGAGAAAATTTTCTATATGTATCATATCTTTTAGTATTCACATGATCTTTGATATTATATCTTTCATGCCATGATTTATTTATGATGCTCCCTTATATTCCTAAATTTTATACCTCATCACATTTGATTTAAATTAATCTTTGTCATGATGTGAAAATTGATATAAAGGGAAAAGAATTACAACATTGTATTCTTCCCTTCTATTTGACAATGACATAGGGGGAGCAAATTTTGCTAACTTGCTAGCTAGCTTGTATACTTCAAGAAGAAGCAAAAAGTTGCTAATTTGCACAACATAAAGAGAAGCAAAAAGCTTGCTCATCTCAAAAGATGCAAAAATTTTGCCAACTTTCATTTATGTAAAATTTGCTAGCTTGCATGTTCCAAAATTATGTAAAACTTGCTAAATTTGCTAGCTTGCAAATTGTATGGAGAAATAATTACTAGTGTACACATCTCAAAAGAGAAAGATTTGCTAGCTTGCACAATTCAAGAAGATGCAAAAACATGTTAGCTTGCTCATCTCAAAAGAGAAGCAAAGATTGGTAACTTGCATATTTGAAGAAGCAAAATTTGCTTTCTTGAACATCTCATTTTTGCTAGCTTACATGATGATAAAATTTGAGATCATATTTATAATGTAATAATTTGAAACTTGCTAAATGCACTTCTCCTTTTTGTTAATGACAAAGTGTCACGGACTTAGCTGGTTTTGCCTAAGTCGTGCAGCACCCTTGCGTATCCGTCCGCAAAGGTTAGCCTCCCCGAAGCCTCCTATTGTCCCTTAGGACCAACAAAAGAGAGAACGGGTTAGAGAGAACACCTCAATCAGGATCCACAAGCAAACATCTCCGAAAACACTTCATAGACAAAGCAAATTACAAACAGACTTTACAAGCTATGAACAGTTGCACAACAAAGGGTAAAATGGTCCATTAGAGACTAAAAATCTCTCACACGTGTCCACATGACACAACCTTTATTTACAAGCCTAAAGCGGCCACCAACCTAACTAAAATGGGACTATTAAGCCTTCGGTCGTCCCTTTACATGCTGTACAAAGCATGAACATACCAAAAGACATGGACATACATAAGCATTACATCAAACATCTTGTTTAGAAGTTTGTCCATGACATTCTACCCCACTTATTCCTTCGACATCCTCGTTGAAGCCTTTGCCGACACTGCAACTCCTCGCCTTTGCTGAGTCTTCAATCTTCTGCTCCAGCTACAATGAGCCTCTTGGCTCCCAACTGGTCTCTGCTGTTGTTTTTGAGTAGTCGAACCTTTGATCCGCCATGCTGCTTCAACTCGCCAATGACTCTGACTCTAGTATGGGGTTGGCTGAGTTGTATTGATCCCTGTTGATTCCTGCGGATCCTCCAGATGAAGGAAAAGACCATCCTTACTGCGCTAGTCTCTCAAATGCCTCATGCTGCTTGAACTGGGTGGATGCTTGTTGGAGCTTTAACGAGCATCGTCCCGCAAACTTCTGAAGTTTTGGGTCCTTCCTCCACAAAATTTGCTCATTGACTCTTCTTTCACTTGGTTGTCACATCCAAGTAGGTTCGCATCACTTCTGCTTTCGATTGGCATTTCGTTGGGAAATGAAGCGGACAATCTACTCTCAATAACACTGATCACCATTGGTGAGGATTTGACAACTATTGTCCTCCATTATCTTCGAAGGGTCTTTGAACATATGCAGAGCTCCTTTGCTGGATAGATAAGAGAATTGGGCTACTCGGTTTCGCCCATTCTCTTAAGAGTTGAGAAGGCAAAGGTTACTTGACTTCACCCGGCTCCTCGAGGTTGTACTCCATGTATCGAGCTGGTTACTGGCCTTCGCCTACTCTTTGCTCACACTTTTGAAGCACTTGAAGTGTTTGCACTCCTTGTGTTGAGTTAGCTACTGTGATTCACCTTCTCAATGCAAACGAACTTCTGGAATGCAGGAAGTTTTCACCCCAACTTAGAGTAATTCTCTAATAGATTTGGTCACCTCTGGGATTGTACCATCTTCTCCATCAACCCTGCCGCCTACTCCCCTAAGTAGCGAAGGTACAACACCACGTACTGCCTACTTCGTTCCTTGGTCGTGCACTCTTGCATGACCCGAAGTCCTTCACTTTCGACTATCTTGATGAGAAACCCATTGACACCGGTCTTACGAAGTTCCTTGGCCTCTGCCCTTCAGCCTTGTCTCGGTACTTGGAGTTTGCCTCTACATGCTCTACCTCCTTGGCCCCTTTCACGACCAAGCGCTCTCCCTCCATGAGAGCAAGGGATAAATGACTTTCACGGAAGTCCCACCTCTGCGGTACCACGGCACTGCCATGCCCATGGCACTACTATCCGTTGCCTCGCATTTGCATCCCTTTTCTTCACAATCAGTATATATGCCTCTGTGGTACTCCTCCGAGTCCACCTACATTCTAATTGATGATTAATTTTGGGTAGCTAAGTCCCTCTGGACTCGTCGTCGCTTCCTCGTCCCTTTCGACCCCCCGCTTCAACACCTCTGTGTTCTCCAAGCAGCTCCCTTTGGTCGATGGAAAGACAGACTGCAACTCCCATTCATGGCCTCTGCCATCACGTTGTAGGGTTTGCACCAATTCTATTCTCCTTAGCTTCCTTGGTAGCAACGTTCGCTTACTCGACCTTGTCCTCTGACTTGTCGGGCTCCCTTAAGCAAATATGAGCTCTAGAGCAGTTCAACTCTCCAGCTGCTTTGATCATACCTCTGCATGATCAAGTCCCTCCCATGGGACTCACTTGTACTTGCATTTGAACTTTTCCCTTGGTGGAACCCAGCCCCCATATGCTGATATCCAAGGTTTTCATCCGATGCAACCTTCGATGCACGCATGGAAGACCCGCCTCTATGGTACCATGGCCTTCACTCCTTGAATCCATAGCTCTTCTTGCCGTCGTGTTGTTCACCAAAGTGGAGCTTCCAGTAGCTCCTGATCATACCTTCGTATGATCTAGTCCCTCTCGGGACTAGGTTGTGTGTATCGCATTGCCACAAACTGTTCCACCATGATCCACTGCACCATATTGCCTCCTGGTGACATCTCTATTGCATTCTGATCCTTATGAGATGAACTCGAATTGTGAACCCTTCATATGTGGCCTCTGCCAATACATCGCAGGGTCTCTTCCACCTTCGATTTTGTTTGCTCCTTTGGCAATCGACCTTCATCCACCCACTCTTGGGTTACACCTAGATGAAGCACCGCTCTAGGACAGTCCATCGCCTAGTAGCTCTCGAAGTCCCCCGACTTCGTTGCAATTAGTGCACCATTGTCTGAATCTTGGGCCTCTACCCGTACTAGCACAATCTTCACTGCGCACCGCTTCCTTCATAGCAACTCGATTGGCAACACTGTGGCATATTCTTCAAGAGTACCCATCTCTGCGTCCTCTTACCCCATGCTAAGGCCTTCTGAACCCAACTTCGCCTCCGCAAATTGAGTTGCCTTAGTTCCTCCATCAAATGCTCCTCCGAGATAAGGTGCATGTGCCTAGAAGCTCCCTTTGTCTTTGGCACCATGCAAGATGAGTCCGCTCGGTCATAATGAATGACCCATGGAACAACATGATCCTGCTCGTGCCTCTACAAGAGTTCATGTCCTTGACCTCTGTCCAAGGAAAGCACTATGCCTTTGCTCCATGTTCCATCTTCTATACTGGCTCCCTTCATGTAGCTTGGGTACTTCGCCAAGTTACACCCAAGTTGCTCCACTCCTCGTTTTTGCATTGAGTTGATGGTGGCCCTCGTGCCCACTATTCCACGGGTCGGCCCTCCGTTGAGTTCGATCTCCATATCGACTCCAAGTGTGCCTTCATTTGTGTTGCTTTGGGTCGCTCCCCCACTTGATCTTGCAATGCATACACCAATGCATTCTCTCGAACGAGATCATGTGACGACTCCTCACCGCTTACTCATTCCATTGAGCTTCATGGAGTTATCGTTTGTTGAGATACTCCTCCTCAACTTGTGAGGTCCGTCCCACATGATTCTCCCTTTGGAGAGCTGGAACTTATCCCTCCTGGATAACTGTCCCGTCGGAGCAATATCTCTCTTCGTTTCGGAGACCACCATCCCCTTGGACTACTCTGATCCGCTGAACAAACTATGCATTGTTCTGCCTCTTGCAAATGCACTTGCTAGATTACGACTCCACGTCAATACAGCCCCCGCTGCACCACTCAAGGCCTAGCAACATGCTGAACTTGTTGCACACTTCAGCATCCTACGGACGTATCCTTCACATGCCGAAGAGATGTTAGGATTGAAGTGGCACTAAGAGGGGGGGGGTGAATTAGTGCAGCGGATTAAAACTTCGATTTTAACAAAATCTTTCGTACGATAAGAACGGAACTCGAAAAGTTTAACTTGAAAGCGTATTCTTAAAGTTGCGCAGCAAGGGTAATAAGGAACTAAAGCAGTAAGAAGATTTGCAGTAATGTAAATGACAATAATGAAATGCAAACCAGAGATTACGCCGATTTAGAGTGGTTCGGTCAAATGACCTACATCCACTTGCGAGGCCCCTCTTCGATGAGGCTCCCACCTTCCACTAGCAAATCTCTTGAAAGGGAAGGGTAAATACCCCTCTTACAACTCTTTACAAGCGGTTCACTCTCTTACAAATTTTTAGCAAGAATGAAGGAGGTGAACACTAGCAAAATGAAAACAAGATTAGCTAGGACTTTTCTAATGCCTTTCTCTCAAACACTTGCTGCTCGAAAAGCTGTTCTCTCAGCTGAGATTTAAGGGGTATTTATAGGCCTCAAGAGGATTCAAATTTGGGCTTCAAAATTTGAATTCTCTTTGGGTTCCCGCTGTTGGAGGTGCCACCGCCCAGCGCTCGGGTGCTGGGCGGTGCCACCGCCCAGCCAGGAGGTGTCACCGCCCAGCTCTCGGGTGCTGGGCGGTGCCACCGCCTAGGCTAAATCAGCTCACTGGTTGGGCTCCAAACTTGGCCCAAACCAGTCCGAACTCGGGTCTAATTGGCCCCTACTTGGGTTATAGGATTAACACCTAATCCTAACCCTAATTAACATGCTAACTACGAATTTAAAGACATTTTCTAAGCTATTACAAAGTCCGTAAGTCAAGACTTCTTCCGGCGAGCTTTTGGCAAACTTCCGGCGGTCTTCCGATAAACTCTCGGAAACCATTCTGCGGACTCCCAGCAAGCTCCTAGACTTCACGATTTGATCTTGGCGAGTTCCGATGAGCTTCTTCGGCAAGCTTCGATCTTTCTCGACGAGCTTCGCGAACTTCCAACGAACCTTCCGGCGAGCTTCCGAAAAACCCTTCGGCAAGCTCCCTACTCATTCTCGGTTAGTTCCGGCAGCATTCCCGACGAACCTTTGGACTTCCGTCGAACTCTCGAACTCCTAACGAATCCTTCGCGCTTGACTCCGGCACTTTGTTTTGCTTTATGTCTTTGTCGTTATCGTAGTTAATCCTGCACACACAAGCAAACACTCTACTCCGATCTAGACAATTATTATAACGCAAATTGACATTCTGTTGCCCGGCACGTCATTGGTTGGCGCTTCGTCCGATTCTTCGGTGCATCGTCCTCTCTTGTGGCTTGTTGCCCAATCGGCGGTTGACCTCCGCAACCCCGATATCCTTAGCGTAATTTCGCTCTCCTTGGCTCGATGCCCGACGCCCGAAGCCTTCTGCCATCCAATATCCTGACGTGATCTCCTCCGACGCAACGTCAATTCCTCCTGCGTTAATTGTCTAATCCTGATCGAGTAGACCTGTATCACTCAAAATGTAGTCAAACATTTAAACACAATCAATTAGTTTCATCATCAAAATCCGAGATTCAACAATCTCCCCCTTTTTGATGATGACAACTAATTGATGACTAACGGAGTTAACCTTAACTCCCCGGAGTTTAACTAAACTCCCCCTATCAATATGCCATTGATAGAACACTTGGATTATCCCAAATCCAAGTAACATTCATCACATGTTATGAAAAACATTTAAACTATCATGCAAATATATAAAATATTTAATTCAATGCATGAAGTCATCAATATACTTCTCCCCCTATGTCATCAACAAAAAGGAGAAGTAGCTCTAGCTATTTTAAAAGATATGCAAGTTTTTGCAACATAAAGCTAGATTTTCATCACAACATATAAGCACAAAAGTATAGCAAGATTCTTAAGTTCAATCATGGCAATTCAACACTTGCTTCTTGTGCAAGATTGCACTTTGCTTTTCTTTGCAATGTGCATGATAGTATTTCTTTGTAATATTCAAAATAGCAAATTGTATATCATGCTAGCTAGCATATTAAAGATGTTCAAGACAGTAAGTTTTTCTTCTCTTTTGAGAAGTGTTATTTTTGCTTCCTTTACAAAGTGCAAGCTAGCAAAGTATTTGAAAAAGTGAGCAAGTTTTGTAACATACAAGCTAGTAAAAATTTGAAAAGCAAATATAAGATAGCTTTCTTGTTGAAGTGTGTAAGCTATCGATTCTTACTTCCTATTGCAATGTGCAGGTTGCAAGTCTTGCTTCTTGAGAGGGGCAAGATAATGATGTTCAAGAAGACAACTTTTGCTTCTTGAAATAAGCAAGTTAGCAATCTTTGCTACTTAAGATAGGCAAGCAAGCAATCAAGTTTTTGCATCTTCTTGACTTGTGCAAGCAAGCTATCTCCCCCTTTGTCATTGTCAAAAAGAAGGGAAGACCCATTACATCAATTATGACAAAGGTAAGTATCAATCTTAATTGTGCATCATCATATTTTCAAATTAGAATATGCAGATTTTCAAAAACCTTATATTCATTCATGCATGATATTGAATAAATCGATCAACATTATAAGGATATCATACATGATACTAAAATTTTTAACTATTTGTCAACATTTTGATCATGATACCAAATATTCATCATTTAGAGTATTCATGATACAAAACATTAAATCAATATTTATAATACATCATTTTAGCGACAACTCATAGTATTTTAAATCATGATTTACATCATATGTAATACATCACATCATAATTAGAAAGTACAAGTATTGCATATATCATTGCAAATCATAAATGTTTCATATCATGATGGTATCAATTTGTCAAATTATATCCTACCAAAAACTTATCCCCATTTGTATTTCATGCATAATTTTACTTCATCACATTAGGAGTATCAAGAGGAATTAATTGGGTGATGAGATTAATATTTCACGAATACATGGAATTGTATAAAAAATCATATCATAAGTGTTTTATACATTCATATCATCACATGAAGGAATATAAACAAAAATTAGTGATGAGATCTTACTTCATGAATATAATAAAATTCATATAGCATATCATGGTTTATTAGAATTAGTCTTCCTTTTGGTGAATAGCAAAAAGAGTGGTAGGAGAGCAAGATCTCAATTCATGCATATCAAATATTCAATCATCAAAATCATGAACCATCTAGAAAATTCTCCTCTTTAAATATTCAAAGAGAGAATCATGATGAACATTCTTGGTTTACATAAAGTTTCAAAACATAATTGTCAAGATTATGAATACTAAAAGACTAAGAAACATTTCGACAAATCTCCTTTTAAATAGAAAAGAAAATGTTGATTCATAAAGGATTTCATGTTATGAATTTCATGAGATTAAGATCATGATTTCAATAAAAAATTATTCAAATTTAAATCATCAAAATCATTATCAAAATCCAAGAGATTCACAAAGATGATACAAATGGATTCATCAAAATCAATAAGATTGAGCAAAATAATTTTCAAGAATGTTATCCTCTTTTCGATTATTTAAAAACATAAGATTTTGTTTCATTTATACCAAATAAAAATATTTATTATGTTTAAAACCGAAAGAGTAAGATTTATTACAACAAAAATCAATAAGGTACTTTCATTATGGTAAAAATCAATGATCCATAAATCGTAAAAGATTCATCATCCATAATTTCGAAATTTATTAAGCATGATCATTAATCATAACACTAAAACATGGTTTCAAAATGTTTAATATTTTCATGCATATCAAATATTTTCAAATTCGAACATGCAAAATTTCAAAACTATATCTTCCATTTTTCATACATAACTCAATCATCATTATGAGCATATTGTACATGATATTCAAGTCATAAATTATCAAGATGTCAAGTAGAGTAGGTTAATTTGAATGTATCATTTTTAGTGAATACCAAGAAGAATCACATCATGAAAGAATTTTGATTCATGGAAAAATTTCATGTATCGAATATCGAGAAATCAAGATGAAAATATATATGTAAAAATATTACAAGTTGTATTCAAGAGAAAAATCATCATTTGTTTTCAACTCATTCAATTTTGTCAAATCAATATCATGATTTTGATATAACTCATTTCTAATTCAAATCATCAAACCAAAATTATTTTCAAGGGATTCATATAAATCAACAAGATAGAGAAAAATAATTTTCAAGAACAATGCTTTTCTCTTTTTAGTTATTTAAATTCATGTCATTTATGCTAGATAAAAATGTGCATCAACATTTAGGATCGAAAAATGAATTTTATCATAAAAACCATCAAGACCAATAAATCATAAAAATCATCATGTATAACTTTACAATCTCATGCATAAAATCATCAAATCATAGCATCAAAACTTTCAATGGTTTCATTACAACATCAAGTAAGGTTTTATTGAACATAATTTTGAATGATTCTTATAGATATTTAAAATTTCTTTAGTTTTACTTTATATGATTGACTTTATATTAGCATGCTTCAAATTTTTGTTCTTATGTCAAAACTATACATCATGTTTGAAAACCAAAGATAAGGTTCATAAAAAATCATCAAGCCTTCCATTCAAAAGTCATGCATCGTCATTGAAAATCAATATGGAAATCATCAAAATACAAATTCTTGCTTCTCAAGCACATATATAAGATTAATCTTAATAGGTGTATAAGCATTAGATTTATATTTAACATTTTACTGCATTAACATAACACATGCAATTTTCAAGAAAATTAATCCTAAACTAAATTAAAAATAACTCAAGAAAGTATTATGTAATTTTGAAATAAATTAGTGGGATTTTGATTACCTCATTGTTGTAAGAGGGTGAGGCATAGTTTGCCACCTCGCCTTTCTTGATTTTCTCCTCGTCTTCGGAAGAGCTCAATTCATCCCAACTTTTGTTCTTCTTGCGTTCAAAGCAAGTAGTTCCATTCTTTTTGCTTTTTAATTTTTGTTTCATTTGTAGTTTAAGTTCACCATCACTTGAGCTTATGCTCGAGTGGTCTTCATGTGTTCTATGTCTCAAATCCTTCCTATCATTTGGAAGGTTATTCTCGAGTTTCTTTTTTGTCACATTGTTCATTTCGTAGGTCATTAGAGACCCAATAAGTTCTTCGAGAGGGAATGTTTTAAGGTCCTTGGCCTCTTGAATGGCCGTAACTTTTAGATCCTAACTTTTTGGAAAGGATCTTAAGATTTTAGTGACTAGTTCAAAATTAGAAAAACTTTTACCAAGAGCTTTGAGTCCATTGATGACATCCGTGAACCGGGTGTACATGTCTCCGATGGACTCACTTGGTTTTATCCGGAAAAGTTCGTAAGAATGCACAAGAATATTGATTTTGGACTCTTTCACTCGGCTAGTGCCTTCATGAGTGACCTCTAGAGTTCTCCAAATATCAAAAGCCGAGTCACACATCGAAACACGATTAAATTCATTTTTGTCAAGTGCACAATATAAGGCATTCATAGCCTTTGCATTTAGAGAAAACATCTTCTTCTCCAAATCATTCCAATGGTTCACTGGGAGAGACGACATTTCAAATCCATTTTCGACTATGTGCCATAAATTCAAATCCAAAGAAAGTAAGAAAACTCTCATTCGAGTTTTCCAATAAATGTAGTCCGTCCCATTGAAAAAGGGAGGACAAATGAGAGAGTGACCCTCTTGAAAGCCGTAAAGAGCCATTTCTATTTGGGTGTTAAACCAAGGTAGAAAAACGTGGCTCTGATACCAATTGTTAGGATCGAAGCGGCACTATGAGAGGGGGGGTGAATTAGTGCAGCGGATTAAAACTTCGATTTTAACAAAATCTTTCGTACGATAAGAACGGAACTTGAAAAGTTTAACTTGAAAGCGTATTCTTAAAGTTGCGCAGCAAGGGTAATAAGGAACTAAAGCAGTAAGAAGATTTGCAGTAATGTAAATGACAATAATGAAATGCAAACCAGAGATTACGCCGATTTAGAGTGGTTCGGTCAAATGACCTATATCCACTTGCGAGGCCCCTCTTCGATGAGGCTCCCACCTTCCAATAGCAAATCTCTTAAAAGGGAAGGGTAAATACCCCTCTTACAACTCTTTACAAGCGGTTCACTCTCTTACAAATTTTTAGCAAGAATGAAGGAGGTGAACACTAGCAAAATGAAAACAAGATTAGCTAGGACTTTTCTAATGCCTTTCTCTCAAACACTTGCTGCTCAAAAAGTTGTTCTCTCAGCTGAGATTTAAGGGGTATTTATAGGCCTCAAGAGGATTCAAATTTGGGCTTCAAAATTTGAATTCTCTTTGGGTTCCCGCTGTTGGAGGTGCCACCACCCAGCCAAGCGGTGCCACCGCCCAGCGCTCGGGTGCTGGGCGGTGCCACCACCTAGCCAGGAGGTGTCACCGCCCAGCTCTCGGGTGCTGGGCGGTGCCACCGCCTAGGCTAAATCAGCTCACTGGTTGGGCTCCAAACTTGGCCCAAACCAGTCCGAACTCGGGTCTAATTGGCCCCTACTTGGGTTATAGGATTAACACCTAATCCTAACCCTAATTAACATGCTAACTACGAATTTAAAGACATTTTCTAAGCTATTACAAAGTCCGTAAGTCAAGACTTCTTCCGGCGAGCTTCTGGCGAACTTTCGGCGGTCTTCCGATAAACTCTCGGAAACCATTCTGCGGACTCCCGGCAATCTCCTAGACTTCACGATTTGATCTTGGCGAGTTCCGATGAGCTTCTTCGGCAAGCTCCGATCTTTCTTGGCGAGCTTCGTGAACTTCCAATGAACCATCCGGCGAGCTTCCGAAAAATCCTTCGGCAAGCTCCCTACTCATTCTCGGTTAGTTCCGGCAGTATTCCCGACGAACCTTCGGACTTCCGTCGAACTCTCGAACTCCCAACGAATCCTTCGCGCTTGACTCCGGCACTTTGTTTTGCTTTATGTCTTTGTCGTTATCGTAGTTAATCCTGCACACACAAGCAAACACTCTACTCCGATCTAGACAATTATTATAATGCAAATTGACATTCTGTTGCCCGGCACGTCATTGGTTGGCGCTTCGTCCGATTCTTCGGTGCATCGTCCTCTCTTGCGGCTTGTTGCCCAATCGGCGGTTGACCTCCGTAACCCCGATATCCTTGGCATAATTTCGCTCTCCTTGGCTCGATGCCCGACGCCCGAAGCCTTCTGCCATCCAATATCCTGACGTGATCTCCTCCGACGCAACGTCAATTCCTCCTGCGTTAATTGTCTAATCCTGATCGAGTAGACCTATATCACTCAAAATGTAGTCAAATATTTAAACACAATCAATTAGTTTCATCATCAAAATCTGAGATTCAACAAGAGAAAGTTTCAATGCTCCATGGCGCCGAGTTTCGGTCGCCTTGGGATGGCTACGAACATTCCATCGTCCGCATACAAGCCCATGCATGAGTACCAAATTCTTCGAGCTAGCAATTCCCCTCACCTCTGTGAGCTTTGTATAACTCTTTTGGTCGTTGAGCAACTCATTCCACCTTGCATGGTCTCATCCTTTACCAAGCGCCTCGCTTGCCTTGAGCACCATCAAGTATAGTTGTCAACGTTGAGCCATAGCTCTAACTCAGTCATCCCAACCTTTGTGCGCTCCGCATTCTTCTAAGCTTGCCTGTTCTCGTGGTGCCTCTTGCGTGAAGGGTTGGCCATTCCTCTGAATGTCAATGTCAGATGCCCGCTCCTCCGAGCGACTCCTTTTCCCTACATCTCCATACCCGTTTTTCCCCTAAACGGTCACGCGTGTGCTAACTGCCCTCAACACAGCCCCGCTAGGTCCCCCACATTTGCATGCTAAGTGTTTCTATGAGTGCTTGTCCCGCTCTGATACCATCTATCACGGACTTAGCTGGTTTTGCCTAAGTCGTGCGACACCCTTGCGTGTCCGTCCGCAAATGTCAGCCTCCCTTAAGCCTCCCTTTGTCCCTTAGGACCAACAAAAGAGAGAACGAGTTAGAGAGAACGCCTCAATCGGGATTCACAAGCAAACATCTCCGAAAACACTTCATAGACAAAGCAAATTACAAACAGACTTTACAAGCTCTGAACAATTGCACAACAAAGGGTAAAATGATCCATTACAGACCGAAAATCTCTCACACGTGTCCACATGACACAATCTATATTTACAAGCCTAAAGCTGCCTCCAACCTAACTAAAATAGGACTATTAAGCCTTCGACCGTCCCTCTACATGTTATACAAAGCATGAACATACCAAAAGACACGGACATACATAAACATTACATCAAACATCCTGTTTAGAAGTTTGTCACTAACAAAAGGGAGAAAAGTTATGATAATGATCATGCATGGAATGATGTATTGAAATTTTGATTCTGCATGATTTTATGATGATGTGTTACAAATATTCATGATTAAATTTTGCTTTGACTTGAATTCAATTTAAATTCAAGAGTTCTATCAATATGGCGTATTGATAGGGGGAGTTAAGGTTAACTCCGTCATCAATTGGTTGTCATCATAAAAAAGGGGGAGATTATTGAATCTCGGATTTTAATAATTAAACCAATTGATAGTGTTTATGATTTGATCTGCGTTTTGAGTGACATAGGAAGCTTTGATGATGAAACAATTAAAGCAGGAACAATCAGGTTGGGCTAGAGAAAAATATGTTAGAAGATTGGACATCGAACCAAAGGATCGGTTCAAGTATTGGCAGAAGGCTTCAGGCCATGGGTTCGGGCATCAAGCTAAGAAGAGTGAAAATTATTCTAAGGAAATCAGAGTTATGGATGTCAACTAGCCGATTGGGCACTAGGCCGCAAGAGAAGACGATGCACCAAAGAATCAAATGAATCATCGATGAACCAATGACATGCCAGACAACATTTGATTCAAGCTTTGTAATAATTATCTAGATCAAAGTAGGTTTTAAGTGTGCAGGATTAACTATAATAATGATCAAGGAATAAAGCATAATAAAGTCCCGGAGTTAAGAACAAGATTTCAATGGGAGTTCGAGAGTTCATCGGAAGTCCGGACATTCATCGAAAGTTCTGCCGGAATAGACTAAGAAGTCTAGGAGCTTGCTTAAGAAGCTCGTCAGAACTTGCCAAGAAGATTATCATGAAATCCAAAAGCTTGCCGGGAGTCCGCTGGAACATTACTAAGAGATCGTCGGAAGTTCTCTAGAAGATCACTGGAAGCTCGCCGGAAGAAACCTAGACATACCAGACTTATTTAGCTTAGTGTATTCCTTAAAATTTGTAGTTAGCACATAATTGGGTTGGAATTGGACCAACTCTATTATGGGCCAATTAGGCCCATGTTTGGGTTGTGTTAGTCTCCGAGACAGTGTCAGGTGATGGTACCGCCCAAACATAGTCTCCAAGAGACTATTAGGTGGTGGTACCACCAGATTAGGTAGTGGTACCGCCTAGTATCAGTGCTGCAGGCGATGGTAACGCCTAGCACAGGTGGTGGTACCACTAGTACCCCGAAAACTGGGGATGCGACACTTTTGGGCTCCAAGTTTGAATCCACTTGAGGCCTATAAATACCTCTCTCATCCCTCATTAACATATATAAGCACATAGAGCTTAAAAGTGGGAAAACACTGTAGCAATCACTTGAGAGATTTCCTCATCTAGTTCTAAGTTTAGAATTATGTTTAAGGAGGAGTGAGTGCTTATAAAAGGTTATCTCCTTAACTTGTGGAAAAGACAAAAGGGTGTAAGAAGATAGTTCGTCTTCGCCTATTGAAGGAAATCCGTTAGTAGATGCCGGTGGCCTCGACGGAAGAGTAATTACTAGTGGATGTAGGTCATGATGACCGAACCACTATAAAATCTGGTTTATATTTCTGCTTTTCTATTTACATTTATTGTAAACTGCCATACTTCCTCATTACTTTAGTTGCACACTCTTACGAATGTGTTTTAAGTTAATATCTTTCCGAAATTGGTTTTAATCGAACGAAAGATTTTCAAACCGATGAAATTTTATCCGTAGTGCTAATTCAAACCCCCCCTCCTCTCTTAGTGCCAACTTGTTCCTAACAATTTATAGGCTCCAAAGGTTTCAGAATTAGAGCCAAAAAGTGTCTCTTCCTGAATTTCCGGGGTACTAGTAGTACCACCACCATTATTGGGCAGTACCACCGCTAGGTACTCTGACACTAGGCGGTACCACCACCTAGTCTGGTAGTACTACCACCTGATAGAACCTTGGAGATTGGGCTCTAACGGTACCACTGCCTGATAGGGTAGTACCACTGCCTGATAGGGCGATACCACCACTTGGCAGCATTAACAACTAGCGGTACCACCGCCCATACCACTTGGAAGACTGAGCCTCAAGCGGTTCCACCACCTACCTTGGCTTACCACCACTTGGCAAGGTTCCAAGTGGCTAAGTGGGCCTTCCATCCAGCCCAACTCAACCCAGTTTTGGGCCCAGTTGGCCCCTAACTGAGTTAGTGGGATTACCTCCTAATCCTAACTCAATCTTAGATCTAACTATGAAAATTAAGACATTAACTAAGCAATCTTTGTCTTGTATGTCAATCGTTCTTCCAGCGAAGTCTGGACGAACTTTCGGTGAACTTTCAGCATGCTTTTGGCAAACTCCCAACGAACTCTCAATGAACTCCCGATGAAATCTCGATGAGCTTTTGACGAACTCCCAACAAGCTCTCGGTGAACTCTTGATGAACTCTCGGCGAGCTTCCGACACATCATTCAAATCTTCGACATATCATCCGATCTTTGACTCCGGCCCAATATCTTATCTCAACATATGGATTAGATCATTTATCAATTGATTTTCTTATCAAAATCTAAGATTCAACAATCTCGCTTATTTTTATGATGACAGAGTTAACCTTAACTCCCCCTATCTATATGCCGCATTGAGATAAAGCAAACTTGAATTCAAAAGGAATCACAACCTTTGAATTCAAAAGGAATCACAACCTTTGAATTCAAGTTCAACACTTTTGATCATAATAATCAAATGCAATATATCATATCAACATATCAATATGATGTGCATCATTAAAACATGCACAATTTCAAAATCTTACATTTCATACTCACTTCATGCATGATATCAACATCACTTTTGAGTATAACATACATGATACTAAAGCATTCATGATATATCATTTTGGGCATATCATACATAATGCGAAGACATTAAAGTTTTAAACATTTGACACTTCATACATTAAATCAATATTTTGAATATGATATCGTTTATCATTTCATGATACCCAACAGTCATCATTTCCATAACATGCATGATGTTAAAACTTTGATTATGATATCATTTATCATTTCATGATACCAAACATTCATCATTTCTCATGCTTAAATCAATATTTTAATACCAATTATCATTTCTCCCCCTTTGTCAGCAACAAAAAGGAGAATAATGTAAACATGTCAAGCAAGTTTTACACCAATTTATCCAAGTTAGCAAAAAATGAGAAGTTAAGCAAAAACTTGCATGAAAAATAAGAAGCTAGTATTTTTGCTTAGGAACTTTTTGGTTCTTCTTAAGATATACAAGTTTCTTTCTTCCTTTGTCATAAAAAGATAAGAAGAAGATGAAGAAGAGTAAGGGAGAAATTCATTCTCCACAAGAAAATCAAGAACCAATTTCATGAAAGGATTTGAACCAAGTGAAATCCATAATAAATAAGTTTCATTGAATCAAGCTTCTATTTTAGCAAGAGAAGGGATTCATTAAAAGGGTAAAGATACCCAAACAAAATCTAATCCCTATTCATGCAGAAAGGAGTGGGGCATATATAGACTCCAAAGGTTTCAGAATTGGAGCAAAAAAGTATCTCTTCCCAGATTTCTAGGGTACTAGCGGTACCACTGCTAGGTACTCTAACACTAGGCGGTACTGTTAGGTTCAAGAGTCGGGGTCGGCACTAAGAGAGAGGGGGTGAATTAGTGCAGTGGTAAAAATCATGTCTTCAAAAAAATTTGTTGTGATAAAATTGTTTCCGACGAAAAACTGATTTCAGAAACTTAACTTGAAAGCATACATAATGAATTGAAGGCTGTAAGCACTTAAGGAAGTTTGCAGTAAGGTAATAGTAAGAGTGAAATGCAAACCAGAGAACATGGCAGTTTATAGTGGTTTGGTCATCGTGACCTACATCCACTCCTCCGATTCGTCCTCCGTCGAGGCCACCGGCATTCACTAACGATCTTCCTTTGATAGGCAAGATCAAACTCCTTCTTACAACCCTCTTCTCCTTTCACCGGGTTTAGGAGACAACCCTTACAAGCACTCGCACTCCTCTTACAGAATTCTAACACTTAGAACTTGAGAAGGATTCTCACAAGAGTTTTCTATAGTGTTTCTTTACTTTTAAACTCTTTGTGCTTGTGTGCTTTAACTAAGGATTGGAGGGGTATTTATAGGCTTCAAGTTGATTCAAACTTGGAGCCTAAAATTTTCCCATCCCGGGTTCCCCGGGCATGGGCGGTACTACAGCCTGCATTGGGCGGTACCACTACCTAGTGTCAATCTGACACTAACACTGTCTTGGGCGGTGCCACCACCTGGGGGGTAGTGCTGGGCGGTACCACCACCCAAACTAGTGGTACCACTGCCTGGCACCCTTTTAGGGGTGGTACAACTGCCCAAACTAGCAGTACCACCGCCTAACACAGTCTCGAAGACTGTGCTACGACGGTGAGATTTCTTGGGGCACTGTTTGGGCCTCTTATTGGGCCCAACACAGTCCTTACATGCGCCTAGCTGGCCTTTAATTGGGTTGGCCCAAATCCAAACCTAATTACATGCTAACTACGAAATCTAAGACATAATCTAAGCTAAACAAGTCCGTAAGTCTATTCTTCCGGCGAGCTTCCGGCGATCTTCCGGCGAACCTTCGAAGATCTCTCGGCAATGTTTCGGCAGACTCCCAAAAAGCTCTTGGACTTCATGATGATCTTCTTGGCGAGTTCTGATGAGCTTCTTTGGCAAGCTCAGAGACTTCTCGGCTTGTTCCGACAGAACTTCCGATGAACTTTCGGACTTCCGACGAACTCTCGAACTCCCAACGTGATCTCGATCTTGACTCCGAGACTTCATTTTGCTTCATGCCTTGCTATCATAGTTAATCCTGCACATGTAAAACACACTTCGATCTAGACAATTAATACGACGCATTAATCAAGTTGTCCGGCATGTCATTGGTCCCTTGACGCTTCGTCCGATTATTCGGCGCATTGTCCTCTCTTGCGGCCTATTGCCCAATCGGCCAGTTGACTCCGTAACTCCGATATCCTTAGCATAATATCCGCTCTTCTTGGCCTGATGCTTGAATCCATGGCCTGAAGCCTTCTATCGACCGTTCCTCCAACTCGACGTCCAATCTTTTGGTATGTTTTCCCCCGGCACAACATGATTTTTCCTACTTTAATTCTCTCATCTTGATCGAAGCATCCTACGTCACTCAAAACATAGATTAAAACATAAACACTTATCGATTGGTTTCATCATCAAAATTCGAGATTCAATAATCTCCCCCTTTTTAATAATGACAACCAATCGACGACGGAGTTAACCTTAACTCCCGGAGTGTAAACAAACTCTCCCTATCAATATGTCATATCGATAAAACCTTGAATTCAAGCTGAATTCAAATCCTTGCAAATATTCATTGTGAATATTTGTAATACTTCATCATGCAAAACATGATCATACTTCTCCGCCTTTGTCATTAACAAAAAGGAGAAGTGTATCTTTCAACTGTTTGGAAATATAAGTTCAACTCATTACATGAAAAACATAATATCAAGTTTTATCATCATATAATTTGAAGCTAGAAAATTTAGCAAGTATTATATCATGCTTAGAACATTCAAGCTATCAAGTTTTAGATATGTAAGTTTTACAACATACAAGCTAGCAAATTTAAAGATGTGCAAATTGGCATATTTGCTTTTCTTTGCGATGTGCAAGATAGCATTTCTTTATAATGTTCAAGATAGCAAGTTCTACATCATGCTAGCTAGCAAATTAGAGATGTTTAAGAAAGCAACTCTTCCTTCTTGAAATATGCAAGTTGCAAGCTAGCAAATTTTTGCTTCCTTTGTATTTTTGAGCTAGCAATTTTGTTTTCATTGCAAAGACAAGTTAGCATGTTTTGCATCTTGAGATAGGCAAGATAGCACTTTTGGTATGCAAATTTATAGTATACAAGCTATAAAAAAATTTAACAAAATTTTACATCTTTTGAGATGTGCATGATGGACTATTTTGTCTCTTTTTGAAATGTGTAACTTGGCAAACATTGCTTCTCTTGAGATTTGCAAGATAGCACTTCTTGCTTCCTTTTTTAGATTAGCAAGCTAGCAAGTTTGCCTCTTTTCGAATTGAGTAAGCTAGCAAATTTGCTATCTAGCAAGTTTTGCTCCCCCTTTATCATTGTCAAAAAGAAGGGAAGATCCTTTACATCAATTTTCAAATTATGACAAAGGTAAGTAACAATCTTATTTGTGTATCATTATATTTTCAAATTAAAACATGCATAATTTTAAAACTTTACATTTTATTTTTCATGCATGATACTGAAATAGAAATCAATCATCTTTATGAGCATATCAATAATGATACTAAAATATTAAAATTTTTAAGCATTTATCAATATTTTGATCATGATACCAAACATTCATCATTTAAAGCATTCATGATACGCATCATATCATCATAATAAAAAGCATAAGTATTGCATGCATCATACCAAATCATCATATATATTTTTAAAATATATAAACTCGTCATTATATGCATGATTCCAAATCATCATTCATATTATTTCAATCATTATTTCAATCATCACTATAACTCATCATGCACAATATGTAAAATCATCTAACATCATACAAACATTTATTTTCAAAATATTCATCATTATTTTCATGTATGATAATAAAGTATTCATGATACCAAACATTAAATCAATATTTTTAAGTATTTATCACTTCATGATTGTTTGTACCAAACATTCATCATTAAATCAACATCTTGATCATTTATTTTCTCTTTAGCAATTGGCAAAAAGAAACATAGGAGAAAGAATGATATAATATCTTGATTAATGCATAAGAAATCTCTAGTTATAAATCTCAAAAAATCAAGAAAAAGCTCATTCAAATTCAAATCGTCAAATCAAAATCGTTTTCAAGAGATTCATAAAAAGGACATAAATAGATTCATTAATCTTTCCTTTTAAGAAGAATGGTAAGAAGAAACATTGGAGTTCAGAAACAAGATCTTGATTCATAGAGAAATCTTATTTATCAAATATCGAGAAATCAAGATGGTGATTCATATAAAAAATATCACAAGTTATGATCAAAAGAAAAATCAACATTTATCTTCAAATCATTCAACTTGTCAAATCACCATAGTCACTTTTAAGAGATATCATAAAATCAAGGAGAAACCTTTCCTCTTTTTAGTTATTTCAATTTATCTGATTCGATTCATAGAATCATGCCTTTTTCATTTATGCCAAATAAAATCATGCATCAACATTTAGGATCAAAAAATAAATTTTGTCATAAAACCATCCATCTTGCTTATAACCGAAAAAGCCACTTTTTTTTACTATGAAAATCAATAATCTATAAATCACAAAAATCATCATGCATCATTTCGAAAGATAAATTTATTAGGCATGATATCATCAAACATAATTTCATAAGGCATTTTTAATTAACATCATTTTGTTTATCATAAACATATAATTTTTAAGAAAATTAATTCTAAATTAACTTAAAAATAACTAATGAAAAAACATCATGTAATTTCGAAATAAATTAAAGGCATTTTGATTACCTCATCGTCGAATGCCGTTAAGGCATAATTTGCCACCTCGCCTTTGTTGATTTTCTTCTTGTCTTTGGAGGAGCTCGATTCATCCCAATTTGTGTTCTTCTTGCGTTCAAAGCAAGTAGTTTCTTTTTTTTATTTTTTTATTTTTTGTTTCATAAACTTTTTAAATTTCATTTGTAGTTCAAGTTCACCATCACTTATGCTTATGCTCGAGTGGTCTTCGATTATTCTTAGTCTGAAATCATTCCTATTCTTTGAAAGGTAGTTCTTAAGTTCTTCACGTGCATTGCACGTCATTTCATAGGTCATCAATGAACCGATAAGTTCTTCAAGAGTGAAATGGTTCAAATCTTTTGATTCATGTAAAGTCGTTACTTTTGAATCCCAAGTTTTAGAAAGTGAGCGTAAAACTTGACTAACAAGTTCAAAATTTGAAAAAGTTTTACCAAGAGCTTTTAAACCATTGTCGACATCCGTAAAACGGGTGTACATGTCTCTAATGGTTTCACTTGGTTTTATATGAAACAGTTCAAAATTGTGTATTAAAAGATTGATCTTAGAATCTTTAACTTTATTCATGCCTTCGTGTGTGATTTCGAGAATATGCCAAATATCGAAGGCCGTTTCGCACAAAGAAACCTGATTAAACTATGTTTTATCTAAGGCGCAAAATAGAGCATTCATAGCTCTAACATTTAAGGAAAAGTCTTCTTCTCCAAATCATTCCAAACTTTCATTGGAAGAAGACGTTTTAAAACCAAATTCGACTATGTGTCATAAATTGAGATTCAATGAAAGCAAGAAAACTCTCATTCAAGTTTTCCAATAAGTGTAGTCGGTCCCAGTAAAAAAGGGAGGACGAATGAGAGAGCGACCCTCTTGAAAGCCGAAATGAGCTATTTCTCTTAGGTGTTAATCTAAATGAGAAATCACGAGGCTTTGATACCAATTGTTAAGATTAAGAGTTGGGGTCGGCACTAAGAGGGGGGTAGCGAATTAGTGCAGCGGTAAAAATCTGGTCTTCAAAAACTTCATTGCGATCAAATCGTTTTCGATGAAAAATCGATTTCGAAAACTTAACATGAAAGCGTATGTAATGAATTGAAGGCAGTAAGCACTTAAGGAAGTTTGCAGTAAGGTAATAGCAAGAATGAAATGTAAACCAGAGAACACGGTAGTTTATAGTGGTTCGGTCGTCGTGACCTACATCCACTCCTCCGATTCCTCTTTCATCGAGGCCACCGGCATCCACTAACGATCTTCCTTTGATAGGCGAAGATCAAACTCCTTCTTATAACCCTCTTCTCCTTTTACCGGGTTTAGGAGACAACCCTTACAAGCACTCACACTCGTCTTACAGAATTCTAACACTTAGAACTGTAGGAGGATTCTTACAAGAGATTTCTACAGTGTTTTTTTAATTTTAAACTCTCTGTGCTTATGTGCTTTAACCAAGAGTGGGAGGGGTATTTATAGGCTTCAAGTTGATTCAAACTTAGAGCCTAAAACTTTCCCATCCCGAGTTCCCCGGGCATGGGCGGTACTACCGCCTGCATTGGGCGGTACCACCGCCCAGTGTCAGTCTTGTTGAATCTCGGATTTTGATGATGAAATCAATTGTCATTTGTTATCTAATCTATATGTTGAGATAAGTGTGTAGGATTAACTACGATAAAAGTGAGACATGCAGCAGGAGTTGTGCCGGAGTCAAGACATTGATCATGTTGGGAGTTCGAGAGTTTGACGGAAGCTCGGACAATCGTCGGAGGTTCTGCAGGAACAAATCCGAGAAGTCCATAAGCTTGCCAAAGAAGCTTGTCGGAACTCGCCAAGTGAATCGTCGCAAGTCCAGGAGTTTGCTGGAAGTCCGCAGGAGCATCACCGAAGGTTTATCGGATGATCGACGGAAGTTCGCCGGAAGCTTGCCGGAAGAAGCGATTGACGCACCGGAGCAAGCTATAGTAAATGTCTTAGGAAAAATCGTAGTTAGTACTTTAATTAAGTTAGAAATGGGAGGTGATCCCATTAACTTAATCTTGGGGCAATTGGGCCCTTGAAAAACCCAAATCGGGCCGAATGGATCAACCCATTCAGACCCTGATTTCTGCCAAGCGGTTGAACCGCCCAAGGCAGGAGGTTGCACCGCCTGGGCTCAGTCTCCGAGCGAGACTAGGAGGTGCAACCACCCCAGCCAGGCAGTGGCACCGCTTGGGGCTCAGTCTCCGAGCGAGACTGGGCGGTGCAACCTCCCTTGACAGGAGGTGGCACCGCCTGAGCTCAATCTTCGAGCTGTGCCAGGCGGTGCAACCGCCTCAGTCAGGAGGTGCAACTGCTTGAGCTCGGTCTTCGAGCTCTGTCAGGAGGTGCAACCACCCCTGACAGGAGGTAGCACCGCCCAGAGGCTCAGTCTTCGAGCTCTGCCAAGCGGTGCAACCGTTCCAGTCAGGAGGTGCAACCGCCTGATCTCGGAATTCCGGGAATTGACCGTTTTGAGCTCCAAATTTGAACTAGGTTGGGGCCTATAAATACCCCACCCATTCAGCACTGAAAGGTAGCAACTTAACACCGAAATCTTGATTCTTTTCTGTGATTCTTAGAGCTCAAAATTGTTGTAAAGGCCAAAAGTTCTTCTCTCTCTGTTCTTCCAAGTTCTAAGTTGTAAAGAGAGGAGAGAAAATTTCTGTAAAGGTTGTCTCCTAAGCCCGTCAAAAGGAGTGAAACTGTAAAATGGTGGTTGGCCTTCGCCTATTGAAGGAAGGCCTCTAGTTGACGTCGGTGACCTCGTCGGTGGAGGAAGCCAAAAGTGGAGTAGGTCAAGATTGACCGAACCACTCTAAATCTCGGTTTGTATTTACTTTGAGCATATTATCTTTACTGCAAACCTCCTCTGAAGCTTACTGCTTTCTGCGCATATATGATCGGGTTTCAAGCCTTTCACTTTCCAAATCAACGTTTAGACGTAAATCTGCTTTTTCGTACGATCATCATATTTCAGATTGCGTTTGCGTTTTTAGCTCTACCATAACTGCAAACTGCCTTTATACTCTTGCTTAAATTGCATCTTGCCTAATCAAGTGATTTATGAATCAACATTTAGATGTAAATCAATTTCTTCGTACGAACGTCATAGTTCAGTTTGCACCTATATTCTGGTTTTCATCATAGCTGCAAACTGCCTTCATAGATTGACTTTAACATTATCTTGCTTAGAATCGGCTTTCACACAGAAATCGTTTTTATCGTTCGAACGCAGTTTCGTTTTAATCGCAGAAAGTTTTCCGCTGCACTAATTCACCCCCCCCCCTTAGTGCTCTTGATCCTAACAATTGGTATCAAAGCGAGTTTAACTCTCTAACGGATTATAACCCAAGAGAGATGGCATACACCGGAAACCAAGAGGGCCATTCTATTACACGTTCACCCATGTTCAGTGGGACGGACTACACCTATTGGATGACCCGAATGAGGATCTTTCTTATTTCTATGGATTTTGAACTTTGGAATCTTGTCGAAAACGGATTTTTGAAGTCTTCTCTTCCAATGATCGATTGGAATGAATTGGAGAAGAAGGCTTTCGCTCTTAATGCAAAGGCCATGAATGCCTTATTTTGTGTGCTTAATAAAAACGAGTTCAATCGTGTTTTGGTTTGTGAAACTGCATTTGATATTTGGCACATACTCGAAGTGACTCACGAAGGCACAAGTAGAGTGAAAGAGTCAAAAATCAATCTTTTGTTACATTCTTTCGAACTTTTCCGGATGAAACCGAGTGAGACTATTGGTGACATGTTTACCCATTTCACGGATGTCATCAACGATCTAAAAGGACTCGGAATAAGTTTTTTAGATTTTGAGCTCGTAAATAAGATTCTAAGATCCCTTCCTAAGAGTTGGGATCCTAAAGTCACTACTATTCAAGGGGCAAAAGATCTACGTAATTTTCCTCTTGAAGAACTAATCGGGTCATTAATGACCTACGAGATGACTTGTAAAGCTCATGAAGAGCAAGAAGACATCCTTCCAAAGAACAGGAAGGATATGGCACTTAAAACTTCAGAAGGCCACTTGAGAGAAAACTCAAGTGATGAGGACTATGATGATGACTTGGCACTTCTAACAAGAAAATTTAAAAAATTCTTTAAAAGAAACAAGTTTAAGAATGACGCAAAAAATAAACTTGAACCCAAGAAGGACCAAGTTATTTGCTATGAATGCAAAAAGCTGGGACACTACAAGAGTGATTGTCCCCATGTCAAAAAGAGAACTTCAAAGAAGAAGGCGCTCAAAGCAACATGGGATGACTCGAGCGCGTCCGAAGAAGATGAGTCCAACACCGAGCAAGTTGCTCATTACGCCTTAATGGCCATCGGAGATGAGATAACAAATTTAATAGATGCAGATTTATCATTTGATGAATTATTAAATGCCTTCCATGACTTATTTGATGAATGTAAGATTATTAATAGAAAAAAAAAATTACTAAAAAAGGAGCATGATAGTCTTACTTATAATTTTGATATGGTAAAAACTAAATATCATGATAGTTTAAATTCATGCATCAAATGCCATGATCTAGAAACTCTCCAAAAGGAAAACTTGCTACTTAAGGACACCTTGAAGAAATTCGAGGTTGGTAGCAAGTCATTGAACATGATCCTTGTAAACAAGGGTCACGTTCCCAAAAGAAGTGGAATTGGATTTGCAAGAAGTTCTCACCAAAATCCAACCACCTTCATAAAAGGCACAATCTTACATGTTCGACACCAAAACAAATACAACTTTTGTTGCAAATTTAGACACAAGACGCATTATTGTCCATTCAAGAAAATTAGTCCAAACAAATTGATTTGGGTTCCTAAAGGAACCATGATAAATTCTATGCAACATGATAGACAATATAGATCTATTTGTGAGGCACCCAAAAGCAAATGGGTACCTAAAAATCATCCCTTCCTGTAAAAACATAAAAATTTTGGGCTGGAGCAAGAAATAATATTTTGCTCCTTGATTCTCGATATTCGTAACCCAAGATCCAAAAAGGAACTCGCAATGCTCTCTAGCCTAAATTACAGACGAAGATTATAAATTTAAAATCACAAATGCAACTTAGATACAACCTTATTTGACTTTTCAGAATTAGAAACGTATGATTCCCAAATTCATATATCCCCTGGATTTTCGAACCCATCAATTTCATCCGATCATAACCTTCGAATCTAACTCTGTATCATGAAGTGACTAAGTCTGTCATGAACTTGCAAGGCTTACCAACTTGAACATACTATCACAAACATGTGTACGACATTGAGAGTATGCACGTTAAAAGATCTATCTTGATCGTGCAAAAGTTCTTGTCTTAAAATGAAAATTCTTATGTAATTACGTAAGTAAAGTTGATTGCTCTGAATGAAAATTCTCCTCAAGACAGAAAAATTATCAGATCAGATCACACTAATCAGAATAAGTGCTCACCACCTGCAGGCGGTGGCACCGCCCCAACTTGAGGTAGCACCTCCAGCTGTCACGTGTTGCAAGCAGTTGCACCGCTCCAGCCAGAGGTGCAACCGCCCGCAACTCTGCCCCTTTTTAACCCAAGCTAGGGCCGGCAGTGAAACCGACCCCAACTCACTCCCTTCCCCTCTCTACTCCTCCAAGCCTCCTCCATCCCCATTTCTCCCCTCATAGCATCCCAAATACCCCTCATTTCGGAGCAAAACATCAACAATCCTTCCCTCTCTTGAAGATCTCACTAAGGTACTCTCTAAGAAGCCCTTAAACTCTGTTTTTTGATTCATTTACTCTTGCTCATCACTATTCTTCTAAACAACAGTAGTTATGGGATCTAGAAGATCCTCAAGGGACAAAGGAAAGAGGAGATTAGTAGAAGATTTTGATCTCACCCTTTTCGATTCAAAATACCATGCTGAAAAATTTTCCTCTTTCGAACTTAGGAGTGTCAATAAGGGAAAATATGTAGATTTAAATGAACTAAGTGACTTAGAGATAATCCAATGGTTTGCAAACTTAGATCTACTTCCTATTTTGCAAATTAATGAACCCATCTATCCAAGACTTGTTAGATTGTTTTACAACAACATACAAATAGATGAAGAAGAAAGAATGTCTACTTATCTTTTAGGACAACACATCTCAATTACGGATAAATTCATTTGCGACAAGATAGGCATTCCCATGAAAAGTAGAGGACTTTATTTTAGAGGATCATGGGATGATGAAACTGTTGGAACAACATATGTTGAAGCCTTAGGAACAATTTTTGCCAATCCCAACTTAGCATTTGTTCCTAAAAGTTGTGAACATCTACTGCCTCTAAACACTAAGGTACTTCATCATATCCTAACCAGCATCATTCTCCCTAAACAATAGCATTATGATGAAGTAAGCCAATTAGAATTAGGAACTATATATTTAATCATGAAAGGACATGACATCTGTCTTGGTTATCTTATCCAACAAAACATGTTAGAACTATCTAAGAAAGACATGATGCTCCCATATGGTGGTATAATCACTAGAATAATGAAAGCCTACGATATTCTAATACCACCGGTAGAAAAAGTAATAAAAGTATATAGATTTAGCATAATAAATAAAAATCTACTTCACCGATTAAGATATTTTTATAGAAACGATAACCGGGTTAGAATGCCAAGAAGAACCAATCCCCCTCAACCTGAACCAGAACCGGAAACACTAGTCTTTAGGGGTACCCAATCTCCTCCGATCTGTCCCTTTGATGAAACACATCCATTTGAGCAAACTCATACATCATCTGTCGAAGATATTGGGATTCGGATGGATCGATTCGAACAAAGACAAGAACGACTTGAACTTTGACAAGATTAAATCCTATCTGAGCTGCAGCAAATTCATCGACAATTTGACTCTTTGTTTAGGCACTTTAATTTTCCACCTCATGAATGAGCTTGTATGAACACAATCATCTGTTGTTATTGTAAACTCCTAATGTTATTCACCATGATGAGCTTTGCCTTGATCCTTGATATGGTTACCTGATATATTTTAAGCATATGCAGAGTTGTAAACATCTATCGTTGTTTATCTCGAATTTAACATTGAAACTAAATGTTTTGAAAACCTTGTGCCTTGATTTCCATGATAAATATAGTTTGAAAAAGTGATAACACAAGTGCAATATGCTTAACTAAGAATCCTATACAACACTCAAGAACAAAACATATTGATATTAGACATCACTTTATACGAGATCATGTTACTAATCATGACGTAACCATAGAGTTCATTGATACTAAACATCAACTAGTTGACATTTTTACAAAACCTCTAAGTGAAGAACAATTTGATTTCATAAGAAGAGAATTAGGAATGTTGATGTGTCCGAATAGATAAACTAGTTAAAATTATTTTTCGGACTTTATTTAATGATCAAAACACTTGATTGCCATTACATAACATGTGTTGAAATGTTTTGTCTTCATGATTGTATTTGAAAATCTGTAGCATAGTCTTGTCCGAATGCATGAAAGTGTTCATCTAATTTTCGGATTCGCTTAATAGTTGGAATGCTAAAAATCAAACTTTCTCATACACTCTTATGAAATTTTTTTTTTGAAATGGATTTGATGAAATGATTCATGCTTATGAATTCCATCTTGAAATATGGATGATAGTATTTTTACTTGCAAAAAGCTGTTTCAAACAAATATCTTGACTCAAAGTGAACTCACAAATAGTTGGAATCACAAATGGCTTTCCTCCATGCACAAACGATTATAAAAGAGAAAAGGAAGAAGTATTCAAAGCAATCTACGTATCATGTCTTCCTTTATATGCTTGATAACTTGCTTATATTGTTCTCTTGGTATCACATCTACCATGCTTTTTGTTGATGACAAAGGGGGAGAAATATATGAATTGATGCTATAAACACTAATGCTATGATTATGCCATGTTTGCATCACCAAGAGATATATGAACTGATGCCATGCATTAAATTGCATTTTGCCTTCAGTTGATATCTTACCATGTGAAGAAATGCAACACTTGCTAAAATATTTGAAATGAGTACATCATATAATGATATCAAAATCTTACTTCACATCTTTACATTTTGATATCTTACAATATGATGAATTGCTACAATTACCATCATTCAAAATTGTTATGTAAAACTTGAAAATGAACGTTAGGCCTAGACATCATCTTTAGATAGATACATCATGATGGGAATCATGATGGGAGTATTGATAAGTTCAAATGATTTAACTTATCAATATGTCGCTTGAATTCTTAGGTCTTGAATTCAAGAATGACTTATCTCAAGTATGGCATATAGACAAGGGGAGTTAAGGTCAACTCCATTATCAATTGATTGTCATCATCAAAAAGGGGGAGATTGTTGAATCTCGGATTTTGATGACGAAGTCAATTATCATTTGTTATCTAATCTATATGTTGAGATAAGTGTGCAGGATTAACTACGATGAAAGTGAGACATGCAGTAGGAGTTGCGCCGGAGTCAAGACATTGATCATATTGGGAGTTCGAGAGTTCGACGAAAGCTCGGACAGTCGTCGGAGGTTCTGTAGGAACAAATCCGAGAAGTCCATAAGCTTGCCAAAGAAGCTCGTCGGAACTCGCCAAGTGAATCGTCGCAAGTCTAGGAGTTTGCCGGAAGTCCGCTAGAGCATCACCGAGGGTTCATCGGATGATCGACGGAAGTTCGCCGGAAGCTCGCCAGAAGAAGCGATTGACGCACCGGAGCAAGCTGCAGTAAATGTCTTAGGAAAAATCATATTTAGCACTTTGATTAAGTTGGAAATTGGAGGTGATCCCATTAACTTAATCTTGGGGCAATTGGAACCCTGAAAAACCCAAATCGTGCTGAATGGATCAACCCATTAGGTCCCTGATTTTTGCCAAGCGGTTGAACAGCCCAAGGCAGGAGGTTGCACCGCTTGGGCTTAGTGTCCGAGTGAGACTGGGAGGTGCAACCGCCCTAGCCAGGCGGTGGCACCGCCTGGGGCTCAGTCTCCGAGCGAGACTGGGCGGTGCAACCTCCCCTGACAGGAGGTGGCACGGCCTGAGCTCAGTCTTCGAGCTCTTCTAGGCGGTGCAACCGCCTCGGTCAGGAGGTGCAACCGCCTAAGCTCGGTCTTCGAGCTCTGTCAGGAGGTGCAACCGCCTGACAGGAGGTAGCACTGCCCAGAGTCTCAATCTTCGAGCTCTGCCAGGCGGTGCAACCGCTCCAGTCAGGAGGTGCAACCGCCTGATCCCGGAATTCCGGGAATTGACAGTTTTGAGCTCCAAATTTGAACTGGGTTGGGGCCTATAAATACCCCACCCATTCAGCACTGAAAGGCAGCAATTTAACACTGAAATCTTGATTCTTTTCTATGATTCTTAGAGCTCAAAATTGTTGTAAAGGCCAAAAGTTCTTCTCCCTCTGTTCTTCCAAGTTCTAAGTTGTAAAGAGAGAGAGAAAATTTCTGTAAGGGTTGTCTCCTAAGCCCATCAAAAGGAGTGAAACTGTAAAAGGGTGGTTGGCCTTCGCCTATTGAAGGAAGGCCTCTAGTTGACGTCGGTGACCTCGTCGGTGGAGGAAGCCAAAAGTGGAGTAGGTCAAGATTGATCGAACCACTCTAAATCTCGGTTTGCATTTACTTTGAGCATATTATCTTTACTGCAAACCTCATCTGAATCTTACTACTTTCTGCGCATATACGATTGGGTTTCAAGCCTTTCACTTTCCAAATCAGCGTTTAGACGTAAATCTGCTTTTTCGTACAATCATCATATTTTAGATTGCGTTTGCATTTTTAGCTCTACCATAACTGCAAACTGCCTTTATACTCTTGCTTAAACTACATTTTGCCTAATCAAGTGATTTATGAATCAGTATTTAGACATAAATCCGTTTCTTCATACGAACATCGTATTTCAGTTTGCGCCTATATTCTGGTTTTCATCATAGCTGCAAACTGCCTTCATAGATTGACTTTAACATCATCTTGCTTAGAATCGGCTTTCACACAGAAATCATTTTTATCGTTCGAACGCAGTTTCGTTTTAATCGCAGAAAGTTTTCCGTTGCACTAATTCACCCTCCCCCCTCTTAGTGCTCTTGATCCTAACAAGTTTGACACTAACACTGTCCTGGGTGGTACCACTGCTTGGGGAGCACTGTTGGGTGCTACCACCAACCAAACTGGTGGTACCACTGCCTAGCACCCTGCTAGGGGCGGTACAATCGCCCAGACTAGCGGTACCACCGCTTGACACAGTCTCGAAGATTGTACCACGACGGTGAGAATTCTTGGGGCATTATTTAGGCCTCTTATTGGGCCCAACATAATCTTTACATGGGCCTAGCTGGCCCCTAATTGGGTTAGCCCAAATCCATACCCAATTGTTAGGATCGGGGTCGGGGTCGGCACTAAGAGGGGGGTTGGTGAATTAGTGCAGCGGTAAAAATCACGTCTTTAAAAACTTCGTTGCGATAAAACCATTTTCGACAAAAAATCGATTTTAAAATCTTAACTTGAAAGCGTACATAATGAATTGAAGGCAATAAGCACTTAAAGAGGTTTGTGGTAAGGTAATAGTAAGAATAAAATGCAAACCAGAGAGCATGACAATTTTAGAGTGGTTCGGTCAACATGACTATATCCACTTTCGGCTTCCTCCTCCGACGAGGTCACTGACGTCCACTAGATGCCTTCCTTTAATAGGCGAAGGCCAATCACCTTTTACACCCCTCTTCTCCTTTTCACGGGTTTAGGAGATAACCCTTACAAGCACTCACTCTCTTCTCTAAATAGAATTCTAACACTTAGACTAGAGGAGGATTCTCACAAGAGATTTCTATAACGATTCTTTACTTTTAAACTCTTTGTGCTTGTGTATTTTAACTAGGGATAAGAGGGGTATTTATAAGCTTCAAGTTGATTCAAACTTGGAGCCTAAAACTTTCCCATCCCGTGTTCCCCGGGCACGGGTGGTACTATCGCATGCACTGGGCGGTACCACCACCCAATGTCAGTCGACACTAACACTGTCCTATGCGGTACCACCACCTGGGGGGCAATGCTAGGTGGTACCACCACCCAGACTGGCGGTTCCATCGCTTGGCACCCTGCTAGGGGTGGTACAACACCCAGATTGGCGGTACCACCGCTTGACACAATCTCGAAGACTATGCCACGACGGTGAGACTTCTTAGGGCACTGTTTGTGCCTCTTATTGTGCCCAACATAGTTCTTACATGGGCCTAGCTGGCCCCTAATTGGGTTGGCCCAAATCCAAGCCCAAGTACGTGCTAACTATGAAATCCTAAAACATTTGCTAAGCTAAACAAGTCCCTATGTCTATTCTTCCAGTGAGCTTCCAGCGATCTTCCAACGAACTTCTAACGATCTCTCAGTAATGTTCCGGTAGACTCCCGGCAAGCTCCTGGACTTCACGACGATCTTCTTGGTAAGTTCCGACGAGCTTCTCTAGTAAGCTCTGAGACTTTTCAGTTGGTTCCTCCAGAACATCCGACGAACGTCTGGACTTCCGACGAACTCTCGAACTCCCAACGAAATCGCGTCCTTAACTCTAAGACTTAATTTTTCTTTATATCTTGATATCGTAGTTAATCCTGCACATATAAAAAAACATACTTCGATCTAGATAATTATTACTAAGCATGAATCATATTGCCCAGTATGTCATTGGTCCATCGACGCATCGTCCGACTCTTCGGTGCATCGTCCTCTCTTACAGCCTATTGCCCAATCGGCCAGTTCACTCCGCAACTCCGATATCCTTGGTGCAATATTTGCTCTTCTTGGCCTGATGCCCGAATCCACGGCCCGAAGCCTTCTGTCAATACGTCGACCGTTCCTCCGGCCCGACATCCAATCTTCTGACATGTTTTCCTCGGCACAACATGATTTTTCCTACTTTAATTGCCTCATCCTAATCGAAAAATCTTGCATCACTCAAAACATAAATTAAAACATAAACACATATCAATTGGTTTCATCATCAAAATACGAGATTCCATAATCTCCCCCTTTTAGATGATGAAAACCAATTGATGATGGAGTTAACCTTAACTCCTGGAGTTTAAACAAACTCCCCCTATCATTATGCCTTATTAATAGAAACTCTTGGATTCAATAATCCAAGCAACATGTCATGATCAAATCATGCATGACATCAAAATACTTCTACCCCTTTGTCATCAACAAAAAGGAGAAGTTCCAACTATCAAGGGTTTGAGATATCTAAGTTCAATATATTGCATGAAAAACATAATATCCATTTTTATCATCATGCAAGCTAGCAAAAATTTAGAGTTTTTCAAGTTTGTAAATTTTGCTAGATGTGTAAGTTTAGCATTTTTGCTTTCTATGATGGGCAACATAACACTTCTTTGTAGTGTTCAAGATAACAAGTTCTACATCATGCAAGCTAGCAAATTAGAGATGTTCAAGAAAGCAACACTTGCTTCATGAAATATGCAAGTTTTACAACATACAAGCTAGCAAATTTAAAGATATGCAAGTTGGCATATTTGCTTTTCTTTGCGATGTGCAAGATAGCATATTTTTGCATCTTCTTGAGATTTCAAGCTAGCAATTCTTGGTGATGTTCAAGATAGCAATTTCTTCTCTTTTGAGGAGTGCAATTTTTGCTTTCTTCTTGAATTGTGCGAGCTAGCAAAATTACTTTCTTGTATGTTTTGCTCCTCCTTTGTCATTGTCAAAAAGAAGAGAAGACCCTTTACATCAATTTTCAAATTATGACAAAGGTAAATAGCATAGATGAAAATTCAAGTAATGAATTTCAGAACAATTATATTATCATGAATATTTCATCATTGCATGCATCATTATCATAAGTTAAAATATTGCATGCATAATACCAAATCATCATTTATAATTACATCAATATTCCAATAATTATTTCAATCTACACCTCATGAGAACAATAAATTTGCACTATAGACAATATCATGTTTTATCATTCAAGCTAGCATATATTTTTGTTCTCTTTTGCAATGTGCAAATTTCCTTTTTCTTTTATAATAGTGATTCAATCATATCATGTGATAAAAAAAATAAATACAAAGGAGTGTTGATTAATAAAAAAATCAATTTATGTATAAAATATTTCAAGCATCAAGGTACATTTTCTCAAATTGTGGGTATTGAAAAATCAAGAGAAAACAACTTACAATTCATTTTGAAAAATATTCTCTTTGATAAAACGAGAGAATCATGATTAACAATCTTGATTTACATAAAGTTTCAAAAATATAATTATTAATATCATGAATTCTAAAAGACCATAAACCATTCCGACAAATCTCCTTTTAAATAGAAAACAATCTTGATTCATTCAATAGAAAATTTAAATTATAATTGCAAGAAATCAAGATAAAGCTCATTCAAATTCAAATCAACAAAATCATCAAAATCTCAACATTACTTTCAAGAGATTCAAAAAGACATAAACAACTTTATCAATCTCTTAGAGAAAAATTAATAAGATAGAGAAAAAGAAATTTTCAAGAAAAGCTTTTCTCTTTTTGTTTTAACTTATTTATTGATTTTATACATATTCTTTTCTTTTATTCCAAATCCATGCATCATTCATTAACGTCGAAAAAGAACATTCAAAAGATCGCAAAGTTCAATAATCACAAAAATCATCAAGATCAATAAACTATAAATTACTTTAAAATCATCATGCATAATTTCAAAATTTAAATTTATTAAGCATGATCTCAAATTACATTATTTCATCAAGCATGATTTCATATTTTCAATCAAAATCATTTTGTTTGTTTATCATAAAATATGCATTTTTCATGATTATTTTTAAAATCATTAGAAAGGTAAGCATGATCCAATTTTATTCTTGCATTTTCATTAAACATGCAATTCCAAAAAAATATTTAATTTTCTTAAACTAAATTAAACTAAATTAAAAATATGTCATGAAAAGTATTATGTAATTTCAAAATAAATTAAAGGCATTTTGATTACCTTAACGTTGAAAGTCGTTAAGACGTAGTTTGCTAGCTCGCCTTTGTTGATTTTCTCCTCATCTTCGGAGGAGCTCGATTCATCCCAAAATGTGTTCTTCTTCTTGCGTTCAACACAAGTAGTTGCGTTCTTTTTGTTCTTTAATTTTTACTTCATGAACTTTTTAAATTTCTTTTGTAGTTCGAGTTCACCATCACTTGAGTTTATGGACGAGTGGTCTTTAATTGTTCTATGTCTCAAATCCTTCCTGTTTTTTGGAAGGTAGTTATCAAGTTCTTTATGTGCATTACACATCATTTCATAGGTCATGAAGGACCCGATAAGTTCTTCGAGAGGGAAATGGTTCAAATATTTTGATTCTTGTAAAGTCGTTACTTTTGAATTTCAAGTTTTAGAAAGTAATCTTAAGATCTTGTTAACGAGTTCAAAATCTGAAAAAGTTTTACCAAGAGCTTTTAAACCATTGATGACATTCGTAAAATAAGTGTACATGTCAATAACGGTTTCGCTTGGTTTCATTCGAAAAATCTTAAAATCATGGATTAAAAAATTAACTTTAGAATCCTTAACTTTGCTAGTGTCTTCGTGTGATTTCAAGAGTGTGCCAAATGTCGAAAGCCATTTCGCATATAGAAACCCAATTAAACTCGTTTTTATCTAAGGTGCAAAATAAGGCATTCATAGCCTTTGTATTTAGAGAAAACGTCTTCTTCTCCAAATCATTCCAATTGTTTATTAAAAGAGAAAATATTTCAAATCCATTTTCGACTATGTGCCATAAATCTAAATTCAATGAAAGTAAGAAAACTCTTATCCGAGCTTTCCAATAAGTATAGATCGTCCCATTGAAAAAGGGAGGACGAATGAGAATGTGACCCTCTTGAAAGCCGAAAAGAGCTATTTCAATTTAGGTGTTAAACCAAATTAGAAAACGAGGCTCTGATACCAATTGTTAGAATTGGGGTCGGAGCCAACACTTAGGGGGGGGGGGGGGGGGAATTAGTGTAGTGGTAAAAATCACGTCTTCAAAAACTTAGTTGCGATAAAACCGTTTCCGATGAAAAACCGATTTCGGAAACTTAACTTGAAAGCGTACGTAATGAATTGAAGCCAGTAAGCACTTACAGAGGTTTGCAGTAATGAAATAGCAAGAATAAAATGCAAACCATAGAACACGGTAGTTTTAGAGTGGTTCAGTCAACGTGACCTACATCCACTTTCGGCTTCCTCCACCAAGGAGGTCATCGGCATCCACTAGAGGACTTCCTTCAATAGACGAATGCCAATCTCCTTTTACACCCCTCTTCTCCTTTTCACGGGTTTAGGAGATAACCCTTACAAGCACTCACTCTCATCTCTAAACAGAATTCTAACACTTAGACTAGAGGAGGATTCTCACAAGAGATTTCTACAGTGATTCTTTACTTTTAAACTCTTTGTGCTTGTGTATTTTAACTAGGGATGAGAGGGGTATTTATAGGCTTCGTGTTGATTCAAACTTGAAGCCTAAAACTTTCCTATCCTGGGTTCCCCGGGCAAGGGTGGTACTACCGCCTACGATGGGTGGTACCATCGCTCAATGTCAATCGACACTAACAATGTCCTAGGCGGTACCACCGCCCAGGTCTGGTGGTACCACCACCTGGGGGGCAGTGCTGGGTAGTACCACCGCTCGGACTAGTGGTACAACCACTTGACACCCTGCTAGGGGTGGTACAATCACCCAGACTGGCGGTACCACCGCCTGACATAGTCTCGAAGACTATGCCACGACGGTGAGACTTCTTGGGGCACTGTTTGGGCCTCTTATTGGGCCCAACATAGTTCTTATATGGGCCTAGCTGGCCCCTAATTGTGTTCGCCCAAATCGAAGCCCAATTACGTGCCAACTATGAAATCCTACTGTTAGGATTGGAGCGGCACTAAGAGGGGGAGGGAGGGTGAATTAGTGCAGCAGATTAAAACGTCGGTTTTGACAAATCTTTCGTACGATAAAAATCGAACTCGGAAGTGCTTAACTTGAAAGCATATTCGCAAAGTTGTGCAGCAAAGGTAATGAGAAAATAAAGCAAGTAAGAAGGTTTGCAGTAATGTAAATAACAGTAATGAAATGAAAACCAGAGATTACGCCGATTTTAAAGTGGTTCGGTCAAATGACCTACATCCACTTGCGAGGCCCTTCTTCAATGAGGCTCCCACCTTCCACTAGCAAATCTCTTGAAATGGAAGGGTAAATATCCCTCTTACAACTTTTTTACAAGTGGTTCACTCTCTTACAGATTTTCAGCAAGAAAGAAGGAGGTGAACACTAGCAAATTGAAAACAAGACTAGCTAAGACTTTTCTAAAACCTTTCTCTCAATCAATTGCTTCTCAAAAAGTTGTGTTCTCAGCTGAGATTTGATGGGTATTTATAGGCCTCAAGAGGATTCAAATTTGGGCTCCAAAATTTGAATTCTCTTTAGTTCCCAATGCTGGCGGTGACACCGCCAGTCAGTGTCTGACACTGACAGTGGACAGGCGGTGCCACCGCCCAGCTCTCGGGTGCTGGGCGGTGCCACCGCCAGACCCTTCGGTTCACTGGTTGGGCTTCAAATTTAACCCAAACCAAGTCTAATTTTGGGCCCAATTGGCCCATAACCAGGATATAGGATTATCTCTTAATCCTAATCCTAATTACAAGTGAACTACATAACAAAAAACATCCTAAGCAAGTTTTCAACCGTAAATGTCGAGTCTTGTTCCGACGAGCTTTCCGACGAACTTCTTCTGACGGACTCCCAGCAAGCTCCCGATCTTGTGATGACTTTAACGAGTGGCCGAGCCTTCTCGGTGATCTCCGTTAACCTCCAACGATCTCTTCGGTGAACTTCCAAAAATTTCGACAGGTTCCCGATTTCTTCTCAGTTGGTTCCGGCAGCATCTCCGACGATTCTTCAGACTCTTAAACGTCCATCGAACTTGACTCTGGTATTCTTGCTTTATGTTTTCTGGTTATCGTAGTTAATCCTGCACACTTAACTCAATAATATGGATTAGATTAATTAACCCATCAATTGATTTTATCATCAAAATCTGAGATTCAACAATCTCCCCCTTTTTGATGATGACAATCAATTGATGACGGAGTTAAACATAACTCCCCCTATCTATATGCCATATTATGAGAAGATGAAAACACTTGAATTCCATCCATTGAATTCAAGCATAAACCGATAAGTTCTAACCGTAGAACTTATCATTATTCTCATTAAGCAATAGTAAATACAAAACTTCGATGAAAATCATAAGTCAAATGATAAGGGACAATTTTTACTATGACAGGAGATAAAGATTTTTAACATAAATTTCATGATATAGATGTAAGGCATGCTTTCAATATGATCAATCAATCTTGTAATATTCTCAAGGATTTTGCAAGGCTTTTTGCAAGGCATATAAGACATTCATATCACATAAGCTTTTGCAATTCATATAAGGCATGCTATCAAAAAGGTACAAGTCATCACTTTTCTCCCCCTTTGTCATCAACAAAAAGGGAATGAGACTTGAAGCACATAATTTGTGATTTTAATATTAGGAATTCAGCATTGATCATACAAAAATTTTATCATTCAAAATTAAGTATGCTAAAATATTTACGCAGAGTTCATCTTAAAAGAAAATTCAGCATTCATCCATTTTATCAAATCTCTTCTTTCTATAAATAACAAAAATTGTAGATGTACAAGGAAGAGATTGTGATAAAAAAAAATTTCAAGTAGTAACTCCAATAAGTCAAGATCATAATTCGAATACAAATCCATTCAAATTCAATTCGTCAACTTGAAACTCATAATCAAGCCATCAAAATCAATTTCGAGATTCACAAAATATCATAAAATCATTAATCTTGTTCAGATGGGAGCGGTGTTTGACTCAAGATAGGATAAGATAATTTAACATGTCATTTATAATCGAAAGAGAAGGATCAGATTCACCGAGGAACGGAGAGATGATGAAAAACTTTACAGAAAATCCATTCAAATAAGATTATTCTTAGGGACAATTTAACATATCTAATTCCCTTCTAATGAATTCAAATTGATCTTCATTCAAAGTTTTTGTAAATATATCTACTAATTGATGCTTTGTGTTAATGAATTCTAGAACAACATCATTGTTAAGGACATGATCGCGTATGAAATGATGCCCATCGTCGATGTGCTTAGTTCTAGAGTGTTGAATTGGATTTTTAGTAAGATATATGGCACTAGTATTATCACATTTTATGGGAATATTTTTAAAGTGAATTCCATAGTCTTCTAATGTATTTTTCATCCAAACAACTTGTGCACAGCATGCACTTGCAGCAATGTATTCGGCTTCCGCCGTAGATAGTGCAATTGAATTTTGTTTCTTGGAAGTCCAAGAAACAAGTGCATGTCCTAAAAATTGGCATGTTCCAGATGTACTTTTTCTATCTATCCTGCATCCGTCAAAATCGGCATCTGCATAAGCTATTAAATCGAATTTTTCAGATTTTGGATACCACAATCCTAGATTTGGAGTTCCTTTAATATACCTAAATATTCTTTTAACACTTTTAAGATGAGATGATTTAGGATTTGATTGAAACCTAACGCAAAGTCCTACACTAAACATAATATCCGGTCTAGTCACGGTGAGGTAGAGTAGACTACCTATCATTCCCCTATATATCTTTTGATCAAAATTTTTACTATTTTCATCCATATCTAACTTAGTCACAGTACTCATAGGGGTGTTTATTGCTTTTGAATTATCCATGTTAAATTATTTTAATAATTCTAATGTATATTTAGATTGGTTAAGAAATATACCATCACTAAGTTGTTTGATTTGTAATCCTAAAAAGAAAGTTAATTCACCCATTAAACTCATTTTAATTTCATGACTCATGCATTTGGCAAATGATTCACATAGTGATTCATCCGAAGAGCCAAAAATAATATCGTCAACATAAATTTGCACAATAAGAAAATTATTTTTAAATTATTTAATAAACAATGTAGTATCAACCTTGCCTTTGATAAAATTATTTAAGATAAGAAAGGAACTAAGCCTTTCATACCAAGCTCTAGGAGCTTGTTTCAAGCCATAGAGAGCCTTAGTCAATTTGAATAGGAAGAAGAGAATTTTCAAATCTGGGAGGTTGTTCGACATATACTTCTTCGAAAATAAAACCATTCAAGAAAACACTTTTAATATCCATTTGAAATAGTTTAAAATTATTACAACTAGCATAGGCAAGGAGCATCCTTATGGCTTCTAATCGAGCCACGGGAGCGAAGGTTTCTTCATAATCGATACTTTTTTCTTAGTTGAAACCTTTTGCCACTAATCTAGCCTTGTTTCTAACCACGATACCATTTTCGTCTTGCTTGTTTCTAAAGACCCATTTAGTACCAATGACTAAATGGTCACTAGGTCTAGGAACAAGCTTCCATACCTTATTCCTCTCAAATTGATTCAATTCCTCTTGCATTGCAATAACCCAAAAATCATCTTTTATGACCTCGTCAATGCATTTAGGTTCGATTTGAGAAAGGAAGGCAGCGTTAGCACAAAAATTCTTAAAAGAGGAACGAGTTTGAACCCCTTTTGATGTATCTCTTATAATTAGCTCCTTTGGATGATCATCTATATACTTCCATTCCTTGGGTAAGGAAATTTCGGAAGAAGGTGCATCCAAGTTGCTATTTTGAAGAGGGGGTTCATTTAAATTCAAATTATTAAAACCAAGATCATCATCAAAATTATTTTTCTTTAAATTAGAAATTTTATTAAAAACTACATGAATAGACTCTTCTATTATTAAGGTTCTTTTGTTAAAAACCCGAAAAACCTTAGAAACGGAAGAGTAACCAAGAAACATGCCTTTATCGGATTTAACATCAAATTTTCCTAAGGCATCCCTTTCATTCAAAATAAAGCATTTACAACCGAAAACTTTTAAATAGGAAATATTTGGTTTTTTGTTATTCCATAATTCATAGGGAGTTTTTGATAGAGATGGTCTTATTATGACCCTATTCATGATGTAGCAAGCCGTATTTACGGCTTCGGCCCAAAAATACTTGGGTAGACTATGTTCATTTAACATCATTCTTGTCATTTCTTGTAGGTTTCTATTTTTTCTTTCAACTACTCCATTTTGTTGGGGATTCCTCGGAGTGGAGAAGTTGTGATTGTATCCATTAACTTCACAAAAATTTTGAAAGTCACGGTTTTGAAATTCGCCACCGTAATCACTCCAAATTGATGAAATCATGAAACCTTTTTCGTTTTGAGTGAGTTTACAAAATTTAGAGAAATACTTGAAACAATCACTTTTGTGAGCTAAGAAATAGGTCCAAGTGTATCTAGTATAATCATCCAAAATTACAAATGCATATTTGCTTCCTCCTAGACTTATCGTGTCAATTGGTCCAAATAAGTCCAAATGAATCAATTGTAATGGTCTAGTGGTGCTAATTTGAGTTTTTGGTTTGAAACTAGTTTTTATTTGTTTACCTAGTTGACATGCATCACATACTTTGTCCTTAATAAACTTTATATTTGGAATTCCTCGCACTAATTCTCTAGATGAGATCTTAGATATTAGTTTCATGCTTGCATGGCCTAGTCTCCTATGCCAAAGCCAAGCATCATCATTTAAAGCGGAGAAGCACATTTCATTACTCAGTTCATCAAGGTTGATGGTGTAGATATTATTTTGTTTTAATGCAATCATAGTTATGTTATGGTTTGGTTTTTCAATAATACACACATTTGATTCAAATCTAACGATATAACCTTTATCGCATAATTGACTAAAACTCAAGAGATTGTGTTTCAATTCATCAACTAGTAAGACATCATCAATAGAAAATTTTAATTTGTTACCTATGGTTCCCTTGCCAATGATTTTGCCTTGGTTGTTGTCTCCGAAGGTGACGTACCCTTCTTCTTTGCTAGTGAGCATAGAGAAATGAAATGGATCTCTAGTCATATGTTTTGAGCATCCACTATCTAGATACCATCTCTTGCTCCTAGCTTGTGATGGTGTATGTTTCTACAAGAAGGAATTATTTTTAGGTACCCATTTTCTTTTGGGTGCCTTAACAACTAATTTAACTTGTTCATCATATTGCATAGAATTGATCATGGTTCCTTTAGGAACCCAAATTAGTTTGTATGGACTAATTTTCTTGAATGGACATTTATAAGTTTTATGTCCATATTTGCAACAAAAGTTGCAATTGCTTTGGTGCCGAACATGTAAGACTGGGCCTTTAATGAAGGTGGTTGGATTTTGGTGAGGACTTCTCACAAATCTGATTCCACTACTTTTATGAACGTGACCCTTATTTATAAGGATCATGTTCAAAGACTTACTACCAACCTCAAATTTCTTCAAGGTGTCCTTAAGTAGCAAGTTCTCCTTTTGGAGAGATGGAGCTAAACTATCATGATATTCAGTTTTTAATTTATCGATATCACAAGTGAGACTATCATGCTCCTTTTTTAGCAATTTATATTTTCTACTAATTGTCTTACATTCATCAAATAACTCATGGAAGGCATTTAATAATTCATGATAAGATAAATCTGCATCAATTAAATCTGTTACCTCTTCTCCGATGGCCATTAGGGTGTAATGAGCAACTTGCTCGGTGTTCGACTCATCTTCTTCGGACGCGCTTGAATCATCCCACGTTGCCTTGAGCGCCTTCTTCTTTGATGTTCTCTTTTTGGCTTGAGGACAATCGTTCTTGTAGTGTCTCGATTTTTTGCACTCATAGCAAATCACTTGGTCCTTCTTTTGTTCGAATTTATTTTTTGTATTATTTTTAAATTCATTCTTTCTTAAATATTTTTTAAATTTTTGAGTCAAAAGTGCAATGTCATTGTCACTGTCCTCATCACTTGATGCTCCTTTCAAGTGGTCTTCTTGTGATGTGAGTGTCATATCCTTCCTGTTCTTTGGAAGGGGGTTCTCGAGCTCGTCATGAGCTTGATATGTCATTTTGTAGGTCATTAGAGACCCAAAAAGTTCTTCAAGAGGGAATATTTTAAGTCTTTGGCCTATTGAATGGCCGTAACTTTTGGATCAAACTTTTAGGGAGGGATCTTAAGATTTTAGTTACTAGTTCAAAGTTAGTAAAATCTTTACCAAGAGCTTTGAGTTCATTGATGACATCCGTGAACCAGTTGTACATGTCTCCAATGGACTCACTTGGTTTTATTCGGAAGAGTTCGTAAGAGTGCACAAGGATATTGATTTTGGGCTCTTTCACTCGGCTAGTGCCTTCATGAGTGACCTCAAGAGTTCTCCAAATATCAAAAGCCGAATCACAAATTGAAACACGATTAAATTCATTTTTGTCTAGTGCACAAAACAAGGCATTCATAGCCTTTGCGTTTAAAGCAAAAACCTTCTTCTCCGATTCATTCCATTCGCTCATCGGAAGAGAATATTTTTGAAATCCGTTTTCAACAATAGTCCAAAGCTCGAAATCCATGGAAATGAGTAAGATCCTCATACGTGTCTTCCAATAAATATAATCCGACCCATTAAACATGGGTAGACGTGTGATAGAATGACCCTCATGTATGCCGGAGTAAGCCATCTCTCTTGGGTATCAAACCAAATATGAGAGTGAGCCTTGCTCTGATACCAATTGTTAGGATCGGAGCGGCACTAAGAGGGGAGGGGGTGAATTAGTGCAGTGGATTAAAACGTCAGTTTTAACAAATCTTTCGTACAATAAAAATGGAACTTCGAAGTGCTTAACTTGAAAGCATATTCGTAAAGTTGTGCAGCAACGGTAATGAGGAAATAAAGCACGTAAGAAGGTTTGCAGTAATGTAAATAGCAATAATGAAATGCAAACCAGAGATCACGCCGATTTTAAAGTGGTTCAGTCAAATGACCTACATCCACTTGTGAGGCCCTCTTCGATGAGGCTCCCACCTTCCACTAGCAAATCTCTTGAAGGGGAAGGGCAAATACCCCTCTTACAACTTTTTACAAGCGGTTCACACTCTTACAAATTTTCAACAAGAAAGAAGGAGGTGAATACTCTAGCAAACTGAAAATAAGACTTACTAAGACTTACTAAGACTTACTAAGACTTTTCTAAGACCTTTCTCTCAATCAATTGCTTCTCAAAAAGTTATAATCTCAGCTGAGATTTGAGGGGTATTTATAGGCCTCAAGATGATTCAAATTTGGGCTCCAAAATTTGAATTCTCTTTGGTTCCCGATGCTGGCGGTGCCATCGCCTGTCAATGTCTGACACTGATAGTGGACTGGCGATGCCACCGCCCAGCCAAGCGGCGCCACTGCCTGGCTCTCGGGTGCTGGGCGGTGCAACTGCCCAGTCTAGCGGTGCCACCGCCAGACCAATCGGTTCACTAGTTAGGCTTTAAATTTAGCCCAAACCAAGTCTAATTTTGGGCCCAATTGGACCCTAACCAAGATATAGGATTATCTATAATCCTAATCCTAATTACATGTGAACTACATAACTAAAACATCCTAAGCAAGTTTTCAACCACGAACGTCGAGTCTTGTTTCGGTGAGCTTTCCGACGAACTTCTTCCGACGGACTCCCAGCAAGCTCCCGATCTTGTGATGACTTTAACGAGTAGCCGAGCTTTCTTGGTGATCTCCGCGAACCTCCGACGATCTCTTCAGTGAACTTTTAAAAATTCCGACAGGTTCCCGATTTCTTCTCGGTTGGTTCCGGCAATATCTCCGACGATTCTTCGGTCTCTTACACGTCCATCGAACTTGACTCCGGTATTCTTGCTTTATGTTTTCTGGTTATCGTAGTTAATCCTACACACTTAACTCAATAATATGGATTAGATCAATTAACCCATCAATTGATTTTATCATCAAAATCCGAGATTCAACACATAATACTTTTCATGAGTTATTTTTAATTTAGTTTATGATTATTTTTCTTAAAAATTACGTGAAAATAAAAAAAAAATAGAAATCATGCTTATCATTCTAGTAATTTTGAAAATAATCATGAAAATTGTATGTTTATGATAAACAAAATAATTTTGATTAAAAATACCTTATGAAATATGATATCTTACCTAATAAATTTATTTTTCGAAGTTATGCATGATGATGATGAGTTTTGGGTAATTTATAGTTTATTGATTATTGATGATTTCCATAATGATCTTTTACGATTTATGGATTATCGATTTATACCATGATGAAAGTTGCTTTCGAAAATGATGCACGGCTTTTGTATGCAAACTAAGCATGAAAAGATAGATTCACCCTAAAAAGAAAAATGTATGACTGCATTTTTTGATTTGATATAAAAGTGGCTTTAAAAAAAAAAAAAATTGATGTATGTTTGGATTTGACATAAATGAAATAGGCATGCTTATATGAAATAGTGAAGTGTCATGCTTGACAATTGTATACTTAATGATGCATAAAGTTGTAATAAAAATATTAATATTTTAATACTATGATTTGATGATTTTATGCATGACATTGTAAAGTTATATATAATGATGCATAATGATGAAATTGTGTAATAAACATATTAATCATTTTGAAACCATGTTTTAGTGTCATGCATATTGATCATGCTTAATAAATCTCGAAATTATGCTTGATGAATCTTATGATTTATGGATTATTGATTTTTACCATAATGAAAGTACATTATTGATCTTTGTTGTAATAAATCTTACTCTTTCGGTTTTAAACATGATACATGTTTTTATTTGGCATAAATGAAACAAAATCATATATTTTGAAACAATCGAAAAGAGGGAAACATTCTTGAAAATTATTTTGCTCAATCTTATTGATTTTGATGAATCCATTTGTATCATCTTTGTGAATCTCTTGGATTTTGATAATGATTTTCATGATTTAAATTTGAATAATTTTTTATCGAAATCATGATCTTGATCTCTTGAAATTTATAACATGAAATCCTTTATGAATCAAGATTTTTTTCTATTTAAAAGGAGATTTGTCGAAATGTTTCATAGTCTTTTAGTATTCATGATCTTGATAATTATGTTTTGAAACTCTATGTAAACCAAGAATGTTCATCATGATTCTCTCTTTGAATATTTAAAGAGGAAAATTTTCTAGATGAATCATGATTTTGATGATTGAATATTTGATGTGCATGAATTGAGATCTTGCTCTCCTACTATTCTTTTTGCTATTCACCAAAAGGAAGACTAATTCTAATAAACCATGATATGCTATGTGAATTTTATTTTATTTTTTGTATTATTTTTAAATTTGTTCTTTCTTAAATATTTTTAAAATTTTTTAGTCAAAAGTGCAATGTCATTGTCACTGTCCTCATCACTTGATGTTCCTTTCAAGTTGTCTTCTTGTGATGTGAGTGCTATATCCTTCCTATTCTTTGGAAGGGGGTTCTCGAGCTCGTCATGAGCTTGATATGTCATTTCGTAGGTCATTAGAGATCCAATGAGTTCTTCAGGAGGGAATGTTTTAAGGTCTTTGGCCTTTTGAATGGTCGTAACTTTTGGATCCCAACTTTTAGGGAGGGATCTTAAGATTTTAGTTACTAGTTCAAAGTTAATAAAATCTTTACCAAGAGCTTTGAGTCCATTGATGACATCCGTGAACCGGGTGTACATGTCTCCGGTGGACTCACTTGGTTTCATTCGGAAAAGTTCGTAAGAGTGCACAAGGATGTTGATTTTGGACTCTTTCACTCGGCTAGTGCCTTCATGAGTGACCTCAAGAGTTCTCCAAATATCAAAAGCCGAATCATAAATTGAAACACGATTAAATTCATTTTTGTCTAGTGCACAAAACAAGGCATTCATAGCCTTTGCATTTAAAGCAAAAACCTTCTTCTCCAATTCATTCCATTCACTCATCGGAAGAGAATATTTTTGAAATCCGTTTTCAACAATAGTCCAAAGCTCGAAATCCATGGAAATGAGGAAGATCCTCATACGAGTCTTCCAATAAGTATAATCCGACCTATTAAACATGGGTGGACGTGTGATAGAATGACCCTCATGTATGCCGGAGTAAGCCATCTCTCTTGAGTATCAAACCAAATATGAGAGTGAGCCTAGCTCTGATACCAATTGTTAGGATCGGAGCGGCACTACGAGGGGGCGGGGTGAATTAGTGCAGCGGATTAAAACGTCGGTTTTGACAAATCTTTCGTACGATAAAAATCGAACTCGGAAGTGCTTAACTTGAAAGCGTATTCGTAAAGTTGTGCAGCAAAGGTAATGAGGAAATAAAGCAAGTAAGAAGGTTTGCAGTAATGTAAATAGCAGTAATGAAATGCAAACTAGAGATTACGTCGATTTTAAAGTGGTTCGGTCAAATGACCTACATACACTTGCGAGGCCCTTCTTCGATGAGGCTCCCACCTTCCACTAGCAAATCTCTTGAAAGGGAAGGGTAAATACCCCTCTTACAACTTTTCTACAAGCGGTTCACTCTCTTACAGATTTTCAGCAAGAAAGAAGGAGGTGAACACTAGCAAATTGAAAATAAGACTAGCTAAGACTTTTCTAAGACCTTTCTCTCAATCAATTGCTTCTCAAAAAGTTGTAATCTCAGCTGAGATTTGATGGGTATTTATAGGCCTCAAGAGGATTCAAATTTGAGCTCCAAAATTTGAATCTTCTTTGGTTCCCGATGTTGGCGGTGCCACCGCCTGTCAGTTTCTGACACTGATAGTGGACTGGCGGTGCCACCGCCTAGCCTAGGCGGTGCTACCGCCCAGCTCTCGGGTGCTGGGCAGTGCAACCGCCCAGTCTGGCGGTGCCATCGCCAGACCCTTCGGTTCACTGGTTGGGCTTCAAATTTAGCCCAAACCAAGTCTAATTTTGGGCCCAGTTGGCCCCTAACCAGGATATAGGATTATCTCTTAATCCTAATCCTAATTACATGTGAACTACATAACAAAAAATATCGTAAGCAAGTTTTCAACCGCGAACGTCGAGTCTTGTTCCGACGAGCTTTCCGACGAACTTCTTCCGACGGACTCCCAGCAAGCTCTCGATCTTGTGATGACTTTAATGAGTAGCCGAGCCTTTTCAGTGATCTCCGTTAACCTCCGACGATCTCTTCGGCGAACTTCCTAAAATTCCGACAAGTTCCCGATTTCTTCTCGGTTGGTTTCGGCAGCATCTCCGACGATTCTTCGGACTCTTAAACGTCCATCGAACTTGACTCCGGTATTCTTGCTTTGTGTTTTTTTGTTATCGTAGTTAATCCTGCACACTTAACTCAATAATATAGATTAGATTAATTAACCCATCAATTGATTTTATCATCATAATTCGAGATTCAACACCTACGACATTTGCTAAGCTAAACAGGTCCCTTTGTCTACTCTTCCGACGAGCTTTCGGCGATCTTCTGGCGAACTTCCAACGATCTCTCGGCAATGTTCCGATAGACTCCCGGCAAGCTCCTAGACTTCGCGATGATCTTCTTGGCGAGTTCCAATGAGCTTCTCTAGCAAGCTCCGAGACTTCTCAGCTGGTTCCTCCAGAACTTCCGACAAACGTCCGGACTTTCGATGAACTCTCGAACTCCCAACGTAATCGCGTCCTTGACTTCGGGACTTCCTTTTGCTTCATGCCTTGCTATCATAGTTAATCCTGCACATGTAAAACATACTTCGATCTAGACAATTAATACTAAGCATTAATCAAGTTGTCCGGCATGTCATTGGTCCCTCGATGCTTCGTTTGATTCTTCGGTGCATCGTCCTCTCTTGCAGCCTATTGCGCAATCGGCCAATTGACTCCGCAACTCCGATATCCTTGGTGCAATATCCACTCTTCTTGGCATAATGCCCGAATCCATGGCCCGAAGCCTTCTATCGATATGTCGACCGTTCCTCCGACCCGACGTCCAATCTTCTGATATGTTTTCCTCGGCACAATATGATTTTTCCTGCTTTAATTGTCTCATCCTAATCGAAGTATCCTACATCACTCGAAATGCAGATTAAAACATAAACACATATAGATTGGTTTCATCATTAAAATATGAGATTCAACACCAATTACGTGCTAACTACAAAATCTAAGACATAATCTGAGCTAAACAAGTCCGTAAGTCTATTCTTCCGGTGAGCTTCCGACGAACTTCCGGTGAACCTCCGATGATCTCTCAACAATGTTCCGGCGGACTCCTGGCAAACTCCTGGACTTCACGATAATCTTTTTGATGAGTTTCGATGTGCTTCTCTAGCAAGCTTCGAGGCTTCTCGGCTGGTTCCGACATAACTTCCTATTAGGATCAAGAGCACACTAAGAGGTGGGGGTGAATTAGTGTAGTGGAAAAAGTTCGCTATTTCAAAAACCTTGTTTTGATTAAAGCCGATTCAACGAGAATGATTTCAACTCAATTCGTTTCGGAAGGAATTTGAGCTTGAAGTATTAAGTGAAAATGCAAGAGATGACTAAGGTGATTTGCAGCAATGTAAATCACACAAATGAAAAAAAATGTAGATTTCATAAAATGTTCATAGAAAGCTAATCTCGGAAGATATTTTACGTCGATACGAATGTAGTCGTATTTAAATCACAGTAAGGAGGAGAGATAGTTTACTATAAAGGAAAGATGCTCAAAATAAATGCAAACTGAGATTTAGAGTGGTTCGGTCAACGTGACCTACATCTACTATCAGCTTCCTCCTCCGACGAGGTCACTGGCATCCACTAGAAGTCTTCCTTCAATAGGCGAAGGCCAACCACCCTTTTACATCTTTTCTCTTTTTGACAAGCTTAGGAGACAACCCTTACAAGTTTCACTCCTCCCTTGAATGATCTCAACACTTATAAGAAAGAAGGAGGAGAACTCTAGCTTTTACAACACTTTTAAGGCCTCAAAGACTCAAGATAATGTCAAGATTTTGTTGCCCTTTCATATAGAAAAAGGTGGGGTTTTTATAGGCCCCAATGAGTTAAAAAATGGAGCCTAAATGTATCCATTCCTGGATTTCTGGGGCCCTAGCGGTACCACCACCATTACTGGGCGGTACTACCGCCTATCATATATTATTAGATAGTACTATCGCTCAGTCTGGGCGGTACTACCGCTTGACAACGCTCGAAGACCGAGCTTTGGCAATACCATCGCCTGATAGGGGCATTACCACCACTGGCAGTAATAACTGCCGGCAGTACTACCGCCTGACAGGGGCAGTACCACCACCCAGAACTCCTGGGAGACCAAGTCTCCCAAGCTTCGCCGGCCAGGATTTTAGGGGCCGAATGGGCTGTTCCATTCAACCCAATTTGGGTCTATTAAGGCCCCAGTTGGCCCCTGATTAAGTTAGTGGGATCACCTCCCAATCCTAACTTAATCTACACTCTAACTATGATAATTAAAATATCGTTACTGTAATTTATGTTCCGGTGCGTCAATCGCTTCTTCCAGCGAGCTTCCGACGAACTTCCGATGAACATCCGACGAACCCTCGGCAATGCTCCGGCGGACTCCTGGCAAGCTCCTAGACTTTGCAACGATCTTCTTGGCGAGTTCCAACAAGCTTCTACGGCAAGCTCCTGGACTTCTCGGCTGGTTCCCGTAGAACTTCTGACGGACGTCTAAACTTCCGACGAACTCTCGAACTCCCAATGTGATCTTGGTCTTGACTCCTATCGTAGTCAATCCTGCACACTTTTCTCAATATATAGATTAGATCAACAAATGATAATTGACTTCATCATCAAAATCCAAGATTCAACAATCTCTCCCTTTTGATGATGACAATCAATTGATGACGGAGTTAACCTTAACTCCCCCTATTTATATGTCATACTTGAGAAAAGTCATTCTTGAATTCAAAGCCTTTGAATTCAAGCTTTGAATTCAAGAGACATATTGATAAGTTAAATTTATTTAAATTTATCAATACATCCATCGTGATTCCTATCATGATGTAACTTTTTGAAAATGATGTCAAGGCATGACATCCATTTTCAAGTCTTATATTTCAAATATGAAGGATAGCAATCATATCAATTCATTCTATGATAAGATATTAATTTGTAAAATTGTAAGATAAGCTTTAGATATCTTATCATAATGCAAACATTTCAAGTGTAAAATTGCATACATCAATTTATCATCAATTTACCACATATTTCTCTCCCTTTGTCATCAACCAAAAAGGAGAGCGATTCAACAATAAATGCAAGTGTGGTAAAAATTCATGTCACAAAATCATATCAATCATATTTCAAGCATTCATGACATGGTATCATTCAAATGTTCTCAACATTGAGGAAATAGCTTTTATTACTTCTTCCCTTTTATTTATCATCAAGGCTTTGCATGAAGGATGAAAATAAGGAAGGTAAAGCCATTGAGACCCAACTTTAAATGAAGTTAAGATCGATAAGAGAGTTTCATTATGCTTTATTTTTCACAAGGATCAAGATATACATTTGAAAATAAATCCTTGCAAGTGTTCATCTCAAAAAAAATTCTTCCTTCATCAAGAAGGAATTTATGTGAAAGAATCATTATATCAAATCCATTTCTCAATTAAAATTAACAAAAGATAAATCCATGAGAGATGCATTTGTCAATTAATTCTATGTATCAAAAATCATAGAGTGATGGAGCATGGATATGAAATAGCTTTGATATGGTATAGGCTCATAAAAGCTCCATTCAAGAAATACATCAAGTGAAAGATAATCCGGAAAATTTATACATTCAATTCATGCTTTTATAAAGTGTTTTGTCATAGCTTTTCATCACTACTTGCATGAGGCAAAATCATTAGTGCTTTATAGTTATTAAAGATTAATAATCTGATGTATGATTAAAACTTCTCAAATCACAATCATGAAAGTATCAAAGCATAAAATTTCCAACATCAAAGTAAACATGTTATTGAGGCACACAATCTTATCATCATGTAAAATTCGTATCATAAAATTTTCCGCACCAAATTTAAGTGAGTGATCAAGGAATCAAGAAAGTCCGAAAACGAAGTTCAACAAATTCATGTATTCGGACAAATCAACATTCCTAATTCTCTTCTAATAAAATCAAATTGTTCTTCAATTAAAAGCTTTGTAAAAATATCAGCTAATTGTTGTTTAGTATCAATAAACTCTATGATTACATCATAATTAGTGACATGATCTCGTATAAAGTGATGTCTAATATTAATATGTTTTGTCCTATAGTGTTGAACCAGATTCTTTGTTAAACATATTACACTTGCGTTATCACATTTTATGGGGATATCTTTAAGATGAATCTTATAGTCCTCTAAAGTATTTTTCATCAACACAACTTATGCACATCATGCACCAGCTGCAATGTACTCAGCTTCGGTTATAGATAGTGCAATCGAGTTTTATTTCTTGGATGACCAAAAAACGAGTGCATGTCCCAAAAATTGATATGTTCCTGATGTTCTTTTTCTATCTAGTCTACATCTAGCAAAATCCACATCAGCATAAGCAATTAACTTAAAATTCTCGGATTTTAGATACCATAGTCCTAGATTTGTGGTTCTTTTAAGATATCTAAGTATTCTTTTAACTGTTTTGAGATGAGATATATTAGGATTAGATTGAAACATAGCACAAAGACCTACACTAAACATGATATCCGGTCTTATTACAGTGAGGTATAGTAGACTTCCTATCATACCTCTATAAGTTTTTTGATCAAAGCTTTCTCCACTTTTATCAATTTCTAACTTAGTGGAGGTGCTCATGGGAGTGTTAATAGCTTTTGAGCTATCCATATTGAACATTTTTAGCAAATCTAAAGCGTATTTTGGTTGACTAAGAAATGTACTATTACTTAGTTGTTTGATTTGTAAGCCCAAAAAGAACGTTAATTCCCCCATCAAACTCATTTCAAATTTAAGACTCATATTTTTAGCAAATGATTCACAAAGAGATTCATTCGTTGAACCGAAAATAATATCATCAACATAAATTTAAACAATAAGAAAATTATTTTCAAAATTTTTGATAAACAATGTAGTATCAACCTTGCCTTTAGAGAAATTATTTTTAATAAGAAATGAATTAAGTCTCTCATACCAAGCCCTTGGGGCTTGTTTTAAACCATAGAGAGCTTTGGTTAGTTTAAACACATGATTAGGGAAACTATTATTCTCAAATCCGGGAGGTTGTTCAATAGAAATTTCTTTGGAAATAAAGCCATTAAGAAAATCACTTTTGACATCCATTTGAAACAACTTAAAATTATTACTACTAGCATAGTTAAGGAGTATCCTTATGACTTCTAATCGAGCCATAGGAGCGAAGGTTTCTTCGTAATCGATATCATTTTCTTGGTTAAAACCTTTGGCCACTAATCTAGCCTTGTTTCTAACCACGATGCTAGATTCATCTTGCTTATTTCTAAAGACTCATTTAGTACCAATAACTAAATTGTTATTTGGCCTAAGAATAAGCTTCCACATCTCATTTCTATCAAATTAATTTAACTCATCTTGCATTGGGATAATCTATGAATCATCTTTCTTGGCTTCGTCAATACATTTAGGTTCAATTTGGGAGAGAAAAGTGGCATTGGCATAAAACTTTTTAAGAGAAGAACGTGTTTGAACCCCTTTAGATGTGTCTCCTATGATTAGCTCCTTAGGATGAGCATCTCTATACTACCAATCCTTGGGTAAGGATTTTTCGGAAGTGGATGCATCCAAGTTGCTAGTTGGAGAAGAGGTTTCATTTAAATTCAAAGTATTAAAATTAACATCATCATCAAAATCATTTTTCTTAATTTTGGAAACCTCATTAAAAACAACATGAATGGATTCTTCTATAATCAATGTTCTTTTATTAAAGATATGAAATGAGGAAATCAAAAAATAGTTAAGAAAAATTCCTTCATCGGATTTAGCATCAAATTTTCTTAAGGCATCTTTTTCATTCAAGATAAAATACTTACACCCAAAAACTTTAAAATATGAAACATTGTGTTTTTTGTTGTTCCACAACTAATAAGGAGTTTTGGTAAGTAAGGGTCTTACTAGAACTCTATTCATGACATAGCATGCCGTGTTTATGACTTCTGCCCAAAAATATTTGGGTAGGCTATGTTCATTCAACATGGTTCTAGCCATTTCTTGTAAATTTCTATTCTTTTTTTCTACTACTCCATTTTGTTGAGGATTTCTTGGAGTAGAGAAGTTGTAGTTGTATCCATTAGATTCACAAAATTCTTGAAAATCACGGTTTTAAAATTCACCACCGTGATCACTTCAAATTGACGAAATCATAAAACCCTTTTCATTTTGAACACGTTTGCAAAACTTAGAGAAATACCTAAAGCATTCACTTTTGTTTGCCAAAAAATAAGTCCATGTGTATCTACTATAATCATCTACAATAACAAAAGCGTATTTGCTACATCCTAGGCTTGATGTAGAAATTGGTCCGAACAAGTCCATATGAATCAATTACAAAGGTTGGTGCTTAATTGATTCTTAGGTTTGAAGCTACTTTTTATTTGTTTTCCTAATTGACAAGCATCATACACATTATCTTTGACAAACTTGATATGAGGAATTCGTTTTACAAGTTCTTTAGATGAAATTTGGGTGATTAGTTTTATGTTAGCATGAACTAATCTCCTATGCCAAAGCCAAGCATCATCATTCAAAATCGAAAAACACATTTCATTACAAAGATCATTAATGTTAATGGTGTATACGTTATTTTATTTTAACGCAATCATAGATGTGTTTTTGTGTGGTTTTTCAATAATGCAACTATTAGATTCAAATTTAACAATATATCCTTTGTCACATAATTGACTAATGCTCAAGAGGTTATGTTTTAAACCATCTATTAACAAAACATCTTCAATAAAGAAGTTGGATTTGTTACCTATGCCTTTGCCAATGATTTTACCCTTGTTATTGTCTCCGAAGGTGACATATCCTTCGTCTATGCGAGTGAGCCTAGAGAATTGAGATGGATCTCTAGTCATATGCCTTGAGCATCCACTATCAAGGTACCATCTCTTGCTCCTAGCTTGTGATGGTATACGTTTCTACAAATAGAATGATTTTTAGGTACCCATTTGACCTTGGGTGTCTTAAAAATTAATCTATATTGCTTATCATGTTGCATGGAATTCTTTATGGTTCCTTTAGGAACCCAAATCAATTTGTGCAGACTAACCTTTTTAAATGGACAATGATAAGCTTTATGTCCATGTTTGTAACAAAAGTTGCATTTGTTTTGGGACAAAATATACAAGATAGGGTCATTAATGAAGGTGGTTGGATTTTGATGAGAGCTACTCACAAATCCAATTTCACTTCTTTTATGAACATGACCCTTATTGGTAAGGATCATATTCAATGACTTGCTACCAACCTCAAATTTCTTCAAGGTATCCTTGAGTAGCAAGTTCTCCTTTTGGAGTATTTCTAAATCATGGCCATTTGTACATAGAGCTAAACTATCATTATGCTTGATTTTTAATTTATTGAATTTACTAATAAGAGAATCATGCTCCTTTTTGAATAATTTATATTTTTTACTAATTATTTTTTATTCATCAAATAAATCATGAAAAGTATTTAATAATTCATCAAACGATAAATTTGCATTAATTGAACTTGATACCTCCTCTCCAATGGCCATTAGTGCATAGTGAGCAACTTGCTCGGTGTTGGGCTCCTCTTCTTCAAATGCACTTGAGTCATCCCATGTTGCTTTAAGCGCCTTCTTCTTCGGTGTCCTCTTCTGGGCTTGGGGACATTCACTCTTATAGTGTCCCTACTTCTTGTATTCATAGCAAATTATTTGATCTTTCTTGGATTTAAATTTATTTTTAATGTCATTTTTAAATTTATTTCTTTTAATGTATTTTTTGAATTTCCTTGTTAAAAGTGCCAAGTCATCATCAAAGTTCTCATCACTTGAGTTTTCTCTCAAGTGATCTTCTTGTGTTCTTAGTGTCATATCCTTCCTATTCCTTGGAAGGGTGTCCTCAAGCTCTTCATGAGCTTTGCATGTCATTTCATATGTCATTAATGACCCAAATTAATTCTTCAAGAGGAAAGTTGTTTAAATCTTTGGCCTCTTGAATGGCCATGACTTCAGGGTCCCAACTCTTTGGAAGAGATCTTAAAACTTTATTAACGAGCTCAAAATTTGAAAAACTTTTACCAAGTCCTTTTAGATCATTGACGATATCCGTAAAATGGGTGTACATATCTCCAATGGTCTCACTCGGTTTCATTCGGAATAATTCATAAAAATATATTAAAAGGTTGATTTTTGACTCTTTCACTCTACTAGTGCCTTCGTGAGTCACTTTGAGTGTGTGCCAAATATCAAAAGTTGTTTCACAAATCAAAACTCGATTGAACTCATTTTTATCTAAGCATAAAACAAGGCATTCATAGCCTTGGCATTTAAAGTGAAAGTCTTCTTCTCCAATTCATTCCAATCGATTATTGGAAGAGAAGACTTTTGAAATTCATTTTTTACAATATTTTAAAGCTCAAAATTCATAGAAATTAGGAAGATTCTCATTCTAGTTTTCCAATAGGTGTAATTCGTCCCATTGAACATGGGCGGACGTGTAATTGAGTGACCCTCTTGGTTTCCGACAAATGCCATCTCTCTTGGGTTTTAATCCAACTGAGAGTGAAGCTCGCTCTGATACCAATTGTTAGGATCAAGAGCGCACTAAGAGGGGGGGGGGGGTGAATTAGTGCAGTGGAAAACTTTCGCTATTTCAAAAACCTTGTTTCGATTAAAACCAATTCAATGAGAATGATTTCAACTCAATTCGTTTCGAAAGAAATTTGAGCTTGAAGTCTTAAGTCAAAATGCAAGAGAGGACTAAGGTGATTCACAACAATGTAAATCACACAAATGAAAAAAAAATGTAGAGTTCATAAAGTCTTCATAGAAAGCCGATCTAGAAGATGTTTTACGTCAAAGCGAATGTAGACGTATTTAAAGCACAATAAGAAAGAGAGGCAGTTTGCTATAAAGGAAGGATGCTCAAAGTAAATGAAAACCAAGATTTTAGAGTGGTTCGGTCAACGTGACCTATATCCACTATCAGCTTCCTCCTCGGACGAGGTCACCGGCATCCACTAGAGGCCTTCCTTCAATAGGCGAAGGCCAACCTCCCTTTTACAGCTATTCTACTTTCGACAGGTTTAGGAGATAACCCTTACAAGTTTCACTCCTCTCTTGAATGATCTCAACACTTAGAAGAAAGAAGGAGGAGAACTCTAGCTTTTACAACACTTTTAAGGCCTCAAAGACTCAAGATAATGTCAAGTTTTCGTTGTCCTTTCATGCAGGAAAGGGTGGGATTTTTATAGGCCCCAAAAAGTTCAAAAATGGAGCCTAAAAATGTCCATTTCCATATTTCTGGGGTCCTAGTGGTACCACCACCATTACTGGGTGGTACTACCGCCTGTCATCTGTCACTGGGCGGTACTACCGCCTAACAGCACTCGAAGATCGAGCTCTGACAGTACCACCACCTGATAGGGGCGGTACCATCATTGGCAGTAATAACTGCCGGTGGTACTACCGCCTGATAGGGGCGGTACCCCCGCCCAAAACTCTTGGGAGACTAAGTCTCCCAGGCGGTGCCACCGTCGGCCCGGATTTCAGGGGCTGAATGGGCTATTCCATTTGGCCCAATTTGGCCCCTGATTAAGTTAGTGGGATCACCTCTGAATCCTAACTTAATCTACACTCTAACTATGATAATGAAAACATCATTACTACAATTCGTGTTCCGGTGCGTTAATCACTTCTTCTGACGAGCTTCCGACGAACTTCCGGCAAACTTCCGGTGAACATCCGACAAACCCTCGGCGATGCTCTAGTAGACTCTCAACAAGCTCCTGGACTTTGTGATGATCTTCTTGGTGAGTTCCGACAAGCTTCTTGTTAGAACCCTTACATATTCTAAACTTGGGGTTGATCTCTTTAGGGGATCGGCCTCCTTGGAACTCTATAGGGGTTCTTCCCTCCAAGTTGCTGCTCAAAGGCTGTAGAAAAGATTCATCTATTGCTTGTGAAAAGAGAAGGAATACATGACTATTTATAGGGCTTCTAAACCCTAACTCCTAATAGGACTCCTACTTCTAACCAACTCCTAATAGGACTCCTACTTAAGATTCCTATTCCTTTACAACTCCTAATCCTTAAGACTCTTATTCCTTTACAACTCCTAATTCTTCTTTAAGAAACAACCTCCTAACCCTAGCCGGCCTCTTTACCTCTTTAATAGGGGTCGGCTTAGGTAGGTTTTACATGAATGTCCCTCTCAATTAGGACTCTCCTAGCTAGAGTCCTAACAAACCCGCCCTCTTCAAATCAGCCTTGTCCTCGAGGCTGACGATTCATGAATTCTGGGAATTTGATCTTCAAGTCGTCATAGTTCTCCCAAGTGGCATCTTCTGATAATAGGTTCGCCCACTGTATTAGCACTTCAGTAGCGGGTCGTTATCGTTGAGCACATTCCATCGATCAATAATAGCACTTGGTTGGGTCTGGAGTTCTCCTTGCATAGTCATATTTGGTGGGTGGCTTTGGGCTATCTCCAAGCACCTATTTATAACTTTTGTATGGCCATCGGTTTGTGGGTGATATGTCATACTCCTTTTCAATTTAATACCCTGCATATGGAATAACTTTGTCCAAAATCTGCTTGTGAAGATGCAAGTAGAATTTGTCACAAGCATAATGCATCTCTTATAGTGTAATTATTTTGAGTCCCAATTGTAATGAGCCACGGAGCTTGGTGCTTCCTCCAATTTTTGTAAAATCTACTTGGTGCTTATAATCTTACTAGTCTCTAAATCTTCCTGTCATTCTATCTTAATATCCTCAAGGAAGTCGCTGGTCGGAAGTGAAACGGTCGAAACTTCAGCTTGCTCAGTTAGTTGCGAAAGCGCATCTGCAAGAACATTCTTTTTCCCCTTTTTGTAAGTTGTTTCATAATCAAATCTAAAAAGTTTTGTTACCCATTTTTACTGCTCAGAGGATGATATCGTTCGCTCCAAAGCGTACTTAAGGCTTTTTTGGTCGGTTTTAATTTGAAATCGTTGACCAATCAAGTAGGGTCTCCACCGCGTTGCTGCGCGCACAATGGCGAGCATCTCCTTATCATATGTTGACTTATTTTGATAGGACGGAGATAATGCCTTGCTAGTGTATGTGAATGGTCGACCATCTTGCATGAGAATGGCTCCAATTCTGACTCCAGATGTGTCGGCCTCAATAATGAATGGTCGGTTGAAATCTGGTAGTGTTAGCACTGACGTCGTCGTCATGGCTGCCTTAAGTTTGTTGAAGGCAGTGGAGGCTCTGTCCGACCATTAGAAGACATCTTTTTTCAGTAAGGAAGTAACTGGTGCACTAATCTCTCCATAGTTTTTCACAAACTTGCAGTAGTAGCCTGTTAAACCCAGAAAGCCATGTAGCAATTTTATGTTCCTCAAGGTAGGCCAGTTTTGCATTGCTTCAATTTTGAAGGGGTCCACCATCACACCATCCTCTGATATGATATGCCCAAGATATTTCACCTTTTGTTGAAGAAAGTAAAAATTCGTAGTGGCCGTTGTGTGTTCGAAAGGCGGTTTTCGGTATGACTTCTTCATACACTCGTATTTGATAATACCCGGATCGAAGGTCCGGCTTTGCGACGATTTGTGCTCCCTTTCATCTAGCAATTCATCTGTTATTGGAATAAAGTATTTGTTCTTGATGGTTATGCCATTGAGAGCTCGATAATCAATGTATATTCGCCATGTTCCGTCCTTCTTGTGTACAAGTAGCACCAGTGAAGAGTAGAGGTTGCAACTTGGCCGAATAACTCCTGTTTCGAGCATCTCTTTTACAATCCTTTCTATTTTATCCTTCTGGAGATGTAGATACTGATATGGCTGAGTATTTGCTGGAGGTTTGCCTGAAAGAATCGTTATATAATGATCATGCCGACTGGTAAGAGATAGGTTGTGCGGTTCGTCAAATATATCTGAAAATTCAGCAAGCAAAGGAAGTAGGTTTGGATCTTCAAATTCTATTGGCTCTCCCTTAGTTTGCTGCTCAAGTTGTACCAAAAGGCCATTGCATGCTTTATGCCAAACCTTCTTCATTTGTTGTGTGCAAATCGTCGTTATGTCGCCCTCACGTTTCCCATTCCGTATCACCTGTTTCTCCTTACTGTAAAATTTCATAATTAGCTGCATAAAATTTCAAGAAATATCACCTAATGTCGTCAACCATTTAATTATGAGCATGGCCTCATGATCATCAAGAGGGAGAAGGAAGAAATATGCAATTATCTCTTGGTCCTGCAGCAATAGTTTCTCCTGCGGGCGCCTACGATCATAATTCAAAATCCGTTCGTCGACGACCTTAACGTCAAACCTACTGCAATTCTCAATAGGTAAGGCCATCTGGATAGTAACCTTACTATTTAGAAAGTTATTAGGACTGCCCGTGTCGATAAGAACAGTGATCGGTTGTTGTTTGAGAAGGCCTCCAACTTTCATCGTTTGCAGGTTTGAGTAGCCAGCTAGTGCATGTACCGTAACTTCAGTCGGTTGTGGCTCTTCTTCTGCATCTTCTTCTTCATATTCAAGGCTCTCTTCTAGATGTTCAATGACCTCTTCTTCTATTGGTTTAATCATAAGAAGTCTCCCTTTACTACAGCGATGCTCACGGCTCCACGGCTCGTCACAATGCCAACATAACCCCTTCGCATATCGCTCCCGAAGCTCTTCTCTTGTTAACCTCTTTGGTGTAGGTACTTGGTCGATAGTAGGGGGGGCTGAGGGCTTCAATATTACTGGTTGAGGAGTGACCCTAGTCCTCCGAGCTTCATGGTTCAATTGCTCCTCTTGATGTTGTGCGAAAGAGATGGCTGCCATAAGCGTATACGGTTGTCGCGCTTTAACTTCTCCTCGGATCTCCGGCTTCAAGCCCTCAATGAAGGTCCTCAATAGCTATTTTTGAGACCAATCATGAGTTTGATTAGATAACCTTTCAAACCTGGTTTGGTACTCCTGAATGGTGGAGGTTTGTCGGATCTTTGCTAGTTGTTCGTCAATATTCTCGTAATCGGTTGGTCTGAAGCGAATCAGCAGTCCTTCTTTGAATTGTCGCCATGAAAGGACTCCATAAGTATGTTCAAACCAGTCAAACCACTGTATAGCATCCCCTTCAAGATGCATAGCTGTAATTTTCACCATAGATACATCCGCGATTTTATGGTACCGAAAATATCGCTCCGCGCGCGAGATCCAACCAATCGGGTCTCCTTCTTCCCATCTAGGGAAGTCCACTCTCATGCATGGATAGTTGGGGTTGGTCATATAGCCTACCCTCCCTGGGAAGTCATCTCTTCGGGCTTGGTGTGATTGGGCAAAGTTCTCTCCTTGATATGATTTCTTCGGGCTTAGTGGTCGGCCCAATCTGAGTTCGGTAAAGAGCGTCCGAATCTTATCCTCCATTCGTGCCTCCAAGGCTTCGAATTTAGCATTGATTGCCTCCTTAGATGCCATAGTATATGGCCCCAAATCAATGATGTTAAGATCTCTCTTTTGCTGTTGGGTTAAAGGCATGCATAGGTTGAGAGAAGTGATGGTCGAAAGTGTTGGTGGATTGGTGGATGTAGGCTGCGGTTTAGGCTTGTTTTGTGGATGTTTTGGGTGCAGTTTGAGGGTATGGTTTGGTAGAGTTTTAGGGCTGTGGATGAAAGTTTTGGATCTGTGGTAGATGGTAGCAAAGGTTTGACAGAAATCCGTGGAAGTTGCAGCAAGTATGTGCTGTCTTGTAAGAGTAGAATTGTCGTCGAAGAAACAACGGTTTCTCGACGTAATTTCCACCAAAAACTTAAGAGAATTGAGGATGGAATTGATAACAAAATCACAGTTTATAAGACAGCAAGGATATCTAATTTAATCAAGAAAATTTCGGTAGTATAACAGCAAGGAAATTGGTGCAAGTTGCAATTGCAGAATTGTCGTCGAAAACTTTTAGCGGGATACGATGAAAATTTGCAGCAACATAAAATCATTTTTAGAGATGAATTTCTTAATAGATCAATCTTAGATGGAAGCCAAGATGATCTATGAAGAGTATAAGAAATTTCATTCAAAAAAGATTGCAAATAGATGGGTTAAGGCAACGATATGCAGCTGAAATTTTCTGCAGCATAGATTTTCAAGTGCAGCAGATTGGACATAAAAGATCAGTAGTTTATATTGAGAATTTTTCAATGAAACTAAAGGGAAATCTACTGTTAGGAAGTGTCAAAGATGTCATAAAAATTTCGTAAAAATTTGGATAGAAAAAGCATAGTAGCAAGATCAAATAGATGGTGCTATGCGGCTTGAATTCTGCAATTCAAGTGCAGCAGATTGGACATAAAAGATCAGTAGTTTATATTGAGAATTTTTTGATGAAACCAAAGGGATATCTACTGTTAGGAAGTGTCAAAGATGTCATAAAAATTTCATAGAAATTTGGATAGAAAAAGCACAGTAGCAAGATAAAAAAGATGGTGCTATGCGGTTGGAATTCTGCAATGTATCTTTGGTCGTAGAGATGAAAACTTTATGACGAAAAGTTTCTGCAGCAATATAGGAACGATTTTTTTTTTTTTTTGGATTTTCGAATAAGGATAACTAAATTGCAGCAGCAGTAAGGTAGGAAACCAGAACCTGTTGCAATTCATGGGGAGATCAAAGGATGATGCGCGGTGGTGGAGATGATGGCGGAATTCGGTAACGATCTTTTAAGCAATTGTGGGAATTGCTTTGGATGGTTGTAGAGGGTTGATGAATGGCTGTGGAAGGGCAGCAAGATGCCAAGAACGCTACTCTGATACCAGGTATTAGAACCCTTACAGATTCTAAACTTGGGGTTGATCTCTTTAGGGGATTGGCCTCCTTGGAACTCTATAGGGGTTCCTCCCTCCAAGTTGCTGCTCAAAGGCTGCAGAAAAGATTCATCCATTGCTTGTGAAAAGAGGAGGAATACATGACTATTTATAGGGCTTCTAAACCCTAACTCCTAATAGGACTCCTACTTCTAACCAACTCCTAATAGGACTCCTACTTAAGACTCCTATTCCTTTACAACTCCTAATCCTTAAGACTCCTATTCCTTTACAACTCCTAATTCTTCTTTAAGAAACAACCTCCTAACCCTAGCCGGCCTCTTTACCTCTTTAATAGGGGTCAGCTTAGGTAGGTTTTACATGAATGTCCCTCCCAATTAGGACTCTCCTAGCTAGAGTCCTAACACTTCTATGGCAAGCTCCTGGACTTCTCGGTTGGTTCCCGTAAAACTTTCGATGAACGTCCGGACTTCCGACGAACTCTCGAACTCCCAATATGATCTTTGTCTTGACTTCGGCATAACACTTGCGGCATGTCTTACTACCATTGTAGTTAATCCGTCACACTTTTCTCAATATATAGATTAGATTAACAAATGACAATTGACTTCATCATCAAAATCTAAGATTCAACACTTCCGACGAACTTCCGGACTTCCAACAAACACTCGAACGCCCAACGTGATCTCGATCTTGACTTCGGGACTTCATTTTGCTTCATGACTTGCTATCATAGTTAATCCTACACATGAAAAACACACTTCTATCTAGACAATTAATACTAAGCATTAATTAAGTTGTCCGGCATGTCATTGGTCCCTCGACGCTTCGTCCGATTCTTTGGCGCATTGTCCTCTCTTACGGCCTATTGCCCAATCGGCCAGTTGACTCCGCAACTCTGATATCCTTGGCACAATATCTGCTCTTCTTGGCCGGATGCCCGAATCCATGGCCCGAAGCCTTCTGTCGATACATCGACCGTTCCTTCGGCTCGACATCCAATCTTCTGACATGTTTTTCCCTGGCACAACATGATTTTTCCTACTTTAATTATCTCATCTTGATCGAAGCATCCTGCATCACTTAAAATGTAGATTAAAACATAAATACTTATCGATTGGTTTCAACATCAAAATCTGAAATTCAATAGGTACCACTACCCAATCTGGCGGTATTACTCCTTGACAAAGCCTTCGAGACTAGTCTCTAGCGGTACCAGTGCCTGATAGGGCGGTACCATTGCCTAGCAACATTAACTGCTGATGGCACCACCACCCAGTCTAGGTGGTACCACCGCCTAGACCACTTGGGAGGCTGAACCTCTAGCGGTTCCATCGCCCACCCTGGTGTTGGGAAATCTTAGGGGGCGACATCACATGCGCAGTGGAAGAACAAGAAAACAAAATCCCCGATTCCCAAAGAGATGTTCGTCGTCGTGCGAAGATTGGTGTGCAAAATCCACGAAACTCAAAACTGCATATAGAGTATATTGTGTTACATAGGGAGATCGTATATCCTTGTTTCTTTGTAGATCCTTAGAAGAGGGTAAAGGAGGTCAAGCGTCCTCCTCTCTAGCGGTGATCCACACAGTAGGGTTGCGACGACGCTCCTCAAAACTCCAGGCCTGCTCTGAGGTGGAGAGGGAGAGGAGAATAGGAAAGGCAAGCAAAGGCTCTAGCCTATGAGGCTCTGAATCCCTCCTATTTATAGAGGTTCCCTATCAAACCCTAATGGGTCCTCCCCTAGTGGGTATTGGATCTGTATCCAATAAGACAAGGGCTCCATCGGATATCTCATATCCGAACCTCTACTCATCGCAATGCCTACCATATGTGTGTGACCCTCTAGGCCCAATATCGAGCTGGCCATGAGTCATACCCGTCAGAACTCCTTCTAACTCGGTGAATTATTATCTCTGTAATAATTCACTTGACTCATCGACTACGGACGTACTAGGCCACTACGCCGTAGTCCCCAGATGATACAGGGGAATCCAATCCATTGGGCCTGTCTATCCTCAGTTACCGTGTACCTATAGTCCCTCATCCATCTAATATCCCAGAGACTGTATATCGAGCATGGTGCTGTTAGACCTATACGGTTTCTACTCGAGTCTCGCTCTAATCGGATTCTCTCGGAGAACTCTTTCTCTCTCAACCCGAATGACCCTGTTCAGGGATTTGTCTGAGCAAGAAAACATCGGATATTCCTCTCATGACGTCGAGAGTGGATGATCCTCTATCAACACTAAATAGCCCTCGTAAGGTCGACTACCATCCCAATGACTAGCTGTACTAGATCTGGGATAGACAAACCTATAAGTCTGGTATCAAAGAGTGGAGCACTCATACAGGACATCCTTGGTGTCTCAAGTCCAAGGACCAAATACACCACTAGGACTACGGAATCGCTGTCTGACAATAAGGCATCATCAACCATCCAGCATTCCGTAAGCGGATCAATCAGTAAACTCATTCTCCAATGAGCACCTGTACTGTATCCCTAGTGTCCCTACACGAGCAGCTATGAGACCAGCTGCATCCATCATATGGACGGGTATACAGCACACCAGTCTGTCCGGTTATCACGATGTCCCTCTCGAGCAACCTAAGACCGGGATTATTTAGGATATGTGTTTAAAGGTGAATCGATCTCATTATCGTGATCTCATCACGATCCGATTTCCATTGCACAAATCCAAGGACATCACAATATATATGCATTTATGCAATAGTTATAAAGTGATATATGCCAAAATATAATAAGCAAAAAGATTCTGTATCAAGTCACACATGCCATCACTCACGTGATTGGCTTGCTGGGCACCTATGACTAGCAATCTCCCACTTGACCTAAAGCCAATCACCTATGTGTCTAATCCCCATCAGACCCCTGTGACGCTCAAAGAAAAAATGAGACAACGGCTTTGTCAGTGGATCTGCATTATTATCTTCGGATGGAACTCTTTCCACTGCTACATCTCCTCGGGTTACGATCTCTCTGAAAAGCTGGAACCTCCTTAGAACACTTCTAATGAGACCCGGGTTCCCTTATTTGAGTAATCGCCCCATAGTTGTCGCAATATAAGGAAGTTGACTTCTCGCTATCCGGAACGACTCCCAAATCTGTGATGAACATCTTCAACCAGACTCCCTCCTTTGCTGCATCTGATGCAGCACCTCCACCTCTATGGTCGAGTCAGCAGTAGTATCTTGCTTGAAACTCTTCCAGCACACTGCTCCTCTATTTAAGGTGTACACATATCCTGAATTCGACTTGCTATCATCGACATTAGACTGAAAACTTGAGTCAATGTAGCCTTCAACCTTAAGGCTATTACCTCCATATACTAGTAAAAGATTCTTAGTCCTTTTTAAGTACTTAAGGATACGCTTTACTGCTTTCCAATGCTCCAAGCCTGGATCCGCTTGATACCTGCTCGTGACACTCAGAGTATGCGCTATATCAGGCCTAGTACATAGTATGACATACATGATAGACCCTATTGCTGAGGCATAAGGTATCATATTCATGTTCGCCAATTCTTCTGGAGTCTTTGGAGACATACTCGTAGAAAGCGATATCCCATGTCTCATCGGTATGAGACCTCTCTTGGAATTTTCCATGCCAAACCTTTTGACAATGGTTTCTATGTACCTGGACTGGGACAAGCCAAGCATCCTCTTAGATCTATCTCTATAGATTCTAATCCCCAAGATATAAGATGTTTCCCCTCAGTCTTTCATGGAGAAGTGTCTAGATAACCAAGCCTTTACTGTGGATAGCATTCCTACGTCGTTCCCAATGATAAGGATGTCATCCACATATAACACCAAAAAGGTGATAGCGCTTCCACTTACCTTTCTGTACTTACAAGGCTCATCTTCATTCTTTAACGAAGTCATAAGATCTGATTGCCTCATCAAATCTTATGTTCCAACTTCGGGAAGCTTGCTTTAGTCCATAAATGGATCTAAGCAACCTACACACCTTATCTGGGCCATTCTTGGATACGAATCCCATTGAGGAATGCGGTTTTCACATCCATCTGCCAGATCTTATAATCATAGTGTGCTGCAATAGCCAATAGAATTCTGATGGATTTTAGCATTGCTACGGGTGAGAAGGTTTCATCGTAATCAACACCTTGCCTTTGACGATACCCCTTAGCCACTAGCCTTGCTTTATAGGTCTCTACCTTTCCATCTACTCCAATCTTTTTCTTAAAGATCCACTTGCAACCGATGGGTATAATACCTTCGGACGCATTAACTAGGTTCCAAACCTTATTGGAGTACATAGAATCAATCTCAGAATCATGGCTTCTTGCCACTTCCCATAGTCTATGTTCCTTCTCAAGGAACACTGCTCTCTTAGCTACAAAGACCTTTTGGTCCTCGAGATGATAGAAATAATACCCATAAGTTTCCTTGGGTATCCCACAAATTTGCATCGCTCTGTCCTTGATTCTAACTTATCGGGGTTGTGTCTTTTAACATGGGCAGGGTAGCCCCAAATCTTAATAACCTTAAGATCAGGCTTCTTCCCTTTCCATATCTCATATGGTGTAGACACTACCGACTTAGTTGGAACTCTGTTCAGAAGGTAAGCTGCGGTCTCTAGGGCATATTCCTATAATAAGATGGGTAGGTCAACGAAACTCATCATGGACCGTACCATATCTAATAACGTACGATTTCTCCTTTCAGAGACACCATTGAGCTGAGGTGTATAATGAGGTGTCCATTGGGATAATATCCCATGGTCCTTGAGGAACTGAGTAAACTCTGTACTTAAGTACTCACCTCCTCGATCTGATCGAAGAGTTTTGATACTCTTTCCAATCTGGTTCCCCACCTCATTCTTATACTCTCTGAATTTCTCAAAGGCCTCGGACTTGTACTTCATTAAGTACACATATCCATACCTTGAGAAATCATCAGTAAATGTAATGAAGTAGGAGTAACCTCCAATGGCATGAGTTGACATGAGTCCACATACATCACTATGTATGAGTTCCAACAGCTAAGTAGCTCTCTCTCCAGTTCCACTAAACGGAGAATTGGTCAGTTTTCCACGAAGGCAAGGCTCGCAAGTTGCATATGACACATAGTCGAATAGATCTAGATATCCATTATTTAGCAACTTTTGAATCATTCCCTCATGGATATGACCTAGCCTACAATGCCATAGGTATGCACTGTTCACCTCATCTCGTTTCCTCTTAGACACTTATATTCATGATATGTGGAGTAGTGTCTTGCATAAACAAACCTTTATGCAATATTCCTCTCATCAATCTCCCCTCGGCTTTGCTAGAATTTACAATAAATTGTAGATGTAATAAGCAATACTGGTATCCAATACTAATGCACTATCACAAAAATCTGACAATTGGAGATTGATTATGAATATACTTGAAGCTTCTCTAAGCTTCTATTTCGCCCTTTCTGCAAGGTACTCCTTGTAGTTCCTCTTCCAGTGCCCATCTTGACCACAGTGGAAGCACTGGCCTTTGTCCTTTGCTGGGTCTTTCTTAGCAACCGTTGCTTTACCTGGTTTGCCCTTGCCCTTTCCCTTCTTAAGGGACCTTTCTACTTTCCTTTTCTTTCTGGTCTCACCAGTATAGAGAACTGGCTTCTCTTTCTTAATAGTACTCTCTGCCTCCCTCAACATATTGAGGAGCTCTAGGAGAGTCACCTCAAGCTTGTTCATATTAAAATTCATTATGAACTATGAAAAGGAATTTGGTAGGGACTGAAGCACAATGTCCATACACAAGTTATCCTCTAGGACCAGTCCTAGACCTGTAAGTTTCTCTATCCACTCAATCATCTTTTGGACATGGTTCTGAACCGGTGACCCCTCAGTCATCCTAGCGTGGAAGAGGCTCTTGTATATCTCATATCGCTGAGTCCTTCCCTATTCCTCAAACAATTTGCGGACATGTAGGAGAATGGATTTGGCATCCATCTTTTCATATTGTCTCTATAACTCAGGAGTCATAGACATATAGCACTGAGCAAGAGTGGAGTCATCAATGTACTTTACGTAGCGAGCGATCTCATCCTCGTTTGCCCGTTCTTCGGGCGCAGGCATCACTGTATCAAGGACGTACACGATTTTCTCCGCTGTGAGAATAATTCTCAAGTTGCAGAGCAAATCCGTATAATTTGGACCAGTGAGGCGGTTGACATCAAGTATGCCATGTATGGGATTTGAAAGCGACATTTTCTGAAAATAAAGATGCAGCAGAAATGAATAACATGCAGATTTTACAAGAAATAAACTATCAAGATATGGACTTCTATCTTAATATGCTCCCACTATTTTACTAACGAGTCACGCGACACCCTTAGCACGTGAAACGAAAGTCTCCGGCAGACTTCTAGTAGGGATCAGGATCCAATCAACGTCTTAGTGTAACCTCGAGGGACTCGACCAATCACACTAAGCCTAAAAGGTAGGCAACTCTTGCCGATCACAACTCCTTGTGATTCCCATCCTATTCGGCCTCCGAATCACCATGGCCTCGAGGGACTCGACCAACCATGATGCTCGGTTAAGTCAACACCTTCGTTACAAGATGAGTCTGATTTGATGATATACCCTCGAGGGACTCGACCAAGCATACCATGCCCTCAGGTCACCGGTGACATCTCTATGTTGTAAGCAAGATAGCGAATCGCGATATAGGTGAGTCTCGAGGGACTCGACCAACTCAACCTACACCGGGAGTCGGTTCCTACTTATAACGATGGAAGGCCACGTGGGTCAATCTAATTGTCTCACGTTTACCGACTTAATATTATCGAGAGATGTTTCTATGATTTGGTCTCCTAATATGACATGTCACACATATACATATTTAATATATATCTACATCGCATGCAAATATATATACATATCTAGTATGTGTATAAGCAATCACACCAGATGATCATGGACCACAACCTAATATGATTAGGCCCGAGCCAATAAGCCTAATCACTCACATCAAGATCTATGTGTGCAACGGTGCATCTCCATGCCCTGTGATCGTCCATCTCGTCCTCGTCGGTTCCGTCGACATCTTGATGCATCTTCATGCATCACGATCGTCCGTCTCGTGGGTCCCGCTATCGCATCCACGCTCCCGCTGTGCCTCCTCATGTGATTACAATTTAATCATAGGTACGCAGGCCCGACAATAAACGAGAAATATAATGGAGGCTCGCAGACTTCAATAATAATAATCACAAGTACACACATCACACGGTCCATGATCATCCGTCCACACATCAAACATCACATGTATAAATAATCATCATCATGTAGGACTACTAGATAATAATAAAAATAATAATCAACTAAACCTTTTAATTAATTAATATTTTCTGAAAACAGGGACATGTAGGGAATTTCTCAATTCCTAAGGGTATTTTCGTAATTTGGATAAAAAGACAGAAACTGGAATTTCTCAAATTCACAGGGGCAAAACTATCTTTTTGCCCAAAACCCTAATTCCCTCTTACTGCTGTCGCCGCCGCCCTACTGGCGGCGGCCTGTACGACGGGGCGAGGGCGCTGCCCTCGCCTGCAGGCAGCACGCCCGCTGGCGGCGCCGCCGCTGCGGGTGGGCGCCCTTGCGGGCGGTTCTGCCGGCGGTGCTGCCCCTGCAAGTTGGCGCCCTGCTGGCACCTCCGCCTGCGCAAGCGGTTCTGCCCGCGGGGCATCGCCCGCAGGCGGTGCTATCTCGACAGGCGGCCGCCCCTACGGGGGGGTTTCGCCCGCAGGAACAGCGACGGCAGGCGTCGCTGCCCTACGGCGCCTCACCCCGCGGGAGAAGCAGTCGCATGCACCTATGCCCGCGGACTGCTAGCCCCGCCGGACGCAAGCCTGCTGCAAGCAGGCCGTCGGCCGACTGTTGCAGACGCAGCCCCTATGCTACCCGCCTTCGGCTGTGCTGCACGCACACAGATCGAGGGCAACAACTGTTGTTGCCCATCCTTATTTTTGCGTCTACGATTTTGACGTCAAAATTCTTCCTAAACACAACACACGTAGTTCAAAACCAATCATTCGCATGAACAACCTGGCTCTGATACCACTGTTGGGAAATCTTAGGGGGTGACATCACATGCGCAGCGGAAGAACAAGAAAACAAAATCCCCGATTCCCAAAGAGATGTTCGTCGTCGTGCGAAGATTGGTGTGCAAAATCCGTGAAACTCAAAACTGCGTACAGAGTATATTGTGTTACCTAGGGAGATCGTATATCCCTGTTTCCTTGCAGATCCTTAGGAGAGGGTGAAGGAGATCAAGCGTCCTCCTCTCTAGCGGTGATCCACACAGCAGGGTTGCGACGACGCTCCTCAAAACTCTAGGCCTACTTTGAGGTGGAGAGGGAGAGGAGAATAGGAAAGGCAAGCAAAGGCTCTAGCCTATGTGGCTCTGAATCCCTCCTATTTATAGAGGTCCCCTATCAAACCCTAATGGGTCATCCCCTAGTGGGTATTGGATCTGCATCCAATAAGACAAGGGCTCCATCGGATATTTCATATCCGAACCTCTACTCATTGCAATGCCTACCATATGTGTGTGACCCTCTAGGCCCAATATCGAGCTGGCCGTGAGTCATACCCGTCAGAACTCCTTTTAACTCAGTGAAATATTATCTCTGTAATAATTCACTTGACTCATCGACTACGGACGTACTAGGCCACTACGCCGTAGTCCCCAGACGATACAGGGGAATCCAATCCATTGAACTTGTCTATCCTCAGTTACCGTGTACCTATAGTCCCTCATCCATCTAATATCCCAAAGACCGTATATCGAGCATGGTGCTGTTAGACCTATACGGTTTCTACTCGAGTCTCGCTCTAATCGGATTCTCCCGGAGAACTCTTTCTCTCTCAACCCGAATGACCCTAGCTAAGGATTTGTCTGAGCAAGAACACATGGGATATTCCTCTCATGATGCCGAGAGTGGATGATCCTCTATCGACACTCAATCGCCCTCGTAAGGTCGACTACCACTCCCAATAACCAGCTGTACTAGATCTGGGACAACAAAACCTATAAATCTGGTATTAAAGAATGGAGCACTCATACAGGACATCCTTGGTGTCTCAAGTCTAAGGACCAAATACACCACTAGGACTACGGAATCGCTGTCTGACAATAAGGCATCATCAACCATCCCGCATTCTGTAAACGGATCAATCAGTGAACTCATTCTCCAATGAGAACCTGTACTGTATCCCTAGTGTCCCTACACGAGCAGCTATGAGACCAGCTACATCCATCATATGAACGGGTATACAGCACACCAGTCTGTCCGGTTATCACAATGTCCCTCTCCAGTAACCTATGACTGGGATTATTTAGGATATGTGTTTAAAGGTGAATCGATCTCATTATCGTGATCTCATCACGATCCGATTCCCATTGTACAAATCCAAGGACATCACAATATATATATACATTTATGCAATAGTTATAAAGTGATATATGCCAAAATATAATAAGCAAAAAGATTATGTATCAAGTCATACGTGCCATCACTCACGTGATTGGCTTGTTGGGCACCTATGATGTAACACCCCTCATTTTCGAATTTTCGTATAAATTTCTGGTGATAATGTAAGCATTTATTTTAAATTGACAAAAAAAATAGAGTATGAATCAGAGGTAACTTATTTGTAAGATTTGTGAGATCTGTTCAAAAAAAAAAGAAAGAATCTGGGGACCTATATGTAAACCCTAAGGACCTAATCGTGAATATGATAAAAACAAGGACTAAACTGCAAAATGCACAAAATGACAAATTCCACCGTTTAAGCCTCTCTGCCTTCGTTCTTAAGGAAGCAGAGAAGGCAGCTCGTGGGTGATAAGGGAAAGAAAGAAAGAAGAAGAAGAAGAAGAAGAAGAAGAAGAAGAAGAAAATTGGGGTTTTTAGGGTTCTTGCTTTAATCTTTTCACTTCGGGTCAAATTTCTCAAAGGCAAGTGTTCTAACCCCATCCTACAGAATTTTTAGTCTCTGTTTTTATGTTGATTCAAAATAAATTGAAGGATTTCTATTTCGAAACTGATATGTCTCTTTTTGGACATAGAACCATGGATTCTGAAGTTTTTTCGGTAAACTGACCCCTATATACTGTTTCAGCTATAAGTTTTAGTACAAAATGTGAATTTGGGCAGGAACTATTTTGTTTGAAATTAGACTCTTATATCTTCCTTTTGACACTGATTTTGTAGATTTTGGACACCGAATACTTACCCAAACATCTGCTTCAAATGAGACTATAGACGCTGTAAAACAGGGTTCAAGATTTCTGACCTATCGATACTAAAATGCCTATAACTCCCTGTTGAAAATTCTGATTTGTGCCAAACTGATTTTATTTAAAACTAGACTTGAAAATATTTCTTTTGACATATATTGTGAAAATTTTGGAATTCAATTGCCTATCCTATTATCTGTTGAATCCGACCCTATAAATTCTGCAAAACAGTGATTATGTTTTTGACCTTGTGTTACCAAATGAAAGGTAACTCCGTGTTGGGAACTCTGTTTCATATGAAATTTATTCCATCAGAATATAGATTGATATATGGTTCGACCATAGCTTTCTTATGGGTATTGGAGCATAATTGATATTCTGAAGTATTTGTTTGATGTGCCACTAGAATTCTGTCCGAAATCGAGCTTTGGTCGATTTCGCGTATTCTGTTCCGTTCCTTTGGATATTTGAATTCGTCTAACCTTCTTATTGGAATTGAGCTAAATATGATTGCTTGGAATCCCTGTACACTCTTGTTTTCATTTCATTCCAAATCTGAATATATTTGTGAGAGATTTGTTCTTTGTTTCGTATTGTCTCGAAAAGACACATGCACGTTTTGTTGTTCCGCGTGTGCTTCCGATATATGCTACTTATTGTTAAAACTGCCCTCTTGTACTCTGGTGTGTGGGATTATCTGGACCTTTGCCAGAAATGGTAAAGGGTATGCGCTTATTGCCTGCTCTGTTGGGTCCCGCTCTGTGGGATATTCTGGACCTTTGCCAGAAATGGTAAAGGGTATGTGCTTAGAGCCTGCGATGCTCTGCCGACCCACACTGACTTCACCTAGACGTGGGTGGATTAAGCTCCCAGAAGTGGGAGACTTTTGTCAGGTGGTCATTCAGAAATGGATGAATCACATTCTGACTGAGATCCCACTACACCTTCTATATGTTTGATATGACATCCAGAGTTTTGGTGAGTTGTTTCTGTTCATGCTCTGGATAAGAATGATATGATTGCAACGTCAAGGACGACGTTTGAGCTTCTGTACGATATTTGTTTTTGATATGCTCTGAAATGCTTCATTCACTAATGATTTTGCTTCGAAATGTTCCATATGTCGTTGATATGCTTCGGAACATTTTATATGACATTGATAAGCTCCGATATGTTTCTTTTGTTTCTGATATGCTCCAATCACTCTATGCCCCATCTGTTAGGAACCAAATATGTAAGATTGAAAGGACAATTGTGTTTCTGCTCCTAATGATATTATGTCTACGAAATCGTATATTCTGCCTTGTATTTTGAAACTATATCGCTTTGGAAATTGTACTATTTTGATATCGATATGTTAGTCACTTGCTGAGCTCTTTATGCTCACCCCGTTTGTTGATAAATTTTTCGTATCGCTTGCTTAAATGTTAAGATTGGGCTGAGGCAGTGGAAAGTTTAGAAGATTTTGGGCAGATCTTTGTTAGCATATATGTGTTTGTTGTATAAGCTACTCTACATCTAATGAAATGTGACGATGAATCTAAACCTGTGGATTTTGTGTAAGTTAAAGGATCCCTCATGTATAGGATTTTGGAATGTTAAGTTAAATTCATGTAATGATATGAACTTATGGTAATCGTTGATTTGGTGACTACATATACTTCCCCACTTGTGAATTTATGTGTGGTTATTATTTTGATGAGTTGAGTTCAGATTATATGAATTATCGAGTGATGTGTGGTATGTTTATGAACTGCACAGGGTGATGAATTTGTAGACTATAGAGGTGAAATTTTGATCTGAATGTTTTCTTAGTGACCTCAAATGTGTGTTTGGATCCAGGGTTAGTTGTGATGAAAATTTTAAATATTGTCGATATTTTGGAGGGGCGTGACAGAGGTGGTATCAGAGCATGATTTGAGAATCACTAAGAATATTATTTTTTTTGAGGTTTATTGACTATCATTTAGAGATTGATCAAAGAAAATGTTCTTTTGATGTTTTAGGAAGCGAGGATGACGAGATCATCTGGTTCTCCAGTTGCATCTACTACTGATCAATTGAGTGGTATCATGCGGACTTTGGAGACTATGGCACAAGTGATGCAACAACAACAACAACCTGTCCAACAAGGAAGTAATGATGGAACAGAGACATCAAACCAAACGGGGTTGGGAATTGGACAGTTTAAGAAGCTTAGTCCTCCCAGTTTTAGTGGTGAGTCTGATCCAATGGTGGTAGAACGATGGATGATGCAGATAGAGAAAATATTTGATGCTTTAAATTACCCTGATGATCGAAAGGTTTTTCTTTCCACCTTTATGCTGGAAGGAGAAGCTGAACACTGGTGGAGAATGATTAAGAGGATGTCTGAAATCAAACATGAGCCAATGACATGAAAGTTATTCCAAGAAAAGTTTAACGATAAATATTTTCCAGATTGTATGAGAGAGCAAAAAGAATTGGAGTTCTTGAATCTTATCCAGGGAAATATGACGATTACAAAGTACGAATCTAAATTCACTGAGCTCTCCAGGTTTGCCACACATATGACTGATGATGAATCTAGAAAAGCAAGAAGGTTTGAAAGGGAATTACGGGCAGCAATAAGAAGCTGAATGTCAGCTTTAAAATTACAAACATATGCTGATACGGTAGAAAGAGCTTTGAAAATTGAAAGAGACATGGAGGAAATTCAAGAAATCATTGGCAAGAACAAAAGGGACAAATTTACTGGCAAAAGCAGGAAAGAAAATGAATATGAAGCTAGTAACAAGAGGTTTAAGACATCTGGATTTGAGAAAGGGAAACCATTGTGGAGGACTCAGTTATGTGCAAAATGTGGATTAAATCATGAAACAAGTCAGTGTTTTCGGGTGACTGGAGCATGTTTTGGTTGTGGAAAGCTTGATCATCAATTAAGAGATTGCCCACTGAAAAGGAAGAAAGAGCCACTGTCTCCTAGACCCTCAGCCCATGCTAGAGTGTACGCTATCACTGAACAAGATTCTAAAGCTTCTAAATCAATGGTGGAAGGTATTCTTCATGTTTCTAAAAGAAATGCAAAAGTTTTGTTTGATCCCGGCTCCAACTTATCGTTTGTTTCACAATACTTTGCTTGTCACTTGGATATTCTACCTAAACCCCTGGATTATATGTTATATGTAACAACTGCTGTTGGAGATTCATTGGCAACAAACTTGGTCTACCCATCTTGTTTGATCTCTATTGGAGACCACGAACTCCTTGTAGATTTGATTCTCCTAGAGATCCGAGGCTTTGATATTATACTTAGCATGGACTAGTTATCTTCTCATCCCGCTAGTATTGATTGTTACAAAAAAATAATTACTTTCTGCATACCAGATCAGCCTATATTTTTCTTTGAGGGCATTAGGCATGATTTGCCTCCTTACTTGATATCAGCCCTTCAAGTTTATCGTCTTATGCAGAAAGGTTGTTTTTGTTATATGGTGTGTGTAAAGGAGCATTCAAATCAGGAAACCCACCTAGATGAAATTGTAGTGGTAAAAGAATTGCCTTATGTATTCCCAGATGACTTGCCTGGTTTACCTCTAGATAGAGAGGGTGAATTTGCTTTTGATGAGTTGAGTTCAGATTATATGAATTATCGAGTGATGTGTGGTATATTTATGAACTGCACAGGGTGATAAATTTGTAGACTATAGAGGTGAAATTTTGATCTGAATGTTTTCTTAGTGACCTCAAATGTGTGTTTGGATCCTGGGTTAGTTGTGATGAAAATTTTAAATATTATCGATATTTTGGAGGGGCGTGACATATGACTAGCACCTGGGTGGTGCCACCGCCTAGCAAGGCTCCAAATGGCTAAGTGGGCCTTCCATCAAGCCAAACTCAGCCCTATTTTGAGCCTAGTTGGCCCCTAACTGTGTTAGTGAGATTACTTCTCAATCCTAACTCAATATTGGTTCAAGCTATGACAATTAAGGCATTAACTAACCAATCTTTGTCCAGTATGTCAATCCTTCTATTGGTGAAGTCTCGATGAACTTCCGATGAACTTTTCGACATGCTTTTGGTGAACTCCTGACAAACTCTCAACGAACTCCCAACGAACTCTCGACGAGCTTTTGACGAACTCCCGATGAGCACTTGCGAACTCTCATCGAGCTTTCGGCACATCATTTGAATCTTCAACATATCATCCGATCTTTGACTCCGACCTAATATCTACTTTATGTTTTATCCATTATCGTAGTTAATCATATAACACTTATCTCAATATATGGATTGGATCATTTATCAACTTCCGATGAACTCCTAATGATTTTTCGGTGAGCTTTCGACGAACTCCCATCGATCTACTGATGAGCTTTCGGTGAACTCCCAACGAACTTCCCATGAGCTTTCACTGCATCGTTCGATCCTTTGGTGTGTCACCCGATTCATCCAGTCCGATACCCAATTATTGACTCTGGCACAACATTGGATTCATTTTTAATTGTTTTGCCTATCTCATGATCGTACTTAGTCCTGCATCACTTATCTCAAGAAATAGATTAGATTATTAATTTATCAATTGATTTCATCATCAAAATCTAAGATTCAACAATAAAGACTCATTTGAAGAACCGAAAATGATATCATCAACATAAATTTGAATTATAAGAAAATTATTTTTAAAATATTTAATAAGTAATATGATATCAACCTTGCCTTGCAAAAAATATTCTTAATTAGAAAGGAACTAGGTCTCTCATACTAATCTCGTGGGGCTTGTTTCAAACCATAAAGAGCCTTAGACAACTTAGAAACATTATTCGGAAAAATAGCATTCTCAAATCTGAGTGGTTGTTTAACATAAACTTCTTCAGAAATAAAGCCATTAAGAAAAGTACTTTTAACATCCATTTGAAATAACATAAAATTATTACAAATAGCATAGGCAAGGAGAATTCTTGTGGCTTCAAGTCTAGCCATAGGAGCGAAGGTTTCTTTATAATTGATACCTTCTTCTTGATTAAAACCTTTGGCCACTAATCTAGCATTGTTTTTAACCACGATACCAAGTTCATCTTGCTTGTTTCTAAAGACCCATTTAGTACCAATTACTAAATGGTCACAAGGTCTAGAAACAAGCTTCCATATCTAATTTCTCTCAAATTGATTTAACTCTTCTTGCATTGTAATAACCAGTAAATCATCTTTTAGGGCTTTCTCAATATATTTTGGTTCAATTTGAGATAAGAAGGCTATATTCGCACAAAATTTTTTAAAGAAGAACAAGTTTGAACACCTTTTTGATATATCTCTGATGATTAGCTCCTTAGGATGAGCATCTACATACTTCCATTCCTTAGGTAAGGATTCTTTGGAAGTAGATGCATCCAAGTTGCTAGGGAGAGGAGAATTTTTATTTAAATTCAGAGTATCAAAATCAAAATCATCATTAAAATTATTTTTCTTAAATTCAAAGATATCATTAAAAATAACATAAATAGATTCTTCTATAACCAAAGTTCTTTTATTAAAGACATTAAAAGCTTTAGACGTAGAGGAATAATCAAGAAAAATACCTTCATCGGATTTTGCATCAAACTTTCCTAAGGCATCTTTTTTATTTAAAATAAAATATTTACATCTAAAAACTTTAAAGTATGAAATGTTGGGTCTTTTATTGTTTTATAATTCATAAGAAGTTTTGGAAAGTAATGGTCTTATTAGAACCCTATTCATGATATAGCATGTCATGTTAACAGCTTCGACCCAAAAATATTTGGGTAGGTTATATTCATTAAGTATGGTTCTTATCATTTCTTGTAAACTTATTTTTTCTCTCAACAACTCCATTTTGGTGAGGGGTTTTTGGAGTAGAGAAGTTGTGGTTATACCCATTTAAATTATAAAATTTTTTTAAATCGTAGTTTTGGAATTCATCACTATAATCACTTCGAATAGAGGTAAACATAAAACCCTTTTCATTTTGAACTAATTTATAAAATTTTAAAAAATATTTAAAGTAATCACTTTTATGTGCCAAGAAGTATGTCCAAGTATATCTACTATAATCATCAATAATTACAAAAGCGTATTTACTATTTCGTAGACTTGTTGTATCAATTGGTCCAAATAAATCTATATTGATTAATTGTAGTGGCTAGAGATACTTACTTGATTTTTTAGATTTAAAGCTACTCTTTATTTGTTTACCTTGTTGGCATGCATCACAAACTTTATCTTTGACAAATTTAATTTTATGCATACCTCTTACAAGTTTTTTAGTTGTAATTTGTGAAATTAGTTTCATACTTGTATGGCCTAATCTTCTATGTTAAAGTCATGCATCATCATTTAAAACCGAAAAGCAAGTTTTATCACAAAACTCATCAAGATCAATAGTATAGACATTGTTGGTCCTTAAGGCAATCAAAGATCAATTTATGTGTGGTATTTCTATAATGCAAGCATTATATTCAAATTTGATATTATAACCTTTATCACATAATTAACTAATGCTTAGCGTGTTACGTTTTAAACCATCTACTAATAAAATATTTTTAATCAAAAGGTTTGATTTGTTACCTATATTTCCTTTGCTAGTAATTTTTTCCTTTGTTATTGTCTCCGAATGTAACAAATCCTTCATCTTGGCTAGTGAGCTTAGAGAAGTATATTGGATCTTCGGTCATATGTCTTGAGCATCCACTATCAAGTTACTATGTCTTGCTCCTAGCTTATGATTGTAAACACATCTACAAGAAAGGAAGTTTTCTTTTAGTTACCAATTTAACTTTAGGTCCCTCATAAATTGATCTACCTATCATTGAGTGATTTATGGTTCTTTTAAGAACCCAAACTAATTTGTATAGACTATACCTTTTAAATGGACATTTGTAAGCCAAATGATCATATTTTTCATAAATATTATATTTTTCTCTAGGTGAAACATGTAATGTAGGTTCTTTAATGAAGATAGTTGGCTTTTGTTGAGTGTTACTCATAAAGCCAATTCCTTCTTTTCTATGAACATGACTCTTATTAGTAAGGCGCATGTTTAAAGATTTGTTACTTATTTAAAACTTTTTTAATGTTTCTTGTAGTAACAAAGTTTCCTCTATAAATGACTCTAACTCTTTACATTAAGTACAAGGAGTTAATATACACTTATCATGCTCATTTTTTAATTTTTCAAGTTCACTAGAAAGAGAAGAATAATCCTTTTTTAATAACTTAGATTTTTTACTAACTAATTTACATTCATCAAACAAATCATGAAAAGCACTTAATAATTCATCAAAAGATAAATGAGCTTCGATTGAGTCACTTACCTCATCACCAAATGTCATTAATGTGTAGTTAGCAACTTCTTCTTTGTTGGATGGCTCCTTATCTTCGGATGCATTTGAATTATCCCAAGTTGCCTTCTTTTTTTTTTGTAGTTTCTTCTTTACTTAAGGATATTGATTTTTGAAGTACCCCAATATTTTGCATTCGTAGTATATTATTTAGTCCCTTTTTAGTTTACTTTTGTTCTTAATGTCTTGTTTTGTTTTGTTACTTTTTAAGAATTTTTTTAACTTTCTTGTAAGGAGTGCTAAGTCATTATCATCACTTCAGTTTTCACCCAAGTGGCCTTCTTTAGTTCCAAGTGTTATGTCCTTTCTATTCTTTGGAAGATTTTTCTCAAGTTCATCATGTGCTATACACGTCATTTCATAGGTCATCAAGGACTGATAAGTTCTTCAAGCGGAAAGTTATTTATGTCATTTGCTTCTTATATTGTCGTTACTTTAGGATCCTAACTTTTTAGAAGGGATCTTAATATCTTGTTAACAAGTTCAAAATCAGAAGAACTTTTACCAAGTGCTTTTAGACCATTGACGACATCCGTAAAATAGGTGTATATGTCTCTAATGGTCTCGCTTAGTTTTATGCGAAACAACTAATAGCTATGAACCAACAGATTAATTTTTTACTCTTTAACCCTACTTGTGCATTCGTGTGTGACTTTGAGTGTGTGTCAAATATCATATGTAATTTCGCATATAGAAACCCGATTAAATTCATTTTTATTAAGAGCACAAAACAAAATGTTCATCGCTTTAGCATTCAAGGAGAAAGTCTTCTTTTCCAAATCATTCAATTCGTTCATGGTTTGGAAGACTTCTCAAAATCGCTTTTAATAATGTTCCACAACTAAAATCCATAGATAGCAAGAAAATTCTCATTCTAGTTTTTCAATACATGTATTCTATCCCATTGAACATAGGAGGACGAGTGATAGAAAGACCTTCTTGATTACCAGTAAAAGCCATTTTTCTTGGATGTTAAACCAAATGAGAAAAACCTTGGCTCTAATATAAACTGTTAGGACCAAAATCGGTGCTAAGAGGGGGGTTCAGTTTATGATAAAAAGCCATATAAATTTGGTGAATTAGTGTTTATGATAAAAACGTCAACAATTTAGAAAAACCATTTCGATAAAGCCTGTATTGAAATGATATCAAAAGTATGCTTCACTTGAAGTAAATGTAATAAGCAATTAAAATAGAGAATAATAGTAATGAAGAGTAGAAAGAGAGTACACACTAAATTTATAGGGGTTTAGTAATCGTGACCTACGTCCACTCCCGATTCCTCTTCCGTCGAGGCCACCGATATTGCTAGTCATATATGCCCTGTAAGCCAATCACGTGAGTGATGACACATGTGACTTGACACGCAGTCTTTTTGCTTATTATATTTTAGTATTTATCACTTTATATTGCTTATTGTATATATGCATATATATTGTGATGTCTTTAAATCTGTGCAATAGGAATCGGATCAGGATGAAATCATGATAATGAGACCGATTCGCCTTTAAACACAGATCCTAAATAATCTTGGTCATAGGTTACTCGAGAGGGACATCGAGATAATTAGACAGATTGGTATGCTATATACCCGTCCATATGATGGATGCAGTTGGTCTCATTGCTGCTCATGTGGGGATACTAGGGATACAATACAGGTGCTCATTGGAGAATAAGTTCACTGATTGATCCGTTTATGGAATGATTAATGGTTGATGATGCTTTATTGTTAGACAGTGATTCCATAGTCCTAATGGTGTATCTGGTCATTAGACTTGAGACACCAAGGATGTCTTGTATGAGTGATCCACTCTTTGATATTGTTGAATCTCGGATTTTGATGATGAAGTCAATTGTAAGTTATTTGATCTAATCTATATGTTGAGAAAAGTGTGTTGGGAAATCATGGGGCGACATCATATGCACAGCGGAAGAACAAGAAAACAAAATCCCCGATTCCCAAAAAGATGTTCGTCGTCGTGCGAAGATTGGTGTGCAAAAATCCGCAAAACATAAAACTTCGTATAGAGATTGTGTTACCTAGGGAGATCGTATATCCCTGTTTCCTTGCAGATCCTTAGGAGAGGGTGAAGGAGGTCAAGCGTCCTCCTCTCTAGCGATGATCCACACAGCAGGGTTGCGACGACGCTCCTCAAAACTCCAGGCCTACTCTAAGGTGGAGAGGGAGAGGAGAATAGGAAAGGAAAGCAAAGACTCTAGCCTATGAGGCTGTGAATCCCTCCTATTTATAGAGATCCCGTGTCAAACCCTAATGGGTCCTTCCCTAGTGGGTATTGGATCTGCATCCAATAAGACAAGGGCTCCGTCGGATATCTCATATCCGAACCTCTACTCATCGCAATGCCTACCATATGTGTGTGACCCTCTAGGCCCAATATCGAGCTGGCCGTGAGTCATACCCGTCAGAACTCCTTCTAACTCAGTGAATTATTATCTCTGTAATAATTCACTCGACTCATCGACTACGGACGTACTAGGCCACTACGCCGTAGTCCCCAAACGATACAGGGGAATCCAATCCATTGGACCTGTCTGTCCTCAGTTATCATGTACCTATAGTCCCTCATCCATCTAATATCCCAGAGACCGTATATCGAGCATGGTGTTATCAGACCCATACGGTTTCTACTCGAGTCTCGCTCTAATCGGATTCTCCCGGAGAACTCTTTCTCTCTCAACCCGAATGACCCTGGCCAGGGATTTGTCTGAGCAAGAACACATAGGATATTCCTCGTAAGGTCGACTATCACTCCCAATGACCAACTGTACTAGATCTGGGTACAGCCAAACCTATAAGTCTGGTATCAAAGAGTGGATCACTCATACAGGACATCCTTGGTGTCTCAAGTCTAAGGACCAGATACACCACTAGGACTACGGAATCGCTGTCTGACAATAAGGCATCATCAACCATCCAGCATTCCGTAAGCAGATCAATCAGTGAACTCATTCTCCAATGGGCAACTGTACTGTATCTCTAGTGTCCCTACACGAGCAGCTATGAGACCAGCTGCATCCATCATATGGACGGGTATACAGCACACCAGTCTATCCGGTTATCACGATGTCCTTCTCGAGTAACCTATGACCGGGATTATTTTGGATATGTGTTTAAAGGTGAATCGATCTCATTATCGTGATCTCATCACGATCCGATTCCCATTGCACAAATCCAAGGACATCACAATATATATATGCACATATGCAATTGTTATAAAGTGATATACGTCGAAATATAATAAGCAAAAAGATTATGTATCATGTCACACGTGCCATCACTCACGTGATTGGCTTGCTGGGCACCTATGACTAGCAATCTCCCACTTGACCTAAAGCCAATCACCTATGTGTCTGATCCCCATCAGACTCCTATGACGCTCAAAGACAATCTGAGACAACGGCTTTGTCAGTGGATCTGCAATGTTATCTTCGGATGGAACTCTTTCCACTGCTACATCGCCTCGGGTTACGATCTCTCTTATAAGCTGGAACCTCCTCAGAACACTTCTGATGAGACCCGGGTTCCCTTATTTGAGTAATCACCCCATAGTTGTCGCAATATAAGGAAGTCGACTTGTCGCTATCTGTATTGACTCCCAAATCTGTGATGAACTTCTTCACCCAGACTCCCAAATCTGTGATGAACTTCTTCACCCAGACTCCCTTATTTGAGTAATCACCCCATGTACTCCGCTTCTGTGGTTGAGTTAGCAGTGGTATCTTGCTTGGAACTCTTCCAGCACACTGCTCCTCCATTCAAGGTGTACACATACCCTGAATTCGACTTGCTATCATCGACATCAGACTGAAAACTTGAGTCAGTGAAGCCTTCAACCTTAAGGCTATTACCTCCATATACTAATAAAAGATCCTTAGTCCTTCTCAAGTACTTAAGGATACACTTTACTGCTTTCCAGTGCTCCAAGCCTGGATCCGCCTGATACCTGCTCGTGACACTCAGAGCATGCGCTATATCAGGCCTAGTATATAGCATGGCATACATGATAGACCCTATTGCTGAGGCATAAGGTATCATATTCATGTTTGCCCTTTGGAATTTTCCATGCCAAACCTTTTGACAATGGTTTCTATGTACCTAGACTGGGACAAGCCAAGCATCCTCTTGGATCTATCTCTATAGATTCTAATCCCCAAGATATAGGATGCTTCCCCTAAGTCCTTTATGGAGAAGTGTCTAGATAACCAAGTCTTTACTGTGGATAGCATTCCTACGTCATTCCCAATGATGAGGATGTCATCCACATATAACACCAAAAAGGTGATAGCGCTCCCACTTACCTTCCTGTACACACAAGGCTCATCTTCGTTCTTAACGAAGTCATAAGATCTGATTGACTCATCAAATCTTATGTTCTAACTTCGGGAAGCTTGCTTTAGTCCATAAATGGATTTAAGCAACCTACACACTTTATCTGGGCAGTTCTTGGACACGAATCCCTCAGGTTGCATCATATACACCTCCTCCTCGAGGTTCCCATTGAGGAATGCGGTTTTCACATCCATCTGCCAGATCTCATAATCATAGTGTGTTGTAATAGCCAATAGAATTCTGATGGATTTTAGCATTGCTACGGGTGAGAAGGTTTCGTCGTAGTCAACACCTTGCCTTTGACAATACCCTTTAGCCACTAGCCTTGCTTTATAGGTCTCTACCTTTTCATTTACTCCGATATTTTTCTTAAAGATCCATTTGCAACCGATGGGTACAATACCTTCGGGCGTATCAACTAGGCTCCAAACCTTATTGGAGTACATAGAATCCATCTCAGAATTCATGGCTTCTTGCCACTTCCCGGAGTCTATACTCATAATAGCCTCCTCGTAGGTCTGAGGATCAATATCCTCAGCATCCTCTCCTCTAATATGTCCCATATATCTCTCAGGAGGATGAGATACTCTATCAGACCTGCGTAAAGTTGAAACTTGTGTATTAGGTACTTGAACAGACTCGGGCTGTAGAGTGGTGCTTAAGCTTAGTTCTCTAACTTCGCTCAACTCTATCATTCTCCCACTGTCTCCGCCAAGAATGTGTTCCTTCTCAAGGAACACTGCTCTCTTAGCTACAAAGACCTTTTGGTCCTCGAGATGATAGAAATAATACCCACAAGTTTCCTTGGGGTATCCCACAAATATGCATCGCTCTATCCTTGATTCTAATTTATCGGGGTTGTGTCTTTTAACGTGGGCTGGGCAGCCCCAAATCTTAACAACCTTAAGATCAGGCTTCTTCCCTTTCCATATCTCATATGGTGTAGACACTATCGACTTAGTTGGAACTCTGTTCAGAAGGTAAGCTGCGGTTTCTAGGGCATATCCCCAGAATGAGATGGGTAGGTCAGCGAAACTCATCATGGACCGTACCATATCTAATAAAGTACGATTTCTCCTTTCAGAGACACCATTGAGCTGAGGTGTGTAAGGAGGTGTCCATTGGGATAATATCCCATGGTCCTTGAGGAACTGAGTAAACTTTGTACTTAAGTACTCACCTCCTCGATCTGATCGAAGAGTTTTGATACTCTTTCCAGTCTGGTTCTCCACCTCATTCTTATACTCTCCGAATTTCTCAAAGGCCTCGGACTTGTATTTCATTAAGTACATATATCCATACCTTGAGAAATCATCAGTAAATGTAATGAAGTAGGAGTAACCTCCAATGGAATGAGTTGACATGGGTCCACATACATCACTATGTATGAGTTCCAACAACTCAGTGGTTCTCTCTCCAGTTCCACTAAATGGAGAGTTGGTCAATTTTCCACGAATGCAAGGCTCACAAGTTGCATAAGACATATAGTCGAATGGATCTAGATATCCATCATTTAGCAACTTTTGAATCCTTCTTTCATGGATGTGACCTAGCCTACAATGCC